>NC_083358.1:42613145-42931645 GCF_030254825.1 Meriones unguiculatus
AAATCGGCAGGGGCTCAGTGAGCCTACGTGAGCAGTGTAAACCTGATACAGCAGCTCCAGAGGCAGCCCACTCACCATGCTGTACCAGGCACTGATGAGCAGCTTTTCCTCCTGCTCCCGCTGACTCCGACTCTTCTCACAGTCCATCTGCGGGGGAGACAGGAGTCAGGGGCTGGGGGCTGCTGAGGGCTGCTTGAAGGGAAGAGGAGAGACCCACCTCCAGCTGCCGTATCCGCATGTTCCTCTCCCAGAGCTGTGTCCTCAGGGTTTGGAATTCTGGGGGCACTCCAGTGGGTGGCCGCTGCTTGGGTTCCAGGGTCTGAATGACCTAGGGATTGGAAAAAAGTCACAGGAGAGCAACCTTGATTATATAGTGATTTGCGCAGTTCTGGGGACTGACTGAAGTTAAGGCCTCACACATGCTTGGTAACATAGCTATATAAATAGCATTATTTTGTTTTGTTATTTGAGACAAGCCTCATTCAGATCAAGCCTCAAACTTGTGATCCTCTTGCCTTTAGGTCACAAGGTACCAGCATACCTGAATCTTTTTCTATCTGTCCACCCACCCACCCACCACCCACCACCCACCAATCTATCTATCCATCCATCCATCCACCTGAGACAGAGTCTCAGTATGCAGCCTGGCTGACCTCAGACTCATGGAGATTTAGCTCTCTACCTCCCAAGTGCTGAGAGGTTGCTGTGATCTTTTTATGCACTGTGTAAAGGCTGTCTTTGTATTACTCAAATAGTGATTTCTGTACTGGCAGCAATCTGATTACAGGCCAGACTTTGGTATTGTTATTCTTTGGCTGCATCATATTTTGTCAACACTCCCTCCAACACTTTCTGATTGGTTTAATAAAGAGCTGAATGGCCAATAGCAAAGGCTGGAGAGATAGGCAGGACTTCTGGCAGAGATGGGAACTCTGGGAAAGAATCGTGTGTGGGAAGAGTAGCCAGCTAGACTTGGAGGAAGAAACAGGGGCCAGTACTGAGAAGAGGTAATGAACCACGTGAAAAAAAGTAGATTAATATAAAGGGGTTAATTTAAGTCAAGAGCTAGTTAGGGAACAAGCCAAAGCTAAGGCCAAACATTAATAATAAAAGGTCTCCATGTCATTACTGGGAGATGGTGGTCCAAGAAAATCCTGTTACAATTAGCACCAATGGTTATACTGAGATTAAAGGAGTATATTAATACTATAATAATAAGTCATGCCTGACTCTTTTCTTTCCACCTATTTAAGCCTGAAGAATAGTTGGAAATAAACCACCCAGGCCCCTTACTTTGGCTTTATGTTATATACTTACTTATATTTTAGAATGCTAGAGGCTGAACCCAGGGCCTCCTGCCAGGCAAGTGTAGTTACGAGCCACACACCCATACCTACCCTGGCTGGTAGATTATAGACAAGTACTCTATCACTGAGCCATGTCACCTGCACTGCACTGGTGGATTTGAGGCAGAAGCTCTCCCACTGTGCTATGGCCCCCCAAGCTTCTTTGCAGACCCTTTTGATACAATTGGTTTGATAGCCCTTAGCAGCAGCAGCATGCAGAAGCCTATAATATGATGTAGTATGGTATGACAGGTGTTGAGTGCAGAGGGCAGAGATGTCCAAACTGGCAGAAGTGAAGTGATGTGATGGGAAGGGTGGGGAGTAGGACCTGAGGCAGGAGTGGGACACCGAGCATCCTCACCGTGCGTGCCTTGTCCACATAGCGGCGGTATCGTTCCTCCATGGCCCGCAAGTCTGCATCCTTCTTCTGCAGACTGTCCTGCAGCTCCTCAATCCGTCGAGCTGCTGAAGAACAAACAAGAGTTCCCAAGTCCCATGCTGCACCCTGGGCTCCTTCTAGCCCTGGCTACTGCTGGTTCCCGCTTACTGTTGCTGTCAGCGGGAGGCTCCAGCTCCTCAATGTACTCTCGTTTCCTCTGCAGCTCCAGATCAGCCTCATGCAGCTTCTGCCTGTGGGTGTGGAAGCAGCAGAATAGCCTTGGGCTGGCATCTCCATCTATCCACCCGCCCATCTGTCCATATGTCAGTCCGTCCGTCCATCCATGGTGTAGTGGATAATATATTCCAGGGCCTTGTCCATGCTAGCAAGTGCTCTGCTCTTGGGCCACCCCAGCGGATCACCGAACTCTAGGCTGATTCTCTGTAGCGGAGACACAATTCTGTCCCACTGGCTTTTCTTCTCTCCAAGCAGTAGCCCAGCGTCAGAAGCTTCATTATTGCCACCAAGACCTCCTTGCTCTGCCTAATATCTTCATCCCATGGTCCCCAAGTTGGTCTGGTACTTATCATCCCTTCATCCTCTTCCACTTTTAATACCTCAGCTTCATTCTCCACCCAGCAGCCAGGGTTGGTGTTTTGTTTTTAGGATTTACTGTGTGTTATATGTGCGCCTGTGTGGGCTGTACCACAGGTGTTTGTGTGCCAAAGGGAGGCAAAAGAGGGTGTGGATTTCCTGAAGCTGGAGTTACAGGTGGTTGTGAGCCACCTGACATGGGACTGAGACTCAAACTTGGCTCCTCTTGGGCTCTTAAGTGAAATGTCTCTCCAGCCCCAGGGATATTTTTATTTTTTACATCTTGTGGCTCTATGGATGAACCCAGGAGCCTTGCATTCACCAGGCCAGTGCTCTACCACTAAGTCAGATGCATGTATGTGGGCAGGGAGAGGGTTTTGTTTGTTTGTTTGTTTGGTTGGTTTTGTTTTGTTTTTTTGAGTCTCATGTAACCCCGAATGGCCTTAACCTGGATCTCCTTCTTCTGTCTCCTGAGCTGGAATCACAGGCCCATACCAGCCCCTATTTTTTTTTTCCTCAAAGACATTCTGGGCCAGAAATAATGGTGAATGCTATGCATATAACAGAAAAGAGGTTGAGGCAGGAGGATTACAAATCCTAAGCCAATCTAAGCCACAGGAAGAACTTGTTTTATAATAAGATAAAATAGGGAGTTAAGGGCTGGAGAGACGGCTCAGAGGTTAAGAGCACTAGCTGCTCTTCCAGAGGTCCTGAGTTCAATTCCCAGCAACTACTTGGTAGCTCATAACCATCTATAGTGAGATCTGGTGCCCTCTTCTGGCATGCAGGCAGAACACTAAATAATAAATAAAACAAATCTTTAAAAAAAACAGGGGGTAAGATCTCTCGCTGTTCTTGTAGAGGACGCCAAGTGTGCTTCTTAGCACCCATGGCGGCTCACAGCTCTCCCAGGGGGTGGGAGGTCTTCTTCTGAAGTCCACGGGCACAGTGGTAGACGTGCGGGCAAAACGCTCATACATAAAATCAATAAATTACACAGCACTTGGGAGATAGAGAGGAAGGAGGGTCAGGAATTCAAGCCAGCTTCAGTTACTCGACGTCCCTCTCAAAAAACAAAACAAACAAACAAAAGAAGACTGTGCTTGACCTGGGTTGATCGATCTCTTGACCCACAATTCTCCACACCTCTGCCCCTGGGGTTCCCACCACAGGAGTGCCAGCTCTCCGCACTTACAGATGATCCTCCAGCTTCCTCTTCAGCAGAGTGGGCTGGGGGAGAGAAGCAGCAGGGAGTGAGGCGGCGGAACAAGGTCTGAAAACCTGTGTGGGTAACGGTGGGGCGCCTCCCGGGCCCCGTGGTACTCACAGTGGCCTTCATTGGGCATCGGGCAGCAGGGGGGTGGGGAGAAAGGAGGATTACTGGGGAGCACAAGAGAGGGCCAGGCAGGGAAGAGGTGGACACTCACATCCTCAGTTTTGGCCCCTTGCTCCTGCAAGGCCTTCTGTAGATCTTCCACCTGGGCCCTTAGCTCAGACAGCTGCTGCTGGTTCAGCCTGGTGGGGAGGGGTGCTCAGGACTCGCACTTGGTCAGCTTGTAGATCTCTCTTCCGAACAAGCTGTCTAGGATTCTTACCGGTGCTGCGTCTCCAACCCATGCCGTGCCCGGTTGGCCTCCTCCAGGTGGCGCTGCAGCTCCTCCTGTCTCTCCCGGTCCGCGGCCTCCTGCTGGCACAGACGCTTGTTCTCCAGCTGAAGCCGCAGGAGAGTCTCTCTGAGGAACAGGGAGAAGCGAGTAGGACTGTGTTCCTGGACGGACAGCCCATCAGGTGAAACTCTGGGCCGAATGCTGCCTTGAAAAGAGCCCAGCCTTGGGGTAGGAGTACTGAGGACCTGGCCTGGCGCCGGTGGCTCTGGCTTTGGGGGCTGCCCTGGGCAAGGTGGATGGAGGACTAATGAGAGAAATCAAAGGGGGCGGGGCTCCAAAGGAGGTGCGTGAGGGTGGGGGATTAAAACATTTGCACCCAACTATGCAAAGCTGGGGTTGTAGGTTTGCATAGTGGGGTGGAAGTTACTAGAGCAGAGGATAAGGAACCGGACCGAGTAGGGGCTGCCAGGGCTGGAACCTGGGTCTCAGGTCAAAGCAAACAGGGCTAGGATGTAGGAATTTTGCAAAGCCACATGGGTTGGATTTCATTTGTGTACTGAACAAAAGCTCTTGGCCAGAGCAGAGCAGAAGCGGGAACTGGGAAGCTTAAGCCAGGCAACCAAGACCAGTGGTAGGCTTGGACTCCGAGAGTGGGCTGAGGAAGAGCCTTGCCTGACCTGGATGAGTCCAGCGCCTTAAAGGGTCTCAATATACCTGAGCTCTGCAGGCAGGATCTCTGCTGCCAAGTTTTCCGGTCCAGAAGGGGTAGGATCCAGCGACAGGTCTGAAGAAAACAAGAAATCTTCAGGTCCCCTTCCCGGGGCTCTCCTCTCAGGGACCATCCCTGAGGACTCAAGCACAGGCCCGGGCCACCCCAACCCCAGGCTGAAGCTCACCAGCTTGAGTCAATCCCCTTGGCTGCAGCTGGGCGCAACGGAGCTCTTCATTGGCTTCCCTCAGGGAGTCCCTCTCCGCCAACAGCCGCTACAGGGGCGGGATGCAAGATGCCAGTTGGACCTCCTGGGAAATGGGCTAGCCCAGGACACGAAGGGGGGAGCCTGGGCTGCAGGCTCAAGCCCTACCTCCTTCTCCTTCGTCACCAGGTCACACTTCTCCTCTAGGTTTCGGCACTCAAACAGCCACTTCTCAGCCTTCATGGCCTCTTCCTGCCACTGGCCCTGCAGCTCTTGTACCTGCAAGAGGGGTGGGCCTGAGACTCAGCAGAGGAATGTACTTACCACCAAGCCAGACAGCCTGAGCTGGAACCCTGGAACCCTGGAACCCGCAGAGCAGAAAGAGAAAACCAGCTTCTACAAGTTGCCTTCTGAACCCTTACACACTCATACACACGCACAAACTCACACACAAAATACATCAAGTGTAACTTAAGAAGGGAAGTTAGACTGGGTGGTGGTGGAGCACCCCTTTAATCCCAGCACTCAGGAGGCAGTGGCTCTATGAGTTCAAGGCCAGCCTGGTCTACAGAGTGAGTTCCAGGACAACCAAGGCTACACAGAGAAACCCTGTCTCAGAAACCAAAAAAAAAAAAAAGGAAGGAAAGGAAAGGAAAGGAAAGAAAAGAAAAGAAAAGAAAAGAAAGGAAAAGAAAAAGAAATTAAGACAGGGCTGGAGAGATGGCTCAACAAATAAGAGCACTGGCTCCTCTCCTCCAGAGGACAGGGGCTCCGATTCCCAGAACCCACGTGGGCCCTCACAGCTGTCTGTAATTCCAGTCCCAAGGGATCTGACGCCCTCTTCTGGCCTCCATGAGCAATAGGCACGCATGAGATGCAGACACACAGGCGGAGCAAACACCCATACACATAAATTTATTTAAAAAGAAAAGAAAAAAAGGGGGAAGAGGGGAGGAGGTGAGGACAGCAGAGATGGAGGGAGGTGCAGCAACCAGGCAGCCAAAGCGCTGGTGGAACCAGAAGGGACCGGTGGTGCCAAGAAGTTGGGAGGAGGGGTGCGTAGAGAGGCGGTGGGGCTTACAGAGCAGGCTGGCAGGGATGCCTCTAAAGCGTCGCCTGCTGAACACAAGAGGAGGCGCTACAGGGCTGTGCTGACAGAGGAATACAGAAACACGGGCGGGGCCGCTCAGGGGTGGCACGGCCTCACCTGCCTGCGCTGAGCCTCGAGCTGGGCACGCAGGGATCCCGCCCTGCGCAGCTCCTCTTCCAGCTGCCTCGTGCGCTCGGCGTCGCCCGCATTTCGCTCCTCCAGCTGCCGCACCTGCCGCCGGAGCTCCCGGAGCTCGCCCAGGCGGCGGCGGCAGCTGCTCAGAGTGGCCTCCAGCTGCCTTGCACGTTCAGAGGACTGTCTGAGAAAGGCATGGGGAGTGGAAAATTCAGAGGCCAGCTGGGATGTTGGGCAGGGAAGGGTTTCAGCCTGAGGGTTCGGGTTCGAGGCGTCAGCTAGGTCTGCAGAGCTGGTGGGGGTCATTAGGAAAGGTTCTCAGGGGTGGAACTATACAGGCCTGGTGGGTCAATAGAGGGAGTGATAAGGACACTTTGGGGTCACGGAGCAGCTGTGAGGAGTATTCAGAGGCTGTGAGAGGGTTCACTGGGTGTGTTAGCATTCTGAGAGTGTATGCGGTTACAGGTGAGGTCTTTGGAGATACAGAGGGCACTGTAGATTCCCAAGGGGCTGCGATGGTAGTTTAGAGGGCATCCGATAATCCCGGGGCATGATGGGATCCAATAGCAGGGGAGGTATTTATCAAAAGGTGTTGTCAGGTGTTGGCTAATGACACTGTAAACTCAGGGAGCTCCATGCATCCAGGAGGTCTCTCGGAATAAGCCCAGGACACTGTAGTGGGCCTAAGTGGCACTGCGTGGCTCAGGGTATCATGTTGATGCCTGGGAGATATGGCGAGTAAGTGCACTCAGCATCTGGAGTTGGCACTGCCATAGCACTGCCACATTCGCTACAGGTATGTGGTAGGCATTCAAGACCTGCTACCTACCGCAGCTCGTCCATCTCATCCTTCAGCGCTTGAGCCTCCTGGGATAGGCTGGTCAGCGCTTGGTTCCGCTGCTGCAGCTCCGTGACCTCCCGCTCCAGCTCCAAGCAGCGCAGCCGCTCATCTTCCCGGCTGCTCTCCAGCCTGGGGTGTCAGGGGAAAGACACATGAGGAGGATGCCCTTTGGCCCCAGTGCCCCGGCCCCGCCCCCAGCTGACCACACCTGAAATTCTCCTCCTGCAGCTGTTCTAGCTGCGACTGCAGAAGCAACAGCTTCTTGGCGGTGAGGCCTGGGGCGCTCTCCACTTCCGACCGGCCCACCCTCTCCCGCAGGGCAGCATTCTCTTGTGCCAGACTCTGCTTCTCCTCTGAAAGGAGCACAAGCTGTGGGCAGGGAAGACCAGTGAACTGGAGCATGAACCAGGTTCTGGGCGCGTAGGTTTATGCAAGTGGCCCTGTTCTGTCAGCCCCGCCCACCTGCCGCTCCAGATCCAGGTAGCGCTGCTGAAGTTCGTCGCCCTCCTCCACTTCCTCACTCAGGAAATAGTACCTGCGGGACTGATGAACAAGGTGGGCGGGAGATAAAGGACTCGGGGGTCCAGTCAGAGGGGAGGGAGTAGAAAAGCTGTGATTTCTGGGGATCCTGGGGAGGGGTCAGGAAACCCCAGGATCTAAGAGCAGGCTGGGGCCCTAAGAGAACAGAAGAAGAGTAATTTTCTAACCCTTGAGCTCTGGCAAGGGAAGAGGCTGAGACCCAGAGAGGGCTGGGATGGTTGATTAAGCTTAAGGATTACAAGCACCCTTATAAGGTGCTCTCCTGTGATCCCAGCTACAATTGAGGCTGAGCCAGGAGGATCAAAAGTTCACCCTTGCTGCCTGGACAGGCCTTTCCATCTTAGCAGACCAGAGGACCCGCAGTGAGGTCGAAGTTTTGCCATCTTTACCTGTGTATCAAAGTTCCCATAAGTCTCCGGTGACGGGGAATCAGAAGTGTCTTTTGTCATGAGCTGTGGAAGGGGACACTGTGATGAGCTAGGTTCTCTAATGCAACCTTCAAAGCTTCTACAATTCAGCCTAGAAGCCCCCTCCCCTCCCCCCTAACCAGAAAACTCCTGCCCAGAGGCTCCCTCCACTGAGAAAAAAAAAAAAAAAAAAAAAGCCAAACCTTTTGTGGCTTCAGGGTTCTGACTTGAGAGCTGACATACAAAAGATGTGACCTGCTGACTTCCAGGCAGAGGCCAGATCTTACCAGGCAAGGCCAGGTCTGTGCCCAGTTACCTCTACCCTAGAAACGTCCCCTCCCCTGACCCTTGTGGTTTGCACAGGGGGTGCCCTCACCCACCTCCTGGATGGCTTCCATCACTACCTGCTGAACAGACTCCTCCAGCGTCATAATTCTTTGGATGTACTCTGGGGATGAAGGTGGAGGGGAGAGGCTGAGACCAGGGATGGGTTGGAGAGGAAAGAGTATTTCCTCAGGGTTTCCTCTGGGAGCTCTCTGGCTTCCTCCCTGCCAGCCCTCCTCATACCATACCCTGTTTTTTCTCACAACTGATAGCACAGCCCAGTACCAACTGAAGCAGTTTGCCGAGCTCTGCAGGATCTGAGACCTCGCCGATGAGGCTGATGTCTGGAAGGTGCTGTTCTGACACAGGGTGCCCCAGGACCTGAGAACACAGGGAGAAGTTGCTGTGAGGAGGGATCACAGACTGAACCTGTCTCCCAACTCAGCCCCCTAAATCCCTTTGCAGTTACTCACATCCTTCGAGTACTCCATCAGGCTCTGTAAGAGCTTCTCCAGTGTCCTGACCTAGGGAGGACAAGGAGGTATCTATGCATGGGGGTCTGGAGCAATCCCTCCTTGCAAACCTGCTCTCACTTCCTCCCCAGCCTCAATTTTCATTCCCTGCTTGTTCCACCTTGTTGTTTGGCCCTGTTCTAAATTTCCTTCTCCTCCAAAGCTGACCTGCACTGTCTGCACTTAGTACCCACCTCATCATCTTTTATTCAAAGTCCCAAAATCCAATGGCTTCTCCCTGCCTGGCACTACTGCTCTCATCACTTGCTTGGATGACTTGCACCCACTGCTTCTCATCTCCCACCTTTTTTTGGTTGGGGTAGGAGTTCTGGTGATCAAATCCAGGGCCTTAGGTATGGTAGACGAGGGCCTTCCCACCGAGCCGCTCCTCCAGCTCCTTACCAGTATATTCCACTTCCTGCCCCTCACTGCTAGGCTCTGGGCAAGCTGGTGCTCACCAAGCTGCATTCCCAACTCTTCATCTCTTACTCTTGCTGCTTGCACTGAATTCCTCCCCAGGCAGCCAGGGGCAGTTTCTAAATGACTGAGCCAGGTTGTCTTTCTTCTGCTAAAACAATTCTCTGCCTATCCACAGTACTTAAAATAGAATCCTTGCCAGGAATGGTGGCATCTGCCTTTAATCCCAACACTTGGGAGACAGAGGCAGGTGGATTTCTGAATTTGAGGCCAGCTTGGTCTACAGAGCAAGTTCCAGGACAGCCATAGCTACACAGAAAAAAAAACTGTCTTCAAAAAGACAAAACAAAACAAAAAACAACAAAAAAGTACCTACATATCCTCTGCTGCTCTCACAGACCTCCTTTTATTGTTTTCATAGATTTATCTGAATTTGTTTCGTTGGGTATTTTTAGATTCATTTTATTTTTTAATCGTGTGTGTGTGTGGAGAGAAACAGGCAGAGAGAGAGAGAACACAAGTGCCTGCAGAGGCCAGAAGTACCAGAGCTCCTGGAGCTGAAGTTACAGATGAGATGGCTCAGAGCTGCTTAATGTCTGTGCTGAAAGCTGAATGCAGGTTCTCTGTAAGAGCAGAACTCATTTTTTATTGTTATTTATTTTTGTGGTTTTTCCAGACAGTGTTTCTGTGTAGCCTTGACTGTGCTGGACTCGCTTTGCAGAAGAGGCTGTCCTTGAACTCACGGAGATCGCCTACCTCTGCCTCCCAAGTGCTGGGATGACAGGCGTCTGCCACTGTGTCAGGCTCAGCATTCATTCTTAACCACTAAGTCATTCCTCTGTGCAGTTGTTTTTGTTTTTTGTTTTTGAAACAGCATCTCATGTGACTCAGAATGACTTCTAACTCCCTGTGTAGCCACCAAGGTTAACCTTGAATTCTTGATCCTCTTGCCTCCTAAGGGCTAAGATCCCATTTGTGCCACCTGGTCTGGCTACCACCCACCACAGGCACTCCCTGCTGAGAAGGAGTTGAACCCAGGACCTTGTGTTGGGTGAGCACACTCTCTACTGCTGAGCTATATCCCTGGATCCCTTTTTAAAGTGTTGAAACAGGATAAGTTGCCCAAGCTGATGGAGAATTTGTCATCCTCCTGCTTCAGCATAGCCAAATAGCTGGGATTACAAGCACTTGCCACTATACTTCTTGGGAGTTAACGTTTGTGTATATGCCCTTTGCCTGCAACACAGGAATGATGGCAAGTTTGTGGTGCTCCGTATAAAGAACAAAAATAGCTTGCTGATCACCAGACATCTGGCTCTCTTCCTGGCAGGTCGGCCTGTCCGTCACGCAGGGCATGTGTCTAGCTGTCCCTTTACAATCACCTCTCAGATCCATCTAGTTATTCCCTAGCCATGAGTCCACCTGTCACCTTCAACCTCCAGCTGGGACTCGGGTCCTCTGTGATGCCCTGGAGCCATGCGTCGTTGAACCAGGAAGGGTCTCTAGGGGCAGAAAGGTGGTATGAGCTGGCTGAGGAGCCCTTCAGGATCCTCCCACTCAGCCTCACTCACATTTGATTCAGCACATGGGCTATGGCGAGTCCGCTGCTCAGGTCCTGAGGGCTGGCACAGGGGGACGGAACTTGGAACGTCTGCAACTAAAGGGGGCCAGAAGGGGCAAAGGAAAATTCAGGAACTGGAACAACTTCCTTCCAAGACTTTTTTCCCCCAGACACTTCACAGGGTTGGCAGGGCCTGTAGCACCATTAGATCAATTCTTAGGGGGCGTGGCTTCTACACACCTGGGCATCTGGGCAGTGAGGGGGCGTGGCTCATTTCACTCAGCCGGACAAACTCGGCCAGCCCAGGTTAGGGCGTTGCCAAGGAGTCACCTGGTCCCCACGACTAACATGTGACCAGGTCTGTGCCCCAGAGGGGCGGGGCCTCACCTGTTCTTTCCTCTCAGGCCTGCCCACGTGACAGAAGCAGGTGGTCAGGTCAGAGTCCAACGGCCCAGCCGGCCTACGACCTAGTCCTCCTTCCAGCCCCGAGAGAGGAAAGAAGACCACCACAGGGCGAGAGGAGAGGGCGCACACCTGACCCAGCCCCGCCCCCCGACCTACCCAGGTGAGCAGAGACCCGCATAACTCGGCCTTGTCCACACTCATGGCTCCGGATCGAATTCGATCCGGGCCAAGGAGCCCCAGCGCGCAGCAGCTGTCTCCGGGTCCGCCACCAGCGAGCGCCCGAAGCCAAGACCTCCCGCTCGGCCTAGAGCGCCGCCCCGCTCCATCCCGCCCCTAGGCACAGGCTCCGCCCCAGACACATGATCTCTTGCAAAGGCGCCTCTCGGCCTCGCCATCTTGGCTACGGGACGCCAGCGGGCGTGCAGGCCGCCGCTAGGTGTCAGTGTGGCTCAGTCCTGCCGGCGGGGAGAGCGGTGGCCTGGGCTGCCGCGGCCTTTCTTTTTGAGGTGGCGTCGTCCCGAGATCCTTCCAGGGCGGATCTGCCGCACCCAGCCTCACAGGCACACTCATGGGTCTTTCCCCAAAGCTGAAAGAAGGCCTGTTTAGCCGCGTTACGGTATGGGCGGAGAAAGATTAATGCATCCCGTAGACGCGGAGTAAGACGATCCTCCAAAGAGTCTTCCCGGGAGAAGTGACTCCGGGGTCCTTCGAGAAGGCACGGAATGGTCGGGAGCAGGAATGGTCAAGTGGCAGATAGCCTGAATAAAAGACTACGCGCTTGCCCAGCCGGGAGTCGCCTTCCCTGAGCTCCTTCCCAGCCCCCGGTGCTTTGAGCATCTTCCTGCTTTAAAATCTTGGCTAGGCCAAAGCTGCGGGTCACTTGAAGCCCACCAGGGGGCGCGCAGACCGCAGGAACGCATCCTTCTGGGAAAAGGGTGCGTCCACCGGTTGAGCAAGCTTAGGTGATCACAGAGGGCACAAAAGAAAGACCGATTTTTAACAATAAAGTCTTAAGACATCATTTGTGGAGTGCTTGCTCTTCGCAGTCATTACATTAATCTATATATCCACAGACAATGGAATGCCCTCCACGACCCTAGGAGTAAAGTGCTGCTTTCATTCCCTGGTTTTCTTAATGTTAGAAATTTTATTATTTAAAAAATTTTGCAAACCCGCCGTTTTGCAGATGAACAGTACAAAGTACACCGGCTTTGATGCCAGGGGTAAAGCCCCAGACCTTGCCCTTTGACCCCTGGGTCTACTGGAAGCCCCTCCCCCGAATGCGGGTGGGGTAAGGTGCTGTAATTAGAGGCTATTAAATGTACCCAGAGGGAGGAGCGGAGCCGGCTCCGCTTTGGGACGGTCCAGGTCGGAGGGAGTAATGTTCAGCTTCCATCAACTCACTGAGGCCAGATCCAGAGACTCTGTGTGGGGGGGTGAGTCCCAGTGACATCAGCCACCTGCCCCACCACGGATATTCTGGTTACAACCCACTCAGACTCTCAACTACACACACCAGAGAGCCCTGGAGGCTGCTTCACACTTCCACAACCCCTTCACACCTTGTTTTCGAGATTCTAGTCCCCTGTGATGGGGACAGAGAGGACTGTGCTTCCAGGCCGGAGTGGGCAAATGGAAACAAAGTTACGCTGTCCTACACACACACACCTGGTAACCATGATTTCTACAAGAATGTGTGGCTGACATTCTGGGACACAAAGATTTGGGGTGAGGAGTTACAGGGATTTTGAAGTTCTGGAGGATTTTGGGAATCCAGGTATAGGGGGTGTGACTTAGGTTGTTCCAATGTTGGTGTGATGTTACAGGAATCCCAGAGGTTCAAGAAGGCAAGATTTAAATGAAGCCTGGACGCAGAGGCATGTGGCTCTCTGAGTTTGAGGTCAGCCTGGTCTACAGAGAGAAGTTCCAGGACATTCAGGTCTACACAGAGAAACCCTGCCTCAAAAAAACAAAAACACGCAAAAAAAAAAATTTAATGAAGGTTAGGAGTTGAGTGTGATAGTGGCCTACACCTTTAATCCCAGTACTCCGGAGGCAGAGTCAGGGGGATTGCTGTGAGTTTGAGGCCATCTTGGTCTACAGAGTGAGTTCCATGATAGTAAGGACTGCATAGAGAGATCCTATCTCAAAATAAATAAATACTTACATACATAAATGAGGGTGCTCTGTACTGGGGAAGGATCTGTAACTTCAGGATCAGCAAGGAGTCCCACCATCTAAGGGGGAAGAAAAGAAAGCAACAGGCAACAGGGAAGACTTGCAATCTGTTTTTCATGACCAAGGAACTATGCCATGGATACAAGTGCCTTTAATTCTGCAAAAGGAGCCATAAATTCTTCCTTTAGGACTGACCTCATATTTAGGATGACAAGCCATTGTAGGTGTAGGGAAACTCAAAGTTGCAGAGAGCTGAAGGACTCCATTTATAGGAACCCAGAGGCCCTGCAAGTTTGCATCAGTAAACTCTAGCTGGTTTGGGGACCCCCCTCTTCCTCCTCCTCTTTCCAGTAACAGCTGGACCTAGCCTGGGCTGTACTGCTGGGAAGTGAGTGACTCAACTCCTCCCTAAAGGCCACAGCTGGACCCCAGCCCATCCCCTTCAGCCTGCACATCTGGACATTGATCCAGTCACCACAGCTGGGATGGGGACCCGGAGTTCCACAGCCAGAGACAGCACCCACCCACTCACTCATACGCAATCCTTCTGTGCACAACTACCATGGGGACCCTGACAGTCTCTCTGCACCTAGTCCCTGGAGTTCTGCTGGCAGTCCTATCATGCTCCTGCCTCACCACTTTGTGTATCTAAATCCAAGGGAAATGTGCTTACCTCTGTGTAGGTGTGAGGTGGGGAGGTCTATGATTGGGTTAGCCTCCACTTGTGTCTTGGGATCCTGGAGTTTGTGTGTGATTTGATGGCTGTCAGGAAGTTCAGGGCATTAATCTGCATAACAAACAAGTTTAGATGATGGGTGTATGGGCTGCAGAGATGGCTCAGCTGATAAGAACACTTTTTGCTCTTGCAGAGGATACAGTTTGGTTCCCAGCATCCACATGCTGACTCATAGCCACCCATAACTTCAGTACTAGGAGATTTGACATACGTGTGCACCAGGCACATAATGATGGTGCACATACGTGCATGTAGGCCAACATTCATACACATACAAAAAGGAATCTAAAAAATAATCTTGAATAAAAGCTGGGCTTGGTGGGGGCACACCTGGGAAGGGAAGACAAAAGAACCAGAATTCAAGGCAAGTTGGAGGAGAGTCTGAACTGCCTCAGACACTGTCTCTAAAAACAGTAAGCGCAGGGCATTGTGGTGTTTGCTCTTAATCCCAGCATTCAGAAGGAAGCATGTTGGCTCTCTCTGAGTTCAAGGTGAGCCTCGTCAACAGTGAGACGCTGTCACAAAAACAAGCCAAAAATACCAGCTTTGGTGATTCACACCTTTAATCCCAGCACTAGGGAGTCAAAATGTAGGTAGATCTCTATGATCAAGGCAAGACTGGTCTACATAACAAGACTCAGGCCAGCCAGGGTTACACAGTGACAAACAAAAATCCGGTGCAGGAGTACCAGGAAGCCTCATTCACCCCCCTTGTGTTTCTCTGCATAGTCCAGCAGAGTCTATGAGGCTGTTCTGTTGTCATTCTGTCTTCCTGTGTCTGTGCCATCTACAGGCTTCTCAGTATGATCCTTTTGGGTCACTGTGTTGCTTTCTGTGAGAAATGTGACAGCCAGTGCCTCGGGTTGGCATTGGGATCTATCATACCCTACTGCTTTGATGTTTTTTTACAGTTTAGTAGAATCTGTGTTTCTGAGTAGAGAAAAAGGATTCTTTTATTAGGCATTTGTATCCAGCCTTTGTTTTTCTGTGATAATGATCCCTTATCAAGGGCCTTGGCTTATCATACCCCTATAACAATCAAAATATCTGTGTGTTGCCCTGTGACAACTCAACATGGCTGTCTCTACCTTGTGTCTCAGCCACAATTTCCACTTGAGGGGTACCTGTGGGACAGTCCAAATCCCAGGTGACAAAGGCTGCTCTCCTTCGCCTCAGCGGTGTGGCATTATGTAAAAGCCTGTATGTGCATGAGGCTATGTTTATGTATCTACACACACCTTATGTGGCCGATGTGCCGCGCCACTCCGTCCTGACGGTGTGACCCTGTCCGTGTTCTCAGCGCTAGCCGGGCAGGGTTTCTGCTGGCCTGCGGCAGGTGTAGCCTGTGTCCGTGGGATGCTGTGGGTCAGAACTGTTCGAGACCTTGTGTGTGGACGGGGGTGTCACCCCAGACAGCCTACTCAGTGGAGGGATCGACATGCGCACTGCGGTCGCTGGCCGCGGCTCTCCTCTGGGAGAACTCCACCCCGCATTGCGGGGGCGCGTGCGTCGTTCGTGACGTGAGACACGAAGGAGTTCGCTGCGTGCGTGGAGCCCGACGCGGTCGTGCGTGCGAGTGCAGGCCGGGGGTGGGGTGGCTGTGCGTGAGCACGCGGGGGCAGCCGCGGGAGCGCGCGGGGACCAGTGCGGCACCATGAGAGACTTCGCAGCGCAGGTGAAACTCGCAGGGGGACTGCCGTTAACCCCTTCCTGCCAGACCTGAAACTCGGGCCCCAGGGCCAAACGAACGGGGGCTTCCCCAGCATGCTGGGCGGGGCAGCCCCTGCTGGGAAGACCTTCCACCAGTGAGCTGAGACCACCCCCCCGGTTGCCATGGAAACAGCTTCCTGGATCAGCCGGCACTTGCTTCCTCCCGCTCTGCCCTTCCTCTTGCCGACCATGTGCTTCCCACTCCTGATCTCTGCACCGCGGGGCTGGGGGTCAGTAGGGCCAAGGCGTGCGTGACTCAGGCCAGCCCTGGGGTCCCCAGACCGCACTCGGCCTCACTCCTCCTGCTCTGCCTGGGTGACTCATGCCTCGCGGCTTTCCCTGTATATGACTCAGGACCCTGGGGAGGGGACTTTGGGACCCCCCCTCCGGGCATCAAGGACTAGGAATCAAGTTCTGAGGACCTCGAGTGAGTGGTCACCCTTCAGGAGACAGGAGGCTGGCCAGGGGTCCCCTTTCGTTGGCTATTGCTAAAGTCATTGGGGGCGCTCTCCCATCCCTGAATTAACAGATTCCCCACCCTTCCCCCCTTGCCCCGGCCTGGCTCCGGGAACCCAGTGACCGCCCACCAGCCCACAGGAAGTTTTGGCAGAGCCTATCGTGGCAGTGAAACGGTTAAAATCGTTTTCTTATTCATTTCATCCAGGGGCTTTTTTTGACTCACAGCAAGCGGGTACCCCCTTGAAAGCATGGCCTCACGGGGACTGGAGCTCCTACTGCACCCCACAGACACCCAGCTTAGGGGGGAACGTGGCTGCTTAGCTGGCTGTGGGTCTTGTGAAGCCTCAGCTGCGCACAGAGCTCGGTTCGCTTCAGATCCTGTCTCTTCCCTCACTTGAAAATTATGTCCAGCTCGTTGAGTTGTTGTGCTGGTTAGATGAATAATAGATGGGACGCTCCGAATTCGGAGCTGGACACAGAGGTAGGGAGGGGTGTCTCAGACCTGGGTGTCCAGGTGCCCAGCAGAAAACACCTACTCCGTGCCCCACCCACGCTCTCTGAGGCCATAGGGTTCATTCTGTCCACCCCTGCCCGGGGCTGGCACCCAGGAAGTGAGAGGCGGGGCAGGAATGAGGCGGAACCTGTTGGGCTAGTCCCTTCCCCGCCCCCCACCCTCATTCTCATGCCCTGACATGGACCCCCCCAACGGTACAGCCCCACCCCCTCGCCGCCTTGGACGCCTGGGTCCTGACCTGCGAGTGGCCGGAAACAGCGTCTCGGGAACATCCTGTGGACGGCTAGCTGGACAGACAAGAGGGTCAGCCCCTCCCAGGGCAGGGCAGACTTAGGCTGGGGGCAAAGTAAACATGGCTCAGGGTGGCCAGACTGAGGGGGAGGGGGTGAAGTGTGGGTGCTTTGTAGGAATGTACACACATACAAATACACGGTCACCCTGAGAGAGCCAGTCCAGAGGAATAAACCTGTGACACAGGGTGCTAGCCAGGGACTCACAGACAGGGAAAGCAGATCTCCTGGGTACGTCGGCCATCAGTA
The DNA here is from genome assembly GCF_030254825.1 of Meriones unguiculatus. Taxonomy (NCBI): domain Eukaryota; kingdom Metazoa; phylum Chordata; class Mammalia; order Rodentia; family Muridae; genus Meriones; species Meriones unguiculatus. The sequence continues at coordinate 42,630,354 of NC_083358.1, forward strand.
GCTGATACAGGGAGAGCCAAGTCAGAAACAGGACTCTGGAGATGGAGCTCAGTGGTAGAGAGAAGAAAGAGAGCACACAAAGGCCTCCACAGGTCAAAAGCAGGCAGAGGAGGCAGTGGGTTCAAATCCTCAGAACTTCAAACAAAGCTTGCAGTCAGGATAGGTGTGACCCAGATAAACCAGCTCTGCACGCAGGCTGGGTATCATCGGAGAGACGTGCACATTTGTGGTAAAAGACCAAAGTACACTGAGAGCCTGTAGGCCACATGCACAAGCAATATTATTACTATTCAGAAACAGGAGAGATAAACATCCATCCATAGATGTACAGAATCGACACAGTCACCTACATACCCTGTAGTGCTCAGGCACCTACCAACACAATTGTGGCGCATGTGTTTGGAGATGAAGACTTACACACAGTCACCGTGGGCATTTATTTTTATTTATTTATTTTGGAGACAGGATCTCACTGTGTAGCCCTGGTTAGCCTGGAGTTCAGTTTGTAGTCCTAGCTGGGCTAGAAGGGAAAGATCTGAGTTCCGAGGGCTGGGATTAAAGGCCTGTGCCACCATGTCCAGCCGTAGCCATCTCTTAATAGACCTAACCAACAGATGGAACATGAGGGGTACAGAGACACATTCTCAGGGGGGTCTGGACAGACAGGTACTAGTGTGGAGAGGCAGGAACAGACCACAGCCCACATTCATGAACACATGAGCACCAAGACATGGTGACAAGCTGTAGCGAGTGATGCAGCCTGTTCATGAACCACAGAGGGCTCATGCTCTCTCACGTACACATACAGCCAGCCATAGACCACATTAACACCACACAAAAGTCATACAGACCAGCCAGGCTTCTCTCTCTCTGCTCTCATTCTCTCTCATAAGCACATGCACACACATGGACCACGAAAACCAGACATAAGGTGTGCTTCTTCTCCCCCCCCTCCCCGTCCCCGTCCATGTTTGGAGTGCAGCATATGTAGACTTGGCTGGGGGACAGTAACAGGACATACACACAGGCCAGCCCTATAACCACACACAAACATTTCACACACATCAGGCAAAACATGTACCTCGTGCACACATACCAGACACAAATATGCACCATACGCATGGTTAGAACAACGCCATGTATAGCCCACCCAATAGGACACACACAAAGCAGAACTCAACTCTCACAAACAGGCCCACACCCCCTACAGGGTTGGACCAACACGTAGGCAGAAGCCCTGAGCAGGCCTCATGTACTCACACAGGCCCTAACAGGCCAGCCACACTTGCCCCCCCCCCCCCGCCCTCCATACACCCTTTGTGGGGCCCAGAGATCCCGGCACTTCCTCTCCCAACATCACCCCTACTTCCCCGCTGCTCTCCCGCTTCCTCTGCTGGGCAGGCTCAGTTGTTTTCTACTGATATCTCTCTTAAAGGGGACACCTTGGAGCTCGGGCCTCCAAGTCTTTGGCAGCTGGTGGGAAACTCCCTCTGGGCCCAGTTGAATCAGTGTGAGGATAGAGCACGTTTCCAAGAAGACCCAGCAACTTCCTCTCCAGATGAGGGGTGAGGGACCCCTAAAACCACAGAAGTGGGGGTGGGTGGCTGGCAGGCTGGGGCTTCCTAGACTTCTGGGATTGATTCTTAGCTTCTGGCCCAGCCACCAGTCCACACCCAAGGGCAGGGACTGGAGACTGGGTGCTTTGACTTGCGGGTTCCTGCCCCAGCCTGCCCACTGGATGACTCATCAGGCAGCCCCCAGCCCAGTTTCCTGGTGGCAATCGTGGCACTGGTCAGTGGGGCCACGGAGGAGAATGGTCACCAAACTATAAGAAGGAGAAGTCCCTGGTGCCAAGACCAAAAGCCCCAGAAGACCTGTGGGTGGGTGGGGGTGAACTTCCTCCTTATCTTGAATGGTAGCCCCTGGTCCCAGACCAGGGATATGGGGAAACCTGGCAAAGACCAGGGTGCTGATGTGTAGCCCAGGCAGTGTGGGGGAGGGGACTGTCTTCACACCCTCCACACTGGGCAGGCCTGGCGCCAGCAGGGCTACTTGAGGAGGTGGCGCCCAGGCCACAAGAGTGAGAATGGTAGGGGCCTGGAACCGGCTGGACCAGCTGGGCCGGCTCTGCCCTCCCTAGCTTGTGTCTTCCCCACCCCTTGCAAACACCCATGCAGAAAGTGTGAAGACCCCACAGTGGCATCATTGCCAGTATCGCTTCTCTGTGCCCAACTCTACTTCTCCCTCTAGGGGGGAGGGGAAGAAAAAATATACCTTTTGCAAAAAAAAAAAAAAAACCCACTCAGCTTTGTATGTTGCCGGTACTGCATAAATGCCCATTGCACCATTCAGGAGGTCGCGAGCTCTGATTTTATACAGCTCTGACTGAGTACCAAGTCTAGAATTTCTTGCTCTGAGACAGGATTAAAGGCCCTTCATTTCCGTGCCTCAACTTCTCATTTGTTAGATGGAAATACACACACCATGAAACTGCCTGGATCATTGGAAGTAGCCAATGACCGGCTTTATGTAAGCCACTTTAGAACAGTGTCTGGCCCATGGTAGGAACCATATAAGTGTTAGCTATTAAAATAATAATTACTATTTCTCAGACAGACTGTCTGCCTGTCTTAAGTATCTCCCAGTCTCCATGTCTGCAGAAGACCAACCTGGCCCCCTCTGTCTCTCTGGGTGTCTCCCCTTGTCTTGCCTCCTTGCCCCCAGCCACCCACTCTCTTCCCTTTCGACCCTCCTTGGGCAGACCTGGCCTCTCTCCAGGACTTTGCTCTGGCCTAGCCAGCTCAGCTGTGGCATGGTGAGTCAGTGTGGCCTCCTGGCCAGTGGGACAGGCAGGTTGGCTTCCCAACATGTTGCCCTCCGTCCTACCCTGGCCCCAACGCTGCGGCCAGTACCCCCTCAGGCCAGGCCACATGTCAGCTGCAGTTATTAGCATGGGCAAGAGACACAGGCCTGGCAGCATGCCCGCAGACTCAGCGGCTTCTGGAATCTCCCTTGAGACTGTGGTGGGGGAGGGGAGCTCTTCAAACAAGGGCAAGATGGGAGGGAGCACTAAAGGGTCACAAGGATCCTTCAAAGACTGGGATGTCCCCAGCTCCTTCCTCTCTAATGCCCCTACTCTGTTGGACTTCCCCTGTGTCCTTCATAGCTGTTTCTCTTTTGCCTCTTTCGATTTCCTTCTCTGTGCCATACTAGGTAAGTGCTGACTCTTCTACTTACCCCTTGTCCTTAAGCTTCTCCCCTTTATCTTACCAGAGACCTGAGAGTCTCACTCGTCCCTCTGGTGGCTCCTACACTAAGTGAAGTTCCACCTACCTAACTGGAAGTCTTGCTATTTAAACCTGTACCTTGCTATGGCTGGACAAGGGCCTGTGGGTTCTTCCATTGTTTTTTTTTCCCCCCCTTTGTGATATTTGCCCTTTTACTTGGGTGGGAAGAAGGTCCACAGATAAGGGAGACACCTTAGTAAGGGGAGGTGACCTTCTTTTAGGTATTCTGCGTAGTGAAAGGTACCTCACCCCCGACTGAAATGGAAGTACAGACGAGAAGAGTATCAAAAGAAACGAATGGGGAAAGGGGACCCTAGAGCTTCTGGCAGAAGGGAAGGGCACATACCCAGGGGAGGAGGCAGCCCTGTACCAGCCTGCCCAGGCGCCGGGGCTGCCTGAAAGCACCATCCCGCCCCCTCCGCGCCCTGACGGGCCGGGGGCAAAGTCCGACCCAGGCCCGCGGGCAGGCGGGGACCTGCCAGGCTGGGTCCGACCAGGCCGGGCGGGACAGGACTCAGCCCCAGAGTAGTTCCGAGGGGCTGGGCCAGGCCGCCGGGGGGCGGAGAAGGGGGGCCCGGGGGTGGCGGTCGAGGCTGGTCCGGACTAGCCGTCCGGGGGCCTGGGCGCGCCCTGGGACCTGGCAGCTACCTCGGGTTCCTGGCTCCTACTTTGCCGCCCCAAGACTGCACTGGTCCCACCTCTTCCTGTGCCCTAATATGGATGGTGGGGAGAAATTCAGGGGGGCTGCCCCGCCCCCATCTAATTCGCGGACTCCAGCCTGTTGCCTTGGTGACGAGGCCCCGCTCCCAGGCTGCACCCCCCTCCAGCAGGTCAATGGAACTGTCCTCGTGCTGCCGGGCTCGGTAGTCACCAGTAGTTGCAGGCTGAACCATTACTAGATGGGGGAGAACAGACTGTGACTAGAGGCGTCTGTCGCGGTGACTTCCTCAGGGGTCGCCTGCTCGGGTACCTTTTCCCAGGCGCAGAATTTGGCGGGGCCCAGGGCAGGGCGCACTGTCCCCTAGGCTCACAATGACGAGACAGGGCCGGGCTCTTTCCCCTCGGGGCTGTTGCCACACTTCCTGCCTCGGCTCTCTTTCCCTAGCCTGTTTCTAAGGAAGGGAGTGGGGTTGGGCGACCGCGCCCCAGCTCTCCCGCCCCGTCGGCCCTCCAAAAGCTGACAGGATATCGGGCGAGCCCAGGGTGACTAAGGGAGGGCTTTGGGCTAAGGTAAAGGGTATGCAAGTGCCTACCACTCACGAGGTACAACCCCTTTGGTACAAGTCCCTCATGGCTGGGATCCTCCGAGTCATCTTCTCAGGCAGATCTCGGATGGCCTCTTGTCGTCACATTTATAGCTTAGACCTTTCAAACGCTCCATTAGATTTCTGCAAGTGACCACAGGGACCCCCAACCTCTGGTACATAGGTTCCCATCTTTCACTCCTTCTGTTCCACGTTCCCAGGATCCTTGATCACGCTCTGCGTATCTAAATTGCCCTCTCCGAAATTCCTTCCCTTTTCCACGTATGGGAGAATCCTCAGCCTCATCTACAGACTCCAGAACCCCTACTCTTTTCTTGTACAATAGCTTCCCGAGCCCCGCTTCCTGACCCCTTCCTCCCACCTGTGACAGCTCCAGCCCTTCGAGCCCTTTGAACCGGGGACCTTGGTTATTTCCTAGGTCAAAAGTTTACAATTCCTCCCTGTTGGTCCCTTCCCTGTTTCCTGGGGTCTTCCAGTGTATTGTCAGTTCCCAAGCCACAGCTACTCTGGGTCCCGCGAGACTTTTCCGGGTATATCCGAGGCACTCCCTCTTCACTAGCTGTGTATCTCCAACTGGGTGTACTCCCGCAGCCCCAGCCCCTGCGTGCCTCGGCCCCTCAGCATCCCTTCGCTTGAGTGTCTCCGTCGCCCCTCCCCCTGCAGCCGCGCAGAGCCACCCGGCTCGTGGCCGCTGTTTACAAGGACACGCGCTTCCTGACAGTGACGCGAGCCGCCTCCTCCCCTTCCCCACGCTCTAGGAGGGGGCCGCGGGGGCCTGGCTCCCGCGTCAGCCAATCGGAGCGCACTTCCGCAGCTGACAAATTCAGTATAAAAGCTTGGGGCTGGGGCCGAGCGGTGGGGACCTTGAGGGTGGCCAGGCCAGCTTTGAATCCCGCGGGGAGCGGGGAGCCGAGGGGAGCGACGCCGAGGAGCGGGCGCACCACGGAGGGCGAGACAAGCTCCGGAAGCCCGGCAGCGCTTTCACGCACAGCTGCCAACCGGCCGCTGCCGACGGTCTCCAGCTCCCGAGGACGCGCGACCGGACACCGAGCCCCGCCGCAGCCGAGGACAACTCGCCGCTCGCCGCAGCGAGGCCCGGGGCGGCCCTTCAGGGGGACCTTTCCCAGACCGCCCAGGCCGCCCGGATGTGCACGAAAATGGAACAGCCTTTCTATCACGACGACTCATACGCAGCGGCGGGATACGGTCGGACCCCTGGCAGTCTGTCTCTACACGACTACAAACTCCTGAAACCCACCTTGGCGCTCAACCTGGCGGATCCCTACCGGGGTCTCAAGGGCCCCGGAGCGCGCGGTCCAGGCCCAGAGGGCAGTGGGGCAAGCGGCTTCTTTTCGGGTCAGGGTTCAGACACGGGCGCATCTCTGAAGCTAGCCTCCACCGAGCTGGAGCGCTTGATCGTCCCCAACAGCAACGGCGTGATCACGACGACGCCCACGCCTCCGGGACAGTACTTTTACCCCCGTGGGGGTGGCAGCGGTGGAGGTACAGGGGGCGGCGTCACCGAGGAGCAGGAGGGCTTTGCGGACGGCTTTGTCAAAGCCCTGGACGACCTGCACAAGATGAACCACGTGACGCCCCCCAACGTGTCCCTGGGCGCCAGCGGGGGTCCCCAGGCCGGGCCAGGGGGCGTCTATGCCGGTCCGGAGCCGCCTCCCGTCTACACCAACCTCAGCAGTTACTCCCCCGCCTCTGCACCCTCTGGGGGCTCCGGGACTGCCGTCGGGACTGGGAGCTCGTACCCGACGGCCACCATCAGCTACCTCCCACATGCGCCACCCTTTGCGGGCGGCCACCCGGCGCAGCTCGGCCTGAGCCGCGGCGCTTCCGCCTTCAAGGAGGAACCGCAGACCGTGCCGGAGGCTCGCAGCCGCGACGCCACGCCGCCCGTGTCCCCCATCAACATGGAAGACCAGGAGCGCATCAAAGTGGAGCGAAAGCGGCTGCGGAACAGGCTGGCGGCCACCAAGTGCCGGAAGCGGAAGCTGGAGCGCATCGCGCGCCTGGAGGACAAGGTGAAGACGCTCAAGGCTGAGAATGCGGGGCTGTCGAGTACGGCCGGCGTCCTGCGCGAGCAAGTGGCCCAGCTCAAGCAGAAGGTCATGACCCACGTCAGCAACGGCTGCCAGCTGCTGCTAGGGGTCAAGGGACACGCCTTCTGAGCGCGCCGCTCACGGACACCCCGGCCTGGGAGGCTGGGCGCCCGCCCCCGGCCGGGCGAGGGGGGCAGGCCGCGGGCGCTCCCCCGGGGGCCTGGGGCGCCGCGCACACACTGGACTCCGGCCCGCCCGCCTGCGCCCGGTCCTTTCACCTCGACGTTTACATGGGTCCCTTCCGGCGTATTTTGTATGTTTTTTGTTTTCCTGGAGAGAGACTGAATTCATATTGAATATAATATATTTGTGTATTTAACAGAGAGGGGAGAAGGGGGCTCTCGCGGCGGAGCTGGTCCCGCCGCCTGGTACTCAGCCTGCCGGGACACTGGGGAGGGACCTCCGCCCCCTGCCCTCCCCCTCTGCACAGTACTGTGGAGAAGAAACACGCACTTCGTGTCTAGAGTCTATTTTAAGATGTGTTTGTGTGTGTGTGTTTGACTTTTTATTGAATCTATTTAAGTAAAAAAAAAAATTGTCTTTATTAATTTCTGTGGTCGTCTTTCTTCAATCCGGGAGGGCGGTGGGAGAAGGGCAGGCTGCCGCGCCCGCCGCCGTCCGCCGCCGTCTCCGGTCGGCGCGCGTCCGGACGGCCGGTCCCGAGCCCCGGCGTCACGGGCGGCGCGGGCGGGCGGGCCGTGGCGGGGACAAAACGCCAGGACAAGGCGGACTGTGCGCGCGGGCGAGCCCCGCCCGGCGCAGGGGCTTTCCCCGCTGACGCGCAGGAAGCGCTGCCCATATATGGGCCTATCGGGCCCTGTGACGCCAGCGCGGTCTCCGGGCAGATTCCGGGAATCCCCTCCCCCCGCTCTGCCGGGCAGGGCCGCGGCGCCGGGAAGGGGGCCGGGATTTTCCCGGGCGGCCGGCTCTGGGGCACGGAAAGCCCCAGGCCCGGGTCCAGCGCGCCGCGGCGGGAGGGCTGCGCTCCCCTGTCCCGGGAGCCACCCTGCGGCTTTTAGCCGGCCGGCGCCCGAGCTGCGCCGCGCCCACGCCCCCTCCCCGGGACCCGACCCTGGCGGAGAGGGACTGCGGCCTCCCTGTTAGTTGCCGACGCCGGCAGGGCAACTCCCGCCAGGAAGGGCGGTGCCCGCCTGCCAGTGTCCCCCTCCCTTGTGCCAGGCCAGAAGCCGGCGACTGCCAGGTCTGGTCCTGTCCGGGCAGTTGTTTGGGCAGCTGGTGCCACCACAGCCCGCTCCCCCGCGGCTGAGGTGGAAGTTCAAAGCTGCTGGTTGCTGGTGGCATCTGGCTGGAAGCTGGAAGACCGCAGCTCAGAGAAAACCGTGCCACTCAGCTGGTACCAAGGAATAAAGCAAACTGGCCTCAACCCTGGCTATAGGCTACATAGTAAGTCTCTCTCTCAAAACAAAACGAACAGAACCCGAGCCCAACCAAACAAAAATCTGAGACAACTTGGGCCACACTGCAGATAGAAAAATAAGTAAATAAATAAATGAGCAGACAGGAGTAGGTGCGATGTGATGGCATAGCAGGTAAAGGCGCTCGCCACCAAGCCTGAGTGCCTGAGTTTGATCTCTGGGTCCAGGGGAAGAATCACCCACCTTCACTTGCCTTCCAGCACACACACACACACACACACACACACACACACACACACACACACACATTTTTCTAAAAGATGTATTTTGTGTATGAGTTGTGTCTGTATGCACACCTGCATACCAGAAGGGATTAGATTCCATGAGAGGTGGCTGTGAGCCATCATACGGTTGCTGGATTTGAACTCAGGGCCTCAGGAAGAGTAGCTCTTAGCTGCTGACCCATCTCTCCAGCCCATGCTCAGGAGTTAAGGGTATGTACCACTGCTATTTCAGAGCTTTTAAGTTTGCTTTTCTGGCTTACAGACCCCTCTGACTCGAGTTTCAGGGTATGCAATGCCCTCTCCTGGCTTCCACAGGCACTGCATTCTCACAAGCACAAAACCACAGCTTTTTTTTTTTCCTCTCTCTCTCTCTCTCTCTCTCTCTCTCTCTCTCTCTGAGTTTCTCTGTGTAGCTTGGCTGTTCTGGACTCGCTTTGTAGACTAGGCAGTCATCTAACCACACACAGCAGTACATTTGCCTCTGCTTCGCCGAGTGCTGGGACTAAAGGCCTGGGCCACCACGACCCACTGACACTTTGTTTTTTAAGTGAAAGCAGATATGATTAGAATACAGTCATGAGAGCTAGGCAGCGGAGTACCCGTTCAGGGGGCCTGCTGGAGCAGGGTGGGCTAGATGATCTACAGAATGTGTGCCAACTTTGCGACAGAGCTGGTAGTGTGGAGACCCTGAACAAAACAGCTTGGGTCAGAGGGAAGGAATGCACACTCCTCTACTTCTTATAGCTAAAGCAAGGTCATCTGAAGAGCCCAAAGGGTGTGCCTGAAATGGAAGGAACCACAGTGGGTGGATGACCTCAAGGGAGCCCCAACCAGGGGCTTAGAGAACACACTAAATTCCAAGTGTGGGACTCTTGGTGGAGGGCTTACATGTCCTTCAAGCAGTCCTGGATTCCATCTCTAGCAGGGGTAAAAAGAGGGGACATGATTCCAAAGGGGATGAATGGCTTCCAGAAGGTATTAAAACTAGGACCCCAAAATAAGTGAGCTGACAAATACAGGCACTAAAATACACGAGTGAAAGCTCAGCTGAGGCTGAAGGAATGACAGGTTGAGGACTCTGGTGTCAAAACATAAATAAAAACAAATGCCTAGATCATCCTTGTTTTGTGAGATGAGAGTAGAACTCAGAATGGCAACACCACTGGAGTACATGGAGTCAACGAACCGCTGAAGCCTAACCCCACCCTTCTACCCGAGGAGGCAAACACACAGCTCCTCTCAGGGAAGCCCACTTGGTCTCACTTGCACGCCCAAAGTACTGGAAGGGAATGGGCCAGAGCCTAGAACTTCACACACTCAAACTCACATGGTGATCTTAGTTTTTATTCCCATCCAATGAGGAGACTCTGTGACGATCATAGCTGTTAAAGTGTTTTATGGCTGGGCAGTGGTGGCACACACCTTTAATCCCAGCACTTGGGAGGCAGAGGCAGGAGATCTCTGAGTTTGAGGCCAGCCTGGTCTAGAGAGTAAATTCCAGGACAGCCAAGGCTACAAGGAAAAACCCTGTCTGGAAAACAATAACAACAACAAAAAAGTCTTATGGCTGATGGCAAGATGTGGGCCTAGTCTAGAGAGACAGGATCCAGGGGAAGTAAACTGCCCACCACTATTTTGGTTGCTTCTTTGAAAAGATATTTTATGTCTACGCCTGTTCTGCCTGTGTAATTGTGCACGCCTGTGCCGGAGGACAAGAAAAGGGTGTTGGAACTGGAGTTAAGGAAGGTTGTAAGCCACCACGTAAGTGCTGGGAATGGAACGAGGGTCTTCTGCAAGAGCAGCAGCTGCTCTTAACTGCTAAACCACCTCTCTGGTCTCATTACTTATTTGGTGTCGTTGCCCTCCGTGCCTCCCCCCCCCCCATCATGTCCCGCCACTCTCAGGCCTTGGAGTAATAGAGCACTGAATAGTGAATATGATAATGCCTCCACCTGGTGGTGAAGAGAAGTAATTACAGGGTGAATAGCAGGAGCAAAAGTGTGAAGACAGGACTGGCGTCACCGGCTACATAGCACACCACCAGACTTACACTGTCCCTAATACTTTATTGGTTTCCCGTAGACCTGCACCCAGCTGGGTGGGCTCAGGGCAGGGGTGGGTGGGTAATGAGCTAGCCTTGGCCCGGCCTCCAGCCCCTTCACAGTGTGTGGAGGAAGGCCTGGCCTTTTCCGGGCCAGCACAGGAGATCCAGGCAGGGGCACAGGCGAGAGTCAAGACTTGAGGCTCACGGGCGTTTCGCTGTCTCAGTTGTGCTTGGAGAAGTATTCCTTGCTGTCATCCACATTGGGCTTGATGGTGTCACTGCCGGGCTTCCAGCCAGCAGGGCAGACTAGAAAAACACACAAGAATGAACACGTGAGGCTCAGCTCCACCATCAAGGTCGGGGACAAACAGTCCATATAGGAGCCCAGACTGCACAATGAAAGGCTGGGAGCAAAGGCCAGGGTTCCGGACTGCATTGGACAGAAGCCTTCGCTCAGTTCTCTAGCTGACATTTTTCTGTTTCATGGATCCCAGACTGGCCTTGAACCCATGATGGTCCTATCCTAGCTTTCTAACTGCTGGGATCACAGATCCCTATCACCATGCCCAGCTCCAAATTCTCTTTATTTTACCAAGCATTCTATGCCCAGCTGTGGCTCAGCCTTTTTTTTTAAAGGGTTTTCTGAGCTAGGTGGCGAATGCCTGCAATCCAAGGGTCAGAAGCAGATTCAAGTGAATTCAAGGCCAGCATGGTCTACAAAGTGAGTCCAGGACAGCCAAGGCTACGCAGAGAAACCCTGTCTTGAAAAACTGAAAATAAATAAATAAATAAATAAATAAATAAAGTGGGGAATTCTGGCTGACCTACAACTTTCTCTAAATCAGGCTAGCCCCAAACATGCACTGCTCCTCCTTCCTCTGTGTGCTGGGCCTACAGGCGTGTTCCACCACACTTAGCCTTTTTAGTTTAAGACAGTGTCTCACCCAGTAGCCCAGGCTGGCCTGGAGACCCCCTGCTCTCCTCCTACGTGCTGAGATTGCACACCCTCTTCAACTCACTCTTTATCAGCCTTAGCCCTGCTAAGCTTTGCACCTGTGGTCAGCGTTCCCTTCCACGTGAGCAGGCACGGTGACTGGGCTGGAGGTATGGCTCAGTGAAAGAACACTTGCGTATGTTTGAGGCTTTGCTTTGATCACTACCATACACACCTACACAAAGAATTTTTAACAGAGGGGAGCACAGTATCTTGTGCCTTTAATCCTAGCACCGGGGAGGTAGAGGGAGGCAGATCTCTCTGAATACAAGGCCACTCCACTCTACATAGCTGTCTACAGGCCAACATGCATACTGAGACCCTTTCTTAAAAGATAAAATAAAATAAAAATAGGGGAGGTGTAGACTATAACCTAACTAAGAATAACTTGGGATGCTTCCTCTTCCTTTTTTTTTTTACAATTTATTCATTTTATATCCCAATAGTAGGGGCCCCAACTCCTCCCAGTACCACTCTCCTTCCCTCTTCCCCTCATCCCCTTCTCCTAGTCCACTGAAAGGGGGAGTTCTCCGATATTGCCATCTGCCCATTGCCTGTTAAGTCTCATCAAGGCCATATTGCCAGGGGGAAGTGATCAAAGAGCAGGCAACCGAGTTCATGACAGAGGCAGCTCCTGCTTCCCTTACTCAGGAACCCACATGGAGACTGAGCTGCCAATTGGCTACATCTGAGCAGGGGGTCTAGGTTCTCTCTCTGAGTCCTGGGCCCTGGGCTCAGGCTTTTTTGGCTTTGTTGGTCTCCTTGTGGAGCTCCTGTCCCCTCCATGTCCTTCTATCCCCTTCTTCTTCCATAAGACTCTTGGGATGCTTCTTAAATACCCTTTTTTTTTCTTTTTCTTTTATTTTTTCTATTGATTGTTTGATGGACTGAGCTGGGTCCTCATGTAGTTTCGGATAACCCTGAAACTCTGACTTTCCTCCTGTGGTTTCCCGAGTGCTGGGGTTACAGGTATGCACCCCCATGCCCAGTTTCACGCTGTCCTGGAGACTGAACTCGGGGACATGTGAATGGCAAGCCAGCACTCTAAAAACTAAGTCAAATTCTGCCTGAAATCCTGTGGGTAAGCCTATTAACGCACTTTTAAAAATCATTTCGTTTTTGTTGTTGCTGTTGAAGAAAAGGTCTCATTCTATATCACAGGCCGGCCCTGATCCTGTTTCAGCCTTCCTCTTGCCTCCGTCTTCCCAGTATTGAGATGACAGGCATGATTCAGCATACCTAGCTCAAATACCTTCTGTAGACCTCCGTCAGCTCCCAACTCTTCCCCTTTGTATATTGTGTACACTGACCCCTGCCCTATCCTAGACGCTCCCTGCAAGCAAAGAACTGAATTCTGTATGGGGCTTTTTATTTTTTATTTTATGTGTTTGTTTTGTGTGTGTGTGTGTGTGTGTGTGTTTAAAGGTGTGTGCCACAATACTATATTCTAGCCATTTGATCACTTCTACCATCAGGACCTAAGAACCTATCTTGATAACAGAGTCTCTTTATTTGTTTTTAATTTTGTGCCGTCTGTGCACCATACATGTGCTTGGTGCCTGAGGAGGTGGGCATCGACGTGGGTGCTGGGACTAGAACCCTTAACCACTGAGGCAACTGTCCAGCCCATTGTGTATGTTTATCCATGTGCCATGCGGTTGCCTAGTGCAGGAGGCCAAAAAAAGAGCATCAGGTCCCAAGACTGGAATTATAGATGCTTACTAGCCACCATGTAGATGCTGGGAATCCAGCCTGGCCCTCTGGAAGAACAGCTGCTGAACCATTTCTTCAGCCCTTGTACGGGGCTCTAACATCTCTCCCTCAAAGATGTGAGTGCAGACAGTTAGCGCCTGCATGCTGGGCCCATTTGTGACTATCCACTCACCTTCCCCGTGCTCATCCGTGTACTGAAAGGCCTGGACTAGGCGGAGAGCCTCATCCACAGATCGTCCCACAGGGAGGTCATTGATTGTGATCTGGCGAAGGATACCCTTGGCATCGATTATAAAGAGGCCCCTGAAGATGGGAAGGTCCACAGTGAGGAGCTGGGAGACCCCAGGGTAAGGAACACCCACCCACCACCACAGTGGTTGGCCCTTTCAGCCTGGAGGTAGGTGTCTCTGGGGCTGGGCCGAGGTCCCCGCTGTACCTGTAAGCAATGCCCTCATCATTTTTCAAAACGCCATAATTCTGGGACAAGCTTTTTGTCACATCAGCAAGCAGGGGGATGTTCAGGGGGCCCAGGCCTCCCTCCTTCCGTGGGGTGTTGATCCTGAGGGTGAGAGAGACATGGTTGTGTGCCCAGGACAGCAGAATTCTCCCCTGGGGCCACCAGTGTGATAACGGCTGGAGTGGGGGTACTGGAAGCAAGAGATAAAGGCTTAAAACAAGGCTGGGCCACCCCACCCACCCCACCCTGGGGATGGCGGTGAAGCTGGGAGGGTGGCCCCAAAGCTCCGACTTGGAATGGCTCCACTTGTGCCCGTGGCCCCAGTACCTTGCTGTGGGGACTCCCACATTAAAGTTAGCCAACAGCAGTGACAGAGCCTGAGGCTTGGAACTGAGCTAGTTCTGAAAGAGGAGGGGGTTCCCGCCATTATCTAGTTCTGGTCTAGCATCATAACCCATTAAGACTTGGGAACTAGTGTTTTCCCTCCCATGAAATATGGCAAGGCAGCCTGTCTTCTGAGAACGCGAAGCATCTGCAGTCTCCTGTGCTTTCCTGGTGCCAAGCGCGTTACTGTCAGTAAGGGCGTGGGGGTCATTCTTTCTAAGACAGAATTTGTCCTGAATGTGTGCTTTCCTCATCCTCTCTGTTCCTCCCCCCCCCCCGCAGCCCCATACCACGCCAGGTGGGTGAACTGGGAGTCCACAGACACCCCGAGCACCTCGCAGCCCAGCTTTCGGAAGTCCTCGGCATGGTTGCTAAAAGCGATGATCTCCGTGGGGCATACGAAAGTGAAGTCCAGGGGATAGAAAAAGAGGACCACGTACTTCCCTAAGGAAGAGCCGAACGGAGAGAAGTTAGTTCCAGACGTGGCCTCGGTCCCCTCCTGGTCCCCCTCCGACGGCCTCACCTCTGTAGTCGGAAAGCTTGATTTCCTTGAAGGCGCCATCCACCACCGCGGTGGCCGTGAAGTCAGGGGCCGGCTTTCCGATCTGCGCGTCGCCGGAGGCCATGACTGAAGGCAGAGACCCACGCAAAGCTTGTCAGACCCTTTGTCTTGCCCTCCCAAGGTCACCCTTGGGGCTGAGCCTAGACACTGAATCCGAGGGACGCAAGAAGCAGAACTAATATTCACCCTCCTAGTACAAGGTCTGCAAGGCCTCTGGAGTCCCGCCCCCCCAAACAGGCACGAGTGATGGGGTCACCGCTGCTACCCGAATTATGGAGTCAGTCGGAGGGAAGGGAGGGGGACGCGAGCCCCTAGCTCCAGAACTGGATGGCTAGGCCAAGAGCGAGGGGACGAGCTCAGCAATCTGGCCTGCAAGCCAGGGCTTGGGCCTTGCTTTCCACCACGCAAGGACAAAGGCGGCCACCATAGAGCATGAAAAACAAAGGCTGCCATCAGGGAGGTCGCAATAGGGCCAGAACCACACCAGTGGGCTCTTCCCGCTGTTGTGCATTCTGGGTTTCCATACCTGCGTGGGCACGAGCCGGACACGCGGAAGACCAGACTCCACAGGAGACAGAACAGAGACCTCAGAGCCAAAAGAGCCGTAGGCCCACGAGCCTTTTATGCTCGGTCCAAACCACACAGTGCAGGGAGCGGGGAGGTGGGCGGGACAGCGCGGCGGTCGGATCCATTGTGCCTGCAGAGGGGGACCGCGGGGCCGGTCCACGTGCTTGCACAAGGGTTGGATGGGGTGTGCCCTTAGGGACGCCGGGATTGTCTGCGCTGCGGGCCCCGCGCGGGCCTGGCCCCGGGAGCGCGCTGGGGTCGGTTGGAGGCCGGGCATGGCCCGGAGCCGCCTGGCTCTGTTGCTGCCAGCACTGGTGCTCTCTGGTCTGGTGTCCCCTGCCCAAATCTACCCGGACTACCAGTACTTTGGCCAGCTGGGTGAAGGTGACACCTGGGAGCAGCTGAGGCGAAAGGGTAAACCAGCAGGTGGTGGGAGTAAGGATTTGGAAAGCTCCAAAGGCCTCCCTTGGCCAGCCCGCTACAAACAGACCCTCTTTGGCTGCGTTCAAATCTCTGCTCAGCTCAGCACTGGCGATGCCCCCAGGGACTGGCCACTTTTTTCTGAAAGTGCTGGTTTCTCATCTCTGAGTTGTTTTTGTTTTGTTTTGTTTCAACTTTACTGAAATTTTACTGCTATGCCCCAACAGAGCATTACCTTTTGTTCTCAGCATCTTGCTCTGGTAATATACACTGGCAGTCCGTTGTCAGGAGAGGAGACAATAAACAACCTATAAAACCTAGCGTTAGGAGGGTGGAGACAGAGAAACTGCCCAGTCAGCTTGAGAAGCCAGCGAAGGTGTGGTGAAGACGGTAGTGAGCAATACAACTGGAATGACTAGCAGAGTTAAAATTGCAAAGATTGGGAGTCAGTGTCCCCGCGAGAGGGAACAGCAGGCACAAAGGCCCAGAGGCCTAAGGGAAGAATGGATAAAGGGAGGTGTCATTTTGCAAAGACCTGCTGAGGAAGGGTGTGAGGCCCAGCCTTGTGAGTCCCCTACACGAGAAAGAGCTCTGATAAGGGTTGGGGTTGCACTCTTGGCTCAGTTTGGTGGAGCACTAGCCCAGCATGCGTGGACCCTCCCCCAGAGCTGTATAGGTTACTGTAGCATTGCACACCCAGCGTTTGGGAGGAGGAGGAGTCAGTCGCTCTGAAGTTCAAAGTCATCTTTGGCTAGCAAAGAAGTTGGAAGCCAGCTTGGGAGAGATGAGGCTCTGGGGTTTTGTTGTTATTTTGTTTTTAAAAAACAAGAAAGGGGGATACAAAGTGAATAAATTGTAATAAATTAAGCAAACAAACAAACAAAAAGGAGCCATATAGGCGTGGTGGCTCACGCCTCCCTCTGGGAGGTAGAGGCAGGAGGATTGCTGTGTGAGTTGGAGGCCAGCCTGGTCTACAAAGTGAGTTCAGGACAGCCAAGGCTACACAGAGAAATCCTGTCTTGGAAAAAGGAAGAAAAAAAAAAAAAAAGGAAAGAAGGAAAGGAAAGAAAGAAAGGAGCCCTGTGAAGGGGTAGGTCAGTGGCAGTAGAGCACTTGACCAGGTGTGTGAGGCCCTGAGTTAAGTCTCTTTACATTTAAAGAAAAAAATAAAAACAACAACAACAACAACAAAAAACAACTTGTAGCTGCTCCTAAGCATACAAATTACTTTGTTGCTACAAGTTAGCACAGCACCAGGGGCTTTAAGTACATCCATTATGTCAATTATATCATTTAACTTCCCATCTGTCAGCCCTGCTACTCATGCGCCACTGGGCCTGCTAGGTAGGCCCATGATCAAGTCCCTGAGGACAAAGTCAACTTTGGATGTCAGGTGTGCAAGACCAGGAGTCCACACTCCCAGCTGAGCCGGCTAGCAGAGGTTAGAGGGGTCAGCTTGCAGCTGTGGCGAACTGTGTCAGTTTGAAAGAGTGGCTTGCTCTCCCTAGGCCTCCTCACAGGCACAGTTCTCGCTACGCTATTATGCTCCTTAGCTTTGTCCCTCCCTGGACAAATCCCTGGTTAAGGGGTTAATTCCCCCACCTGGGTTTTCATGTCCACCCTCCATCTGCAGTAGTGGAAGACTCATTTCTAGGCTCGTGGGGAAAGTGGCGTTGTTTTTGCCATCTGGGTAAACAAGGACGCAGCCGTCAGGTGCTGCGCACAGCACCAGTCCCCATGTTCGTGGACCGAGAGAACCTGTTCCAGATGAGGCCATGCCGGCAACAGGATTGTTCATCTTGCTCCCGGACAGACTGCGACTGGAGGGCCTGAGCAGAGGTGAGCCATAGAGGAGGAGGCAGTCAATAGAGAAGCTGGTAGGACTGGCTAGCAGATCCAGGAGTGGGCAGGAGGCGGTGAGACGGGAGGCGGTGAGACGGGAGGCGGTGGGACGGGAGGCGGTGGTGGCTGGTTTGAGGTGAGGCTCAAAGACTGCGGCTTGGGGAGCATACAGCTGATCTCACACCCAGCAGCCTGACAGCCAGGGAGAAGGCAGGAAAGGCTGGCGGGAGTGAGCCCTGTGGAAGGTTCCGGCCTGTGATTCAAGGAGAATCAAGAGTTCAAAATCAACCTGGGCTACATAGCAAGGTCAAGGCCATTTAAGGCTACTTGAGATCCTGTCTTCAAAAAAAAAGAAGCAGAAGCAGAAAAGGAAAGGGTTGAAGATGGTAGCACAAAAGAGGCAGGTGATAGAGGAACCAGGACTTAGAGGGCAGCCATGACTTTGATGAGAAACAAGATTCCACACAAAAGGACATGTGTCTCATTGACCAAGAAAACAACAGAGGAGTGTGGTTGGAGGAGCAGAGGGGTCTGGGAGATGTGGGCTTCCCTACGCTATCGGAAGCAGGAGAGGAGCGGGGGATGGGGAGAGGGCAGGGAGAAGCCTGCATGACAGGTGGTAGAGAAGGCTTTCCTTCAGCGAGATGGCATGGAACAGGTCCTGGAGGCAGCAGTGTCCCTGAGAGCTATTAACCAGAGAGGCTTGGAAATCAGAAGGCCTAAGCCCCGAGGAGTATGGGACACCTGGTACTAGGAGCATAGGAAATGTGTGAGGAGGCGCTGGGAGGCAGAGGCAGGTGTACCTCTGTAGTTCAAGGACAATCTACACAGCAAGTTCTAGGCCAGCCAGGGGAAAAAAAAAAAAGGTGTGGGGAGACATAGCCGTGGCCAGTACAAACCTGAACGGCGGGTAGGAGACCAGTGTTCCGCCAGTGCAACGATAGATAGCTGATCTTTTAAACTTCCAAAAAGTTCAGATGAGCGTGGGCTGGTGATCCCAACATCAGGGAGGTGGAGGCAGGAGGATTATGAGTAAAAGGTCATCCTAGGCCTAGAGAGATCAGCCTAGGCTTTATGAGAAGCCGTCTCAAAAAAACAATACAAAGTCAACTGAACTACATCTTAATTTCTCTTTATACTTAAGTCACTGAGGGCCAGGCTCCAGAGGCCACGGGGCGGAGCTTGCACAGTGACCCTGCCCGCCCTCGATTTCAAACCACGCCCTTGGTGGTAGCCCTCGAAGACTACAAATCCCAGCAGAAAGCACGGAAGCGACGACCGCGCCGACCGCGCCGGCGTGGGCGGCGGGGGCGGGTCCCACGCGCCGATTGGTCAGCATCAAGAGCGGCTTCAGTGTTCTCGGAAAACGCGCGCTGGGGTCTGCGCCTCAAGTATTGTTTTCTACAGTTGTTGGCTGTCGCCGAGGCGGCATGGATCTCACCGAGCTGGAGAGGGACAATACGGGCCGCTGTCGCCTGAGCTCTCCCGTACCCGCCGTATGCCTCAAGGAGCCGTGCGTCTTGGGCGTGGATGAAGCGGGCCGGGGCCCTGTGCTTGGTGCGCCCCAGGGCCGGGGGTGACCGGGTGGAGGTTGCAGGGGAATGGGAGTGGGATCATGCACGGCCTTGGGATCCGGGGGTGATAGTGGGATGGCCCTGGGCCTGGGTGATGATGGAACAAGGCAGGCGGCTTTCAGGCGCTCCTGGTTGGAACCCTGCTCTCAGAAATCTGACTTCCCTCCTCCCAAGGCCCCATGGTCTACGCCGTCTGTTACTGCCCCCTGTCCCGCCTGGCAGACCTGGAGGCCCTGAAAGTAGCAGGTGAGGCTGTGCTGAATGTTTGTACGCGGGGTTCCAGGGTATGTGCGGGAGGGCAGTGGGGGAAGCAGGAACCGAAAGAACTAGCTTCTCCGCTTTTCTTTCAACTTTCTTCTCAGACTCAAAGACCTTGACGGAGAACGAGCGGGAGAGGCTCTTTGCGAAAATGGAGGAGGACGGAGACTTTGTGGGTTGGGCTTTGGATGTTCTGTCTCCAAACCTGATCTCTACCAGCATGCTTGGGCGGTGAGGGGCCCCAGAGTGGGTGGCCGAAGAGCAACCGACACAGGCTGGCTGTGTGCTGCAGCTGGACAGTGTGGACTAACCGTGTCTCTAACCGCAGGGTCAAGTACAACCTGAACTCCCTGTCCCACGATACAGCTGCGGGGCTGATACAGTATGCACTGGATCAGGGTGTGAATGTCACCCAGGTGAGCTGTTGATAGAAGGGGCTCTGGAAGATTGAAGCTTAGCATGAAGTCCTGGTTTCCATCCCAGGAGGCTAGAGATAGTGGAGGAGGGTGAATTGGGACTTCAGGGCATATAGAGATGCTGTCCATGGCTCATGCCTGCTGCAAAAGCATAAGTACAAAGGCCATGGTGGCCTGCACTTGGAAGGTAGAGACAGGCAGGATTCTGTGTTACAGACAGACAGGCAGACATAGTGAGGCCCTGTTCAAAAGAAGTGTGAAGACCGGAGTGTGGGTCCATAGCATCCAAATGTAAAGCCAGGCTTAGTGACACAAACCTTCAGCCCAGGGGCCAGGAAGGATGTTGAGGTTTTGTTAGCTAGCCAATGAATTGGTGAGCTCTGGGTTTAGTGAAAGACCTTGCCTCAAAAAACAAAACAAACAAACTAAGGCTAGAGAGATGAAAGTGTCTGCTCTTTCAGAGGACCTGGGTTAGATTCGAAGTGCCCAAAGAGCGGCTCAGAACCTCTGAGATGGCTCAGAGGTTAAGAGCACTGGCTGAGTTCAGTTCCCAGCAACCACATGGTGGCTCACAGCCATCTATAATGAGATCTGGTGTTCTTTTCTGTTGTGTACATGCAGACAGAACATTGTATACATAATTAAATAATAATAAAAGTCTAACTCCTGTTCCAGGGCATCCCATGCCCTCTTCTGGCCTCCTCAAGCAATACACCCACACATAAAAATTTTTAAAGAAATTAAAGTGTATGTTGCTTGTTTAAGAAAAGAAATAGCCAGGTGTGGCGCACGCCTGTAATCCCAGCACTCAGGAGGCAGAGGCAGGTGGAGCTCTGAGTTCCAGGCTAGCCTGGTCTACAAAGTGAGTCCAGGACAGCCAGGGCTACATAGAGAAACCCTGTCTCACCCACCCAACCCCCATAAAAAGAAGAAAACTTCAGGGGCTGTTGAGATGGGAGGCCTGACCTGGGTTTGATCCTTCCATATGGCAGAAAAAGAGCTGATTTCCAAAAGCTGTTCTGTTGCTTCCTGCAAGCTGTGGAAATACATACCCTCAGTACAACAAATAAATGTCAATTAAATTTTTTTTCTCTTATTTAGTCATATTTGGGTGTTTTGCCTGCATGTGTGTCTGTGTACCAGATGAGTGTCTGGTGCACACAGAGGCCAGAAGAAGGTATGGCTTCCCTGGAACTGGAGTTACCAACAGTTGTAAGCTCCTGTCTGGGTGGTGGGAACTGAACCTGGGTCCTCTGAAAGAGTGTTCATAACCCCTGAGCCATTTCTCTAGCCTTGTTAAAATTAAATAAATAAAATCAGATGGATATGGCCTGACTTGGTAGCTTATACATTTTATCCCAGTTGTTGGTTTAGTTTTGTTTTGAGACAGGGTCTGACTGTATATCTCTGGCTGGACTTGAACTCACAGAGATCCAGCTACCTCTGCACCGCCACCCTGGCTTTAAAACTGTTTACTGTAGCCTGACTCCAGAGCAGCTTTTGAAGAGCAGTGGAGGAAAACCCCTGACCATGACCTCTGGCACACTAATACACATGCGTAACCCAGTGCGCATACTTACTCAAGATAGATGGAATCAGAATGAGGGTCAGCGTAGCCGGTTGCAGTGCCACCTGCGCCTGCACCGTAGGACCCGCGCTTACTGCAGCACCACGGTGGGTATTTAAGAATGCCTGAAAATCTTGCATTCAGTCCACGGAGAACCTGCTTCCTGGGTTGCCCACTGACTCCCACAGCCTGGTACATGCTGTCCCTTGCATCCTGATCTCTGCCTCCATCTTCCAAGTGCTGGGATGACTTGCCTATGCCACCAAAGCTAGGAATGAGGTCCTGGGGATGGAACCCTAGCTTTGGGCATGCTAGACAAACACTGTACCTCTGAGCCATATCCCCAGCCCAAGTTTAAGGGTTCCCGTGTTGGGTGCTCACTGCCTTGTCCTCAGTCTCTAGGAAAAACACAGTGACCACTAATTGCTCAAAGGCAATAGCATGCTTAGAGAAAGCATATCTTGTTTTAGGTCAGCATTCATCAATCTGTGTGTCTCGACCCCTTTGGAGATTATATATCGGATTTCCTTCGTATCAGACATTTACATTATGATTCATAATAGTAGCAGAATTACAGTTATGAAGTAGCAGTGAAATAATCTGGTTGGGGGTCACCCCAACATGGGGAGCTGTATTAAAGAGTTGCAGCATTCAGAAGGTCGAGAACCACCGTTTTAGGCAGTGCTGTGTATGAAACAGCTGTCTGCCTATTGAGGGATTCTACCACTGAGCTATACTTAGCCCTGACCCATTCAGGATAAAACCCCTATACACATAAAATTAACTAGTATTGGGCTGGTGGCTTAGTGGAGCATTTGTGTAGCATGTGAGGCCCTGGGAGTCCTCAGTAGAGTAGGAGTCTGCATAGTTTACAGTTGTTTTGCCTGCTGTTTGTTAAATGACTATTTCTTCTCCCATGTTTCCGTCACTGGCAGGTATTTGTGGACACTGTAGGAATGCCAGAAACATACCAGGCCCGACTACAACAGCGCTTTCCGGGGCTGGAGGTGACAGTCAAGGCGAAAGCAGACTCCCTCTTCCCTGTGGTCAGTGCTGCCAGCATCTTTGCCAAGGTTAGCATCCTGCTGGCCAGGGCTCACTCCAGCATTTCCCTTGTGTAGGGGCAGGCAAGATTCCCATGAGAAAGGTGGCTCTGAGCTACTGTCTTGCCTGCAGGTGGCTCGGGACCAGGCTGTGAAGAACTGGCAGTTTGTGGAGAGTTTACAGGATCTGGACTCTGATTATGGCTCAGGCTATCCCAATGGTGAGCTGTGATCCAGGCCCTCTTGGGATGAGCTTTCTTCCCTTTCCTCCTTTAGCCCACTGCATTTTTCTCTCCTTACCCCATGCAGCATACGCTTGCCTTTAACTTTGTGTGTAGGCCAGGCTGGCCTCTAGCTTTGCTGTTCTTTTCTCTAATTTTTAAAAACTCTTTTTATAATACTCAGGAGGTGAGGTAGCAGAATCTCTGTGAATTTGAGGCGATCCTGGTCTACATAGTGAGCTCCACCACAATAGCTAAGGCTATGGAGAGAGAGCCTATCCCCCCCAAAAAAAACACCCCCCCAATCCCATTTTACATGTATCGGTGTTTTGCCAGCTTGTATTTCTGTGCCCCATGTACATGTCTGGTGCCTGCAAAACACATGGTACATATATGTAAAATATATGTGTGTACATATATATATTAAGATTTATTTATTACGTATATGTTCTGCCTGCATGTATGCCTACATGCCAGAAGAGGGCACCAGATCTCCTTATAGATGGTTATGGGCCACCATGTGGTTGTTGGGAATTGAACACCCAGTGCTCTTAACTGCTCTTAACCATCTCTCTAGCCCAAAAGAAAGTATTTTTAAAAAGCAAAATGGGGGCTGGAGAGTTGGTTCGGTGGCTACGAGCACTTGCTGCTCTTGCAGAGGACCAGAGTTCACTTCCCAGTACTCATACCGGGCAGCTCACAACTGCTTATACCTCCAGGTCCAGGGGATCCAATAGCCTCCCAGGGCACCCACACTCACACACACAGACACACATGTACACATATTAAAATTAAAAAAAACCTAGGAGTGTGGGCCAAGGATTCACTTCATGTTCTCTCCATGGCGGGACTCCATTAGGGGAGGGTGAGGAGTCATCGCTCAGTGGCAGCATGAGCTCACGGTGCACAGGACCTGCATCCCACCCACCGCACAATTTCAAAGAGGAGGAAAGTTAGGCCCAGCACTGTGGGGCTTTCTCTTTTTAAATCCTTCCAGCAGAAGGGGATAGGATCACGAGTTTGAGACTAACCTGAACAAGACCCTGGCTCAAACACAAAACCCAGTGTGGTAACTTATCCTTGTAGCTTAGGGAGCTGTCTCAGAAGCACTCCCAAAACTTCTTGAACACTGGTGGGACCCAGGGTCAGGGGTGGGGGCCAGACCACACCTGCCCATGCAAGGGGCCTGGGACAGAAAGGCACTTAGGAAGCGTCTTGATACACAAGAAGAAGCCAAAGACACCGTTAATCTCAGCACTCTGGAGGCAGAGGCAGGCAGACGGGTGGGCAGCCTGGGCTACACGGTGGAACTCTGTCTCTGGAAGAAAAGCAGAGGAGCTGCGGTGACTGGCGTGTCACCTGCCGCTCAGGTGCTGCCATTGCCCCCCTCACCCTAGATCCCAAAACGAAAGCCTGGCTGAGGAAGCACGTGGACCCTGTGTTCGGCTTTCCCCAGTTCGTCCGCTTCAGCTGGAGCACAGCCCAGGCCATCCTGGAAAAGGAGGCGGAAGGCATCACCTGGTTCGTATCTGAGAGCACGGGGGAGGGGTCATTCGCTCAGCCCGGGGGAAAGTGGCTGGGGTCACTCCTCTCTCTCACAGGGAGGACTCTGCACCCGAGGAGGACCCTGAGCAACCTGGAAGGATCACATCCTACTTCAGCCAGGGCCCTCAGGCCTGCCGCCCTCGGGCCCCCCACAGATACTTCCAGGAGCGAGGTCTGGAGACAGCGAGCAGCCTCTAGAAGCAGTGTGTGTACCTACCCCTCTTCACCAGGAATTAAAGCCATTCAAGAAGTGAATGGTGTGCTTTGTGGCTAAGGGCCGATAGCAGTACAGCTATGGCTAGCAGCCGATTCATCAAACGGAACACGCATTTCTAGATGCTGGAGCTTGATTTTTTTTTTTTTTTTAAAGCAGGGTCTCACTGTAGCCCTACTTTACTGGAACTCACCATGTAGACCAGGTTAGCCTTGAACTCACAGTGACCCACCTGCCACTGCCTCTCAAGTGCTGATATTAAAGGTGTGTACCACCATGCCCACCTTTTCTTTTTTCTTTTTTAAAATTATCTTTGGGTTTGTGTGAGCATATACACATAGTTGTGTGCACGTGTGAATGCAGGTGCTTTTGAAGGCCATAGGTGTTAAAAGCCCTGGAGCTGGAGTTAAGAGTCAGTGAAGGCCTCCTCTCTGTGGGTGCTGAGTCTGACCTCACCATATGGCTCAAAACCATCTCACTCCACTTGCCAGGGCATCCTCTTCTGGCTTTTTAAAGAGATTTATTTAGCACTGGGTGGCTCATACCTTTACTTCCAGCACTCAGAAGGCAGAGGCAGGTGGATCTCTGTGATTTCGAGCCAGCCTGCTCTACAGAGTGAGTTCCAGGACAGCCAGTGCAACACAGAGAAGCCCTGTCTCAAAAAAAGAAAAGAAAAAAAAAGTATATGGGTGTTTTGCCTGTGTGCATGTTTATATATGCAGTACTCGAAGAAGCCAGAAGAGGGCACCAGATCTGCTGCGACAGGAGTTGGGGGTGGTTTTGAGCCCTTGTAGTCAGGTCCTCTGCAAGAGCATCATTGCTATTAACCACGGAGCCATCTCTCCAGCCCTCCTCCTCTTTTTTTTTTTTTTTTTTTGGTGCTGTTGTAGTGGTGGTACATGGTGCTAGATGCTGACTATATAATCAATTGGGGCTACATAATGAGACCCTGACTCAATAAATCAAAACCAGAAACTGTTACTACATTTATTTACTTATATGGGGAAGAGGGACACAAGTGCCACAATGAACATGGAGGTCGAGAGGACAACTTGCAGGATCTGTGGCTTTTGCTAGCGTGTGAATTCTGGAGATGGAACCTAAGTTGTCGGGATTGGCCTGCTACGCCATATTTGCCATATTGCTGGTCTCTGTCTTCCCTTCCTCTCCCCCTCTGAGACTATCATTTTTGGCAGTTTTCCCCAACCATTTCCCCAAGCAGCATCCACACCTTATAGCATGGTCTAGGCTGGTAACTATCCTGGAAAAGAGCAAAGTAAGTGAGAGCTGGGTCATTTCTAGGATAACGGGTAGAAAGGCCTGTCTAGGCAGCATGCCGAGGCATCATTTGGGAGGTGAAAGTGAAACATCTACTCAGGGCTGTCGCCGCTGCCGCTGCCGCTTCCACTGCCTGCAGCATTGGAGATCCAGGAGCGAGGGCGGCGGGTTCGTGGAGCGGAGATGGAGACGTTGAGGCAGTGACGTGAGCCGGGAGCCGCCACCGGCAGGGCTTGACCCAGAACAGAGTGACACAGGTCTGTGGCATTGTCGAAGGTCTAGGAGAAAGGATGGGGTCGGGGTTCGAGAGTGTGGAACCTGAGTCGCTGGGTGAGTTCTGGTCCAGGGCATGGCCTGAGCACTGGGAAGGTCTGGGCGTTACTTTGAGGGGGTGGTCAGCCAGGGAGGGAGGGAAAGAGGGGGTCCAGGCTGGTTGAGAGTACTTGGAAGGAATGTGGAGTATGAGCCTAGGGGTTAGGTACGTTCAGATAAGCCAAGACAGGACTAGGTACTTGGCTACAGAGATGGTTTAGCTGGGAAAAGCACTGGCTTCTCTTATGGAGGACCCAGCTTAGGTTCCCAGCACTCACATGGTAGTTCACAACCATAATTCCAGACCTAGGGCAGAGCACACTGTACTGACCTCCAGGCACATAGCTGGAGCACATGCAGGCAGGCAAATCACACACAGAACAAAAACAAATCTTTAAAAAACAGATTAGCCAGATGTGGTAGCCCACACCTTTAGAGGGATTACTCTCAGCACAGGGGAGACAGAGGTAAGCGGATCTTAGAGTTCAAGGTCAGCCTGGTGCAAGTAGTGAGTTTCAGGATAGCAAGAGCTATGAAGAGAGTCCCTATCTAAAAAATAGGAACTGATTAAATTAAAATGGAAAGACATCAGGAACCCAGGTAGTGTCAAATGTCAGCAATCCAGACCTTATTCAAGACCCAGTTCTTCCTCTCACCCTCTGTTCCTTACCTCCCCGTAGGTACGGCAGCTGGCCTCGCAGCCTCTCTTTCCAGAGGGTTGCAGCCAAGTCGGGCCACAGGTAAAATCTGCTTTGCAGGTGGTGAACCTGGGTATGTGATAAGGGAACACTGGTTCAGGGTTTGGAGCTAACAGGCTTCTAAAGAAAGATGACCCTCTCTCAAGCCAAGACCTGGCCTCAAAGGCCCAACCTTTGCAGAGTTCATGTCTTCCCAGGCTTACTGTGTTGTTTGTTTTTTGGTTTTTATGTGACAGAGCTGAAGCTAGTCGAAGTTATTTTGTATTTAAGGATGACCTTGAACTGATCCTCTTTCCCAACTACCTGTGTTACAGGCCATCACTACCACCACAAACCTCTTCCTCTTTGAAGTTCGTTTTTATTTATTTACTTATTTGTATACAGGTGTGTACACAAAAAGGTGTGTGTGTGTGTCAGATTCCTTGGAGCAAAAGTTACAATCGAGGTTGTAAACAGCCTGACATAGATGCTCAGAATTGAACTCATATCTTCTGCAAGAGCAGTGAGCACTCTTGTTGGGATCAAACAAATGAGACTTATCCTAAGTACTGCCATTTTGTTTGTAGACTCCATTTTGATCGAAAGTTCAAGCTCCCAGGCTCTAGGGGAGCTTTCCAGATGGCTAGCCAATTCCCTATTCTGTTGTTTTCCAAAACATTAATGATTATTCCTAAGCATGAAAAAAAAAAATGATTCTGACTAATGCAAGATTGTAACTGTAACTTGCCACAGGTATTTGTGGTTTTCAAGCTTAAAGGCTCTATAGCATTCTGGCTTGGTGGGGGAGGGCGCTGTCCAAGTCCAGCTTTCAAGTCTGTTCTTCGTCCCTAATCTGTCAGTAGCAGCTTGATTACAATAAATTCTTGTCATTGTCATCTGCTTAAATATTTACTAAAATGAACCTGGAGGACACAGTCAGCGCTTGAGTCTGCTGTTGTCCCTGACTGGCCAGTTTTTGCTGTCTAATTGAAGTAAAGATCTTACTTTGCATGGGCCTGCATGGATTGTTTTAGATTTTCGGACCCTAACACTCTTAACTGCTAAATCATTTCTCCAGCCCCAACTCCTTTTATTTTTCAAGATGATTTATTTTATGTGCATTGGTGTTTTGCCTGCATGTATGTCTATTAGAAGGGTGTCAGATCCACTGGAATTGGAGTTACAGATAGTCGTGAGCTGCCATGTTTGTGCTGGGAGTTGAAACCGGGTTCTCTGGAAGAGCAGCCAGTGCTCTTCTTACACACTGAATGAGCCATCTCTACAGCTCCAAATAATTTTTTTGATGGGGGACAATTTGTTCCAGATGGAGTTTCTCTGTGTAGCCTGGCTGTCCTGGAACTCGCTCTGTAGAGCAGGGTGGCCACAGAGACCCACCTGCCCATGTCCTGAGTGCTGGGACTTAAGGTCTGTACCATTACACCTGTTACTGCCCACATATGTGGAGTTGGTTTGTTGATTTTGTTTGTGTTTCTCTGTGTAGCCCTGGCTGCCCTGGAACTCACTCTGTAGACCAGGCTGGCCCCAACTCAGAGATCCTCTAGGAGGCAAACACATCTCTAGCAGACCTTGCCCTTCCCCCATTCCCTCTTTGCTAAAAAACAGATCACTTTCCTAAAGCTAGCTACCAAGGTCTGTTCCCTTACTTGGCCACTTCCTTCTCCCAAGTCTGACTACCAAAATCCAGCTATTGAAGTGCTGAAGTCCTGCAATCAAAAGCCCCCTTCGGCTCACGTAATTAACTGTTCAATCAAAACGAACAACCTTATCCTAACACTGGAATCCCTTTTTCTCTATGAACCGCCATTTGCCTACCAGCCACATCTGTCTCCTCCGGATCCAGAGGTAGTCCTTTGTCCCTCCAGGGTAAATATCTCCCCAGCCCTTTCCTCCCCTCTTCCTTGTTCCCCTTTCCTCCTTCCTCCTCTTGTCTCCTGTCTTTGTCTCTTATTCGCTGCCCTTTTCCCCTCTGGGGCAAGTAAATCTTTGTACTGAGAACCTGGTCTTGGGGTGCCTTGTACCGACTTTGAGGTCCTTTTGGGTTCACTGTGTCTGCCTCCTGAGAGGTGGGATTGAAGCCGTGTGCCGCCACCACCAGACTTAAAATTATTTTTAATTATGTGTGTTTGTCTGCTGTGTGCACACTAGTGAAGGTGCCGGGGGAGTTCTGAACCGGGTCCCCTGGAGCTGGAGCCTGACGTGGGTGCTGGGACCTGAACTCTGGTCCTCTGAAGGAGCAGAAAGCACTCATAATGGCCGAGCGGCTGAGCCATCTCTAGCCCAGATAACTTAGTCATCGCGACCAGCTCCTGGCGTTCCTTCCTCTTTGAGTGAAAAGCCCGAACCTTTGGAAACTTCCTGTCTCTCAGAGCCACACCTTCACCTTGTCTTAAATACCGTCATTCTCAGACATCTCCCCGTTCTACCTTCCCAAACTGAGGCGCCCCTCCCCCGCCCCTACTCCCGCCTCCCTTACCAAATCTGGCAGAGCTCTGGGCAGAGATGCTGCGTCCCACGAACCCTCAGCAGCAGCGGGTGGAGTCGATTGCGGAGGGCGAGTTGAAGGCGTCCCAGGAAGAATTCACATCTGTACCGGGAGAGACAGGGCAGGAACAGCAGGGTGCTCAGGGAGAGCTCAGGACCCCAGGCCTGGGCAAGTAAGGCAAAGGACAGGCCCGAAGAGAGCACAGTACTCACTCCGGGCTTGGTGCCCCGCAGCTCTCTAGAAGGCTCCGTGGGCCTGCTGCCTCTCTGTCTGTCTGTGCCGTGCAGCAAGGTTCTGGCACTGACGGTGTCTGTGAACCAGGGCCTTGGATCCTCGGGTCAGGTGGCAGGACTGAGAGCCGAAGGTGCCCTGACAGCGGGAACTTTATCAGTTGCCGCCCCAAAGAGAAAAACCTTAAAGAGATTTCTCTTGAGTTGAACTGCATGGCATGGGTCTGTAATCCCAGACACTTGAGAGGCTGAGGCAGGGGGATCTCAAATCTGAGACCAGGCTAGTCAACTTAAAGAAATCCTGGCTATAAATAAAAACAAGCCACTGAATAGGGGTAGGAATGTGGCTTAGTGGCACGTGAGGGGCCCTGGGTTCAGTTCCCACTACTGGAGAAACTTTCTGAGAAATGTAGCTTCAAACAGTATTAACTGTGTTTCACTCCTAATAACCAGATTATATTTGTTTGTAGGTGGCAGCATAAATGTTTGTATGTTTCTACAGCACATTTACATTAGAGCTATTCTTTCTCCCATGTCTGTCCTTGTTTACTACCTGTTAACACATTCTACCATTGAGCTATATCTTCAGCACTATTTATTCTAATTTAAAAGTTATATTTGACCAATGTAGTTACTGTGTGTGTAGCGCATGCGCCACAATGTGTGTGGGGGGGGGCTGTCAGAGGACAAGTTTCAGGATCTGGTTTTCTCCTTTCACCATGTGGGTTCCAGGAATCTGAGTCATATTGTTGGCCTTGGTAGCAGTCACTTTTACTGAGCCATCTGATCAGCGCTGTTTGTTTATCATTCATTCATTCATTTGTTCATACATTCATTCATTTAGATCCTTTGAGACAGGATTTCTCTGTGTAGCCCTGGCTGTCCTGGAACTCACTCTGTAGACCAGGCTGGCCTCAAACTCAGATATCCGCCTGTCTCTGCCTCCTGAGTGCTGGAATCAAAGGTGTGTGTCACTGCAGCTACCACTGCCCAGCTCCTGTTTGTTTATTTTGAGACAGAGTTTCTTGTAGTCCGGCCTGAGCCCCACCTCTCTGGATAGCAGAGGCTGGCCCTGAAATACTAATCCTCCTACATCTACCTTCTATGTGCTGGCATTACAGGTAGGCATCACCATGCCTAAGAACTGAACTGACTGAGGGCAACACAGACACCAACGTATGGACTTGGGATCTGGACCCAGAAGTCTGATAGACCAGCATTCATCACGAGCCCTGACCGCCCACCCTCATCACTACGCTATGCCCCT
Source organism: Meriones unguiculatus (assembly GCF_030254825.1). NCBI lineage: Eukaryota > Metazoa > Chordata > Mammalia > Rodentia > Muridae > Meriones > Meriones unguiculatus. The sequence continues at coordinate 42,660,765 of NC_083358.1, forward strand.
CTTGAAAGGAAGATCTGAGTGGGATCTGTGGGTGTTAGGAGCGAGGTAGGATACTCACCTGCTAGGTGCAGCTGGCCTGTGCTCACATTGGCTGCCAGCCCAGCGGGTCCCCAGAACCCAGCTTGCAATGGGTGGCCCCTTCCACAGGCCACCAAGAAGATCAATGCCAGGATCAGTCGCAGGGCCCAGAAGTGGCCTTTGTGGGCCATGTCCACCTGAGACAAGAGCCAGCTGATATGGAGGGATGAGGTATCACTGTCCTGGAGGCTCAGGTTGGCACTGGTGAGTGCCCACCAGAAATCAGTGCCAGGCAGCACAGAGGATGGGCAACAGAGGAGGAAGCCAAGTAAAGCCAATGGCTTGGCGAACCTAGGAGATCTCACCCAAGATCCCCTCCCACCAGACACATCCCTTTCAATCCTCAGGCTGAAACACCACCCCCAGCTTAAACCACACACGCAACCAATCTCTCACCCTGTTTGCCCTCTGCTACCAACTTCCTTCAGAGTAACAGGACCACCTCAGCTCTCTAAGCCCCTCTTCCTACTAGGACTCCTCTCCCCCCTCTCCAGCCCCACCCCCCACTCACTCCTTTCGCGGTCACCTTCTCTTGGTTTACAATCGGCTTAGGAGCTTCCACCCAGGGCTGGACCTTTAGTACCAAGCTGGGCTGTGGCAGGGCTGGGGTTCTGCCATAGGTTCCAAAAGCTTCTGGGCAGAAGATAAAAGTGTGGAAGACAAGATTCCCACTGCCTTACCCACTGCCACTCACCTGCTGGCAGGCTGGAGTCCAGGGGCCGCTGAGAAACCTCAGGAGCATAGAGCCAAGGCCGGCAAACAGCGACAACGGAAAGGGGTGTGGTTTGGTTCTGGGGCGGGGCATTCAAAAGCCCCGCCTTCAAGTCCCCAAACAGGAGACTGGTGCATTAACATATTTATATCCACAATTTTTTTCTTTCTTTTTTAAAAGATTTATTTATTTATACATATGAGCACTTTATTTGCATGTATGCCTGCATGACAGAAGAGATCAGATCCCATTATAGGTGGTTGTGAGCCACCATGTGGTTTTTGGGAATTGAACTCAGGTCCTCTGGAAGAGCAGACCACTTAACCACTAAACCATCTCTCCAGCCCACATATCCACAAAACTTAAGATCTCTCTCTCTCTCTCTCTGTGTCTCTCTGTCTCTCTCTCTCTCGTGTGTGTGTATGTGTGTGAGAGATCTGTGGGTGATCCCGAATCTGTGTCTCTCTCTTCTCTGTGTTTTGTGGAGAGGTAAGTGTCTCTTGGGTAAGCAGTTCTATGTGTATGCTGGTGCTTTCTCTGCCTTTCTCCAGGTTCTGTAAATCAGTGTCCTTTAGCATTCTCTCTGTGAATTCAGCAGACACTCATTAAACACATGCTCTGTACGGGGTTCTGGGATGGCACGTATGTACAGGAGATGACAATCTCAATCTCAGAGAATTGACTTAATTCAATCTGGAGAACAAGGTGGAGGGAAACAGCCCTGGGGAAGAAGGCCATGCATAGACTGTCATGAACTTGTGTATGAGATGTGTTGAGAAAAATATGTATCTATGTATTAGATGGGAACTGTGTACCACTGAGCATCCATGGGTTTTGGAATTGAGCATGTTGGGATGTTTGTATGTACTTTTGAGTGCATTTGCATTTGATAAGTGCCTCCTACGTATGTGTTTGTATGATTGTAGGGTCTGAGTTTTATACACATGTGCTTATGCACATTGTGTGTCTGTCTGCTGGATATTTGCAAATATATACACAGGTTGTATGTGACTCTCTTTGCTGATTATGCATTCATAGTTTTCTTCCTTTTTCATATTTTACTATTTTAAATTATGCATAAATGTGGGCTGTGTGTGTGTGTGTGTTTGTCCGTGTGGATCTGTGGCTGTGAGTGTAGTCGCTGGTCCGAGTCCTCTGATAAGGTCAACTGGAGCTGGCGTTAGCTGGAGTCATGAACTGCCGACACGGATTCTGGGAACTGTACTCAGGCCCTCTGCTGGTGTGGTACATTCGCTTAACCCCTGAGGCCTCCTCAACCCCTGTGTGTGGTTTTGGAGAACAGGTGGGTCTTTATCTGAGAAGTGTGCACAAAGCATGTGGAAATACTTGCGTCTGTGTTCGAGGAGGTTGTATGTGTATGTGCAGTGTTTGTGCATGTATTGACTGAATATGTGTGCACAGGTGTATGTATGTATACGCAGAGCATTGTTTCTGGTTGTATTCATAGTTCATATGCGTGTTCTTAGAGCACATGCTTCCATCCTTGAAGAATATGGATACCACTGTGAGAAATGTGTCTTCCTTTTATATCAGGGGAAGGCAGGCAATTTTTTCAAGACTTATTTTAATTATTTTTAGTGTACCTTGGGAGGGGATATCTGTGTACTTTACTGTAGGTGCCTGAGGGGGTCAGATGTCTCTGATCAGCTGGAGCTGAGTTATAAGCTGTTGTGAAGTACCCAGTGTGGGTTCTGGGAGCCAAACTCTGGCCCTTTTGCAAGAGAAGCAAGCATTCTTGTTTATATAAAATTTAAACTATTGTGTGCATAGGTGTTTTGGCTGCGTGTGTGTGTGCATCATATCTGTACCTGGTGCCCAAGAAGGCTAATAGAAGATATCAGATTCCCTGGTACTGGAGCTATGAATGGTTATAAGCCATCACATGGGTGCTAGGAATCAAACCAGGTCCTCTTGAAAGAGCAGCCAGTGTTCTTGATGAGTTAGGCATCTCTCCAGCTCCAGAGCAAACACTTTTATTTGCTTGGGTTCTCTCCAGCCAAAAGATAGGGGCTGTTTTTGTTGGTTGGTTGGTTTGGTTTGGTTTTGGTTTTGGTGTCTTTTCTTGCTGAAATCCCATATTGCCAAATACTATTCCACACTTGCACACAGTGCATGTTCAGCAAGTGTTGAGGAAGGAAATTGATGAGTAAGTAACGCCTCCCCTCTGGAAAGATAGCCCTGTATAGCCCAAGCTGGAACTCCTGCCTCTCTACCTTTCTGTGGGCAACAGTGATATCACAGAGGCCTCAGGAACCGAGTCTTACAGAATCCAGATTTTGCCTGGGCTGAACCAAGGTGGTTGTGGGTCATATTTATCCTGTTGGTGTGTTTTGCCTCCCGGAAGACCCTGTGCACACACATGCCCTCTGCTTCGGGGTATCCATATTTCAGCACCGTGGACAGCAGCACGAGGCCAGCGCCGGGGGTGGCTTTTCCCGGCCGCGCCCAGGAGAGAAATACAAGCCGTGGGTGGAGACGAATGGAAGCAATGAGATCAATTGAGATGGCTGCTCTGACAAACAGATTCAGAAAGACAGAGAACAATCACACAGGCAAAGGTGCAGACATGAGCATCAACCAAGGACACACTGACCCAGACCTCGTTGTCGCCTCCGTTGTCCGGCAGAGGTCGCTCTGGTCCGGAGACCCTGCCCTCCGAGACCGTGGGTCAGCTCCCGGCTGACCCTGGGAAACCTTCCCGTTCTGTCTAGGGCTCAGATGATGCTCTCTCCAACTCTGAGAACCTCGTCTGGTCTGGCCTCAGCTGAGCGAGCACTGGGGGCGGAGTAAGAATCGCCTCATCTGCCCCTTTCCCAGCTACCAGCTAATCGCTCTTATAAATATACCCTGACCCGGCCTGAGTCCTTAATCCTGACCATGAGACAGAGAGACTCGGAGGGCTGCAAGCCTTGAGGGACTCTGCCCTGCGGCGGGCCAGGAAGGCGGTCCGTGTGTGGGTACACGTTTTTCTGAGGGGGAAACTCCCATGAGGACCAGCCTCTTGCTTGAACACGTGACTCTGGAAGAATGCATCTGTGGGGATCCGAGGGTGCCCTGGGGTGGAGACAATTTCCCACAGAGAAGAGAATATGCCTTCGAGTGGTCCCTTTCGGGGGGTGATATCTTCTCCTGGGTGCCCAAAGATGTCACCTACGGGATGGTTGGAGGAACACCTCTTCAGGAAGGGGGAACTGGGGTGAAGCGTCCCCTCTCAGACACTGGCTCAATCAGTGATTTTCGGGGTGAGGGGACAGCTCTTCGTAGCGCATCACACCCTCGTGCTCCCTTGGGGATCTTGCTTGGGTTGGAGGGTCGGGGCCAGGGGCTGTCTGGATGGAGCCTGCTCCAGCATGCCTCCCCTAGGGACGTCTGGAGGCTCCACCCACCTAACCCCGCTAGGGTCCCCCCCGCCCCGCAGCGCGGACAGCGGTGGCCAAAACCCGGCTCCGGCTCCGGCTCCCAGACGCAGTGACGGCGTCTGGCCCGCCCCGCCTCGCTCCGCCCCCGCCCCCCCGCCGACCGCCGCCGCGGTCCCCGAGGCTCCTCTCTCCCTCCCTCCTCCCTCCTCCCGCCGCCGCCGCCTCCCTCCTCCCTCCCCCGGACCGAAGTCGCCGCCGCCATGGACGATTCTGGCCTGATCCGCCGCCGGAGGCTGCAGGTACGCCGCAGCCCGGGCTCCGAGGAGGGATGGGGTCGGTGCCCTGGGCGGGGCCGAGCAGAGCGCAGGAGAACTTGCGGCGGGGTCGGCCGCGGCGCCCCTGGGTGCTGCCGGAGGACGCGCTCGGCCGAGCACGCAGCGGCCCCGGCCCCGGCCCCGCGGACCCGCCCCTCAGGCGTCGCCCGGGTGTCCCGGAGGCTGCCGGCGGGGCTGCATCCCAGCGCGCCCCCTCGAGGACAGCCGGGGCGGCGCCTGGCCCGCCGGAGTCCGAGGGAGAGGGCCCAGGTCCTCGCCCGGGAGCGTGGGCAGTCTGGGGTGAAGGCGCAGCGAGCAAAGTTATTGCCCCAGGGTTCGAACCCCCCGGGGCCGCCGGCGCTGCGGCGGCAGCTGTAAACATGTTTGTTCGTCAGCCTCGCCCCTCACCGCCCCCAGAGCCCTTGCTGGGCTTGCTACCCTGAGTCCTCCATTCACCTGTCTGGCCACTAGGACTCTTCCTGCTGCCCTAATTGGACAGACACCTCGACAGCCTCCCCGCTCTGCATTCCACCTTCACTACAATACTCCCAGCACACGCACACACACACACACACACACACACACACACACACACACACACACGCCCGCGATCCTTAAGTCCAGCCCAGCTTGTGGGTGGGCGGGAGCGATTTTTAGCTCCTTGCTGTCTTCGAAGATGCTGGTCGCAGGCTGCGCAGGCGCAGGAGGCGTGAGTCCACTGCACAGAATGAGATACTGAGGGTCGTTAGAGTGAAGGGAAGGCTGGAACAAATCCAGTCCTCCGGAGTTCCCAGTCCCTAGGTGGGGATGCTGAGGCCAAGATGGTCCTCTGAGATTTAGGGCTTGCCTCTCTGAGGTCACAGACTAACCTCATAGGGGAAACGGTCAGGGCCACCCTGAGGCTGGTTCTTTTGAGCCTCCCCAGAGGCCAGCCCCTGCTTGTACTCCAGAGTTTAGATTAAATTAAATATGAGCTCAGTCTCTTGTCCAATTCTAAGCTCCCTTAATGCACTGTTTCAAGACTAAGACCATAAGCGATGACCAATCAATCAGTAGAGCGGGGGAGAGAAAATGAGACTCAGACAGTAGAAGGACATCCCAGGAGGCTGGCTCTGCTGGAGCAGCCTGGTTGAAAGGCTAATTTGCTTCCAGACAGTCCTCCTCGCTGTCCCTCCTGCTCCCGGGGTAGGTCAGGAGTGTGAGTTTTGAGTACGGGAGGGAGTTGCGGCAAAGCCGGAGCCTGTACTACAGCAGCCAAGCGGGTCCAGGCAGCATGCTCCTTCAGAGCAGGCTGGAAGTGGGCGGGGCCTGCACGGGGTGTGTCCCTGTCCCTCGTACCGGCCCCGAATCCCATTGGCTCAGCGCCACGCGGGACTCTGTCTCTGACGCACGACTCCACCCCCAACCCTCTAGATTACCGCTCACCCTCTTAGCTCAGGTCGCGCTGCACGGCAGGGAATCCCTGTTCTCTGGAACGCGACCACCTCTGCCTTCTGAGCTAGCCGACCACTTTAATGCCTGGGTCCACTCACGCGCACCGGTTCCACGCTAAGCAAAGGTCCATTATCCCTCAGCGCCAGAGTCTCCTGTGTGCAGTTAGGACTTCAAGGAGGAAGAGCTGATTGTCCTGCCACAGCGCCCTGCAGGGAGAAGCGGAATCACTCTGCAGCTTGTGTGTGTGTGTTGGAGTTGTCTAACCTGACCCCAAGAATCTAAATCTCCATCTTTCTTTTAATTAAAACAATTTTTTTTTTTGAGATAGCATCTCACTGTGTAGCTCTGTCTATCCAAGAACTATGCTGACCCGGCTGGCCTCGAACTCAAAAAGATTCCCCTGACTCTGCCTCCCGAATACAGAGAGGATCTAAAATTTCGCAGCTCTGGTTTGTTTCTTTTCTCCACTCTGGAGAGTTTACAGGGAGCTTGCAAATGAGGCCCGTTCGTGGACCTTTTTTCGGTGGTATTTAAAGATTTCTTAAGGCTGTCTTTCATGTTCAGTTACAAAAGTCTGGAGCCGTTGGCTCCCTGGCTGAAAAGTCCAGGTCTTGGTTTCCCTAGGTCCATTAAAACTGCTTAGCCTGGTAAGCCAAGACCGTTTCACCCTAACCCTGCCATTCCAAGACAGAAAATTGGTCTGGGTTTCTGGTCACTGTGGCTCCCCAGGGCAAGGTTGTTCTTTGACCCTGCCCTGTCTGGATGGCTTTTGCTCAGTGGTAGGAACCGCCAAGCCTTTTCCTGCTTCATGGCATGCCTATTGATAACTCTCAGAACTTACGACTTGAACATTTTTTACATTTAAATTTTTGTAAATAAAAAATTTTATTACTATTTTTAAATTTATGTGTAAGGATGTTTTAACTGTGTGTATGTCTGTGTACTACACGTGACCAGAGTCCATTGAGGCCAGAAGAGGGCAACAGACCCCCTATAACTGGAATTTCAGACAGCTGTGAGCTGCCATGGGGTACTGGAAATTGAATCCTGGGCAAGAGCAGTCAGTGCTCTAAACCACCGAGCAGCCTCTCCAGCCCCTAGTGTGTGTGTGTGTGTGTGTGTGTGTGTGTGTGTGTGTATACAACTTTTAAGTTTTAGGAGTGAATTCTGTCCTACTTGTGGCTCCTGGGGGGGGAACTCTAGTGATCAGGCTTGTTGGAAAATGCCATTAAGAGCTGAGTCATCTCTTCTGCCCTGACTTGTTACATGAGCATTTACCAAGTGCCAGGTGCCCACCTAAAATTCGAGAAACCCGCATCACCTCACAGGATCCTCCAGTAGAAAGTGACACTGGGAAGGTCATTTGCCAAGGGCAAAAAGGGCAAATTTGGGAAAGCTAAACTTTTTCTCTGAGAGTACATTTCTTTTTGTTGTTTCTGCACATGTATGTATGTATCTGGTGTGCACACATGATTATATGTATGTTCATGTGTGTGAACACATATGGGTGTGAATGTGTGTGGAGGCCAGAGAATGATAGCCGCCGTCTTCCTCCACTTCTCTCCTCTTTATTTACTGATTCGGGGTCTCTAGGAGCCCAGAGCTTGCTAACATTGTCAGCCTGTCCTGGAAATCCCCTTTCTCCACCTCCGCCCAGCACTGATTCCAGGAGCGCCCTCGTGCACATCCCGCATTCGAGCTGAGGGTTGGAATGCTGGTTCTTAAACTTATCTATTAAGTTCTTTATCCACTGAGATGTCTTTCTCACATCAAAACCTGATTTTCTCTCTCTCTCTCCGTCAAAAGACCAGCTGAAAGCTAGACATGATGGCACACACCTGTAATCCCAGCACTCAGGGAGGCAAGGGTAGGAAGCTCTCTGTGAGTACAAGACCAGCCTGGTCTACACAGTGGGTCCAGGCTGCACAGAGAAACCCTGTCTCAACAAAACAAAACAGCAACAAAAGCCTAGTTGAAGTGAGGCACACTAGCACACATCTGTAATCTCCGTGCCTGGGAAGTGTGAAGAGAGAATTCAAAGACAGCACATGCTACATCAGACCTTGTTTTAAAACAAAACAAATCTTTGGAAACCTTCAGCCACTGCATTGCTACTAAATCTACTTTGCCTCAGCCTGGGAAACATTACTGGCAAGATGGTAATTACTAATCATTTGCTCAAGGTTTGAGACAAAGTAACAACTTCCTCATTCTCTTCATTTTTTAAAAAGAGTTATTTATTTCAAGTGATAGTGGCCCCCTCTTTTAACCCTAGCACTAGGGAGGCAGAGGCAGAACTGTCTCTGTGAGTTTAAGGCTGGCTTGGTCTACAGAGTGAGTTCCAGGACAGCCAAGGCTACACAGAGAAACTGTCCCAACAAAATAAAACAAAAAAGATCATTTTATTTTAGTAAATATGTACTGTAATATATATGCACCGCATGTGTGCCTGGCACCCATGGAGGTTAGAAGAGGGTATCGGATTCCTTGGAACTGGAATTAGAGATGGCGATTCCAGACGGAATTCCAGATGAACCACCATGTGTGTGTGCCAGGAGCCAAACCTATGACCTCTGCAAAAGCAGAGTGTCTTGGCAGCCGCTTTTTCCTTTTATTAATTTGTTTAGTTTTTCAGTCTCACTATATAGCCTTAACTGGCTGGAGACAGCCATGTAGACCAGGCTATCTTCAAATTTACAGCACTCCTGAGCTCCCAGATTAAAGACCATACCCAGACTTCTTTACTTTTTAAAACAAATTGACATCAGAAAATATCCACAACTTGTCGTCAAAGAGGCTTCATCCAGCAATTGATGGGATCAGATGCAGAAACCCACAGCCAAACATTAGGTGGCGCTCCAGAACCCCTTAGAGGGAAGAGGGGAGATTGTAGAAGCCAAAGGGTCAAGGACACCACAAAAGCTGAAGCAGCAGTCACAAAGCCTGTACGGGCTTCGCTAGGAACTCCACATATATGTTATAGTTGTTAGCTTGGTGTTCTTACAGGACTCCTAACAGTGGGAGAGGAGGTTGTCTCTGACTCCTTCAACTGCTCTTGGGACCCTTTTCCTTCTACTGGGCTGCCTTGCCCAGCCTTGATATGAGGGTATGTGCTGTTTTGTTTTTCTTTTTGGAGACAGGGTTTCTCTGTGTGTAGTCAGTTCCTGGCTGACCTGGAACTGGCTTTGTAGACCAGGCTGGCCTTGAATTCACAGAGACCTGCCTGCGCCTGCCTCCCAAGTGCTGGGATTAAAGAGTTGTGGTGCACCACTGCCCTGCTGAGGATTTATTTTATGAGTACTCAGTCTGCATGTACCAGAAGGGGGCATCAGATCACATTATGTGGTTCCTGGGAATTGAACTCAGGACCTCTGGAAGAGCAGCCAGGACTCTTAACCTCTAAGCCATCTCTCCAGCCCTTATGTGTCTAGTCCTGATGCAACTTGTTAATGCTGTGTTCAGTTGCTACCCCTGGGAGGCCTGCTCTTTTGTGAAAGGAAAAGGAGGAGCAATATATCTGAGGGAGAGAGAAGGTGAGGGTGGGCACTGCGAGGAGTGGAGGGAGGGAACTGCAGTCGGGATGCGATGTATGAGAGAAGAATAAATAGAAAAAAGAAAATATCCACAGCTATTTTTTTTTCTTTTGTTGAATATAGTCCAGGGTGGCCTAAAACAAGGATATAGTCCAGCTGGTTTCAAACTCAAAGGAATTCTCTTGAATCATTTTCTCTAGTGCTGGGATTACAAGTACATTTTATGGCCAGGCACGGTGGCAAACACCTGTAATCCCAGGATTCTGGGAGGCAGAGGCAGGTGATCTCTGAGTTCGAGGCCAGTCTGGTCTACAAAGCAAGTCCAGGAGAGCCAGGGCTACACCAAGAAACCCTGTCTTGAAAAACAAACAAACAAACAAAAAGCAAGTACACGCTATGGGGTCTGGAGAGATGGCTCAGCAGTTAAGAACATAGACTGCTCATCCAGAGGACTCAGGTTCAACACTCAGCACCTACATGGCAGCTCACAACTGTCTATAACTTCTATTCCAGGAATCTGACAACCTCATACATGCAGGCAAAACACCGGGACACAAAACAAAAATAAATTAAAAAAAATTAAAGTGCATATTATGTCTGTCCATTACATAGCTAGCCCATGCTAGCTTTCTGAGACCTCCTGCCTCAGCCTTATGAGCAGGGTCATAGGCTTGAAGCAAACAAGGTCTTCCTCAGATATGGATGCGTAAAGTCAATAGGAATCACTGCCATTATTGCTCTTAAGAAGGACTCATTGGGGTCTAAGCGGATAAAGGTGTTTGCACCAAGCCTGATCCTCTCAGTCTAATTCTGAAGATGCAAGACAGGAAGGAACAGTCTCCACAGAACGCACTCCAATTTCCTCATGCCCATTATGGCGCACGCACACGAATAAAAAAATAAAAGCAATAATTTTTTTTGCTTTGTTTCATAAGACATCGTTTCTCTGTGTAGCCCTGGCTGTCCTGGAGCTCTCTTTGTAGGCCAGGCTAGACTATCCTGGAACTCAGAGAAACATCTGCCTCTGCCTCCAGAGTGCTGGGATTAAAGGCATGTTAAAGGTGTGTGCCATCACACACAGGCTGCTTTTTTTTTTTTTTTTTTTTAAATAATCAAAGAACATTTGGCTACTCTCTTAAGCCCCATTTCCTATGCTACCCCAAATCTGAGAGCAGACCTTGAGCAGGACTGTTGGGATGTAAGAAGTGATTTCTTCATCAGGCTTGAGATGCTGCCTTCCACCTTGTTGGCTTTCATCTTGCAGCACCCCATGCTCTCTCCACAGACCCTCCAGTGACTACCCCTTCCTTCCTTCCCTTCTTCCTTCCTTCCTTTCTTAAACAAGATTTCTTTGTTCGTGTATTTTGTGCATATGAGTGCCCTGTCTTTCTGCACACCAGAAAGCATCAGATCCCATTACAGTTGGTTGTGAGTCACCATGTGGCTGCTGGGAATTGAACTCAGGACCTCTTGTAAGAGGAGCTAGTTCTCTTAAACGCTGAGCCAGCTTCCCAGCCTCACTTCCTTTCTTTTAAAATGTCAGTGTGTGTGTAAGTAAGTGGACAGCTTTCTTTTGGGGCGGGTTCTCTCCTTTCACAACGTGGGTCCTAGGAATCCACTTCAGTCATCAAGCTCGTTGGCCTCTGGGTCCTCAAGATATATATAATTGCTGAGAGTATAGATCAGTTGGAAGAGTGCACTATGGCTCCGGTGTGATCCTCAGCGCCACACAAACCGGGTGTGGCAGAGCACCCCTGTATGCCAGTGCAGAGGACCTGTAGCGGCAGGGTCAGAAAGCTCAAGGTCATCACTCAGCTATGCAGTTCAAGGCCAGCTTCGACTACATGTCCAAGAACAGAGGACAGCGTCTTACAAATATTGTCATGGTGGCTCGCAACTGTGATCCGAGCACTTGGAAGGCGAGGCTGCGGCGGAGTCTAGCTGGAGGGCGGCCTGGGAGACATAATGAGTTCCAAGTCACCCTGAGCTGGGTGAGATTCTGTCTTGTGCAAACAGAACTGCGTTTGCACGAACGTGCTTTCAGATGCCCGGTTGGGTCTGTTGCTTGTGCACTTGACCCTGTCTTGGTTCCTGAGAATCGGGGGAGGAATCAGGAAGGCAAGGGTGGCGTGGTGATGCCGAGGACACGCTCGCTTCTCAGGTGAAGGAGCCGCGGCCGCACGTCCACGCTGACCTCCATCCTTTCCCCCGTTCTCTTCCAGAAGGATTTGCCCCTACCCCGGAAAAGCAGCAGGTGAGCTTGGGGGGAGATGTCTGCCCGGGGATGCGGCACCCAGGTAGGGGCGCCGGGCGTGCGGGCGGGCGGGGCCTTGCGCGGCGACCCCGCAGCGCCCCCTGGCGGCTGGCCGCGGCAGCAGGGCCCTCCCCTCCCCCGCCCTCCCCTGGCCGCCGCTGCGGCTCCAGCCTCCGCCCAGCGCACTCGCTCCCCGCGCGCCGCCGCCGCACCTGCCACCATGTCGCCGCCGCCGGGTCATGTCTGACTCTCTCTGGACCGCGCTTTCCAATTTCTCGATGCCCTCCTTCCCCGGCGGCAGCATGTTTCGCCGCACCAAGAGGTAGACCCCCACCCCCAGACCCTGTCCGGGCCCTCGGGGGGGCCACCCTGCAGGCTGCTGCGGCAGGGCGGGGCCGGGATGCTGCTAGCTGTCCAGCTGCGCCAGAGGTGCCCGCGCGGTGCCCTCCCGCGGGGCACGGGGGTGGACGCGGACAGCGCGGGCCGTGCTGCCGGGGGCACTGAAGAGGCCTGGGCTGGGGAAGGGGGTCGCGCCGGTGTGGGGGGTTGCAGCGCCTTTGTCTGCGGACGCTGTGGGCCCCGGCGGCCCGGTGGGGGTAGGGGGCGCGGGGAGGGGGATTTGGCACCCTCAGAACAATAGCCGCAGCCTGGTCTCCCCCGCCCCCATCCGCGTGCTCTCGGACAAGCTAAGATGCTCAGTCACTGCGGCTGAGTGCGAAGGGGCTGGAGCCTTCTGCAGCTGCTAGGAAGAGGAAGGGGGGTCCTCACCGCTGCACCCCCAACTCGAACACAGCCTCACACTGAAAACAGTGACACGGCGTCACACACACACACACACACACACACACACACACGCAGCCCTAGCGGCTCCAATACACTGGGAGGAACCACATACACCCAGCCACAGGTCAAAGCCATGCACAAATAGGGTCACCTCCTGTGCCACACACACACACACACACACGCACTCGCCATGTTCGCCTAGTAAAACGCCACATGCCTGACCACCCACCAAAACCCATCTTCCCATCCAAGACACACAGATCCATTTTCGGAATAACACCACCATGCACCAAACAATACAACAGCTGTGTCACACTGACACCAGGAAAACAGACGCAGGGCTCCTGCCAGGGCAAGGACACACGCTCACACGGCACACACCCACAGGGTTGCCTGCTTGCATGTGCCCAGCGTCACAGGGTGTCAAATCCACACACAGTACATGGGAACACACACAGCCAGAGTCTGTCTCCTGCTGGTAAGCCCGAGGGACAAATGCATGCTGCAGCTGAAGCCACGCACCGCACAGGAGCGACAGTCATGAACCAGCTGTGTTTCCCGCTGTACCACCCATGCAGAAAGACGTGTTGTCACACATAGCATGCGTGACACGCCAGTGTCCTTGAGTGCGGCTCTCACAGGACGGATGCGGCGTGGGCTCCATACTGTGACTGTTTGTGGGCAGACTCAAGGACACACAGGCATTCGGGGTCACCGATGGTCTCACCGCGACTGCCAGGCCGTAACTGACAGACCTCACAGAGCTGCACACGAGTCACACACTACCCCGGAAGTGTCACGAAAGAGGAGTGAGGCCCCAGATGGAAGCGCTCACACCCAGAGGTCTGGGGCCTCTCTTGACACCCGCTTTCCTTCCCTGGCAGCTGCCGGACCAGCAACCGGAAGAGCCTCATCCTGACAAGCACTTCTCCGACGCTGCCGCGACCCCACTCCCCGCTGCCAGGCCACTTAGGTGAGACAGGGATGTAGACCAGGCGCTGCCGTGGCCGGGGCGTGGCCCTCCCTGCATGGGCGTGGCCACTCTGGATTGATGGTGTAGGTTGCCCGGTTTAGAGGATGGATTGAACAAGGGGGGGAGAGGCAGAAAGGGGGAGCCATAGCTGAAGGGCGGACCTGTGTTAGAGGGGCCACCTAGGTGAGTTCAGGGACTGCAAAAGGGGGGTAGCAAGGGCCTGCATTAGAACCTATTCGGCCATCAGAAGGCCATAAGCCCTCGTTCCTCCCGCAGGTAGCAGCCCCCTGGACAGCCCGCGCAACTTCTCTCCCAACACCCCAGCCCACTTCTCGTTTGCTTCCTCCCGAAGGTGAGTCCCTCCCTTGAGGGCCCCAGAACTCAGTGCCATCCTCCCCATCCACCGTCTGGGCCACCATCTGTTCTTGTCCTAATTGCACCCGAGTAGCCTCCAGGGACCAGTGGAAAGGCCTCACTGTCCTAGCTGGAAAAGCTACTGGAATTCAAGGTGGAGCCAGTCATGATCCAGAATGGAGAGGGGCTGGAAGGGAGGGAACCTGCTTGCTGCTCTGGGGCCCAGGGTCGGCCTGCGCCTGGTGTGCTTGGCCGGGCGTTGCCATAGCAACAGAGCAGGGCCCTCAAGATGAGGTGCGCAAGCGCATACTGCAGCAAGCCCATCAAGGGCCTCAGACCCTCTATTGGGGGAGGGTGGCTAGGGCATTTTGTCAACCTTCCCAAAGGTGAGACAAGGTTCTCGGTGGGTTTAAATGAATCTTCTTGGGGGCCAAAAATGAAAACTGGGGAGGGGCAGAGGCTTCCTGCTTTTTTGTGGAGAAACTTTGAGAGATTCATTGGGATCTTCAGACCAGGAGTGGGAGATGGGGGCTTTTTCTTTAACTAACTGTGTGCATGGTTAGGGACCTGCTAGGAAATAGACAGATGAGATGAAGGACACCTCATTTCTATCCTTAGCATGGTGGGGGAGGGGGAGGCAGGAAACAAAAAAGAGGACAGGGGTCGTTGCAAAGGTTGATCAAGGCTGTAGGAGGAGATGAGGGTAGGTTAGCCTGGGGGAGGGTCGGACACTATCAACAGTATTAGAACTTAGCTGGAGTGACACCGGATTTGTCCTGGGTAGAAAGAGGAGGCCATAGCCCGCTCTATCGGAGTGTGTGTCGGAGGCACTGGCCGTCTGAGTGCCCGAGTGAGTGTGTTCCAGTGTGGCGGGCGCCGAGCACACGGATTGGAATGTGCATCTCTATGTACTGAGGTTGTAAATGTACGTTAAAGGGGGACTCCCCCAGCTCTTCCTCTGAGGTAGCCTGTGTGGGAGTGGGAATGTGTGTGTGCGTGTGTGGAGAGAGAGGGTTTGACAGAGCTCGTGTCTGTGTGCATCAGCGAACGGGTGTCGGTGTGTCTGGAGGGGTTTGCGGCCCTGCATGGCTGGGGCTGAACGTGAGTGTGCGTCTGTGGCATAGTATGTGTGAGGGAGCCCTGGCCCGTGTGCTTCAATGGGTGTGGGCATCAGCGTGACGGGATGAGTGTGTGGCTGTGGGTGTCTGACTGTCTGACAGTGAATGAGAGTCTCGACTGTGTAGCTGCGAAGATGAAGCTGCAGAGCGTCTGAGTCAGGATGCACCGCTATCTGTGTCAGTGGGAGTCTTGGCTCTCTTGTATGTGTCTTTATGTGTGCGTCTGCTGCGGTGTGGGAGAGCATGGTGTGCTAGTTCATGTGCGGGGCCGTGAGTGTGGGGCTGAGACACGAATTGTCTTTCTTCCTTTTCCTTTTCCACATTGGGGTTTCTCTGTGTACTCCGTGCAGCCCTGGCTGTACTGGACTCAGTAGTCCAGGCTGACTTTGAGGGACATTGTGAAGATTTTTAAAATGTGCTTCATTGAGTGTGTATGTGTACTGAGTGCTTGGCTCGTGTGCATGTGTGGACTGCTGGGGTGCCCTCTGAGGTCAGGAGAGGGCAGCAGATCTCCTGGAATGGCGCTATAGATGGTTGTGAGCCACCATGTGGGTGCCTGGAACTGACCCTGGGTCCTCTGCTAAAGCAACAGGTGCTTTTTATAAAAAGTTATGTTTGTTTATTTATTGTGTATACAGTGCTCTGCCTCATTATAGATGGTTGTGAGGCACCATGTGGTTGCTGGGAATTGAACTCAGGGCCTCTGGAAGAGCAGGCAGTGCTCTTAACCTGAGCCATCTCTCTGCCCACTACAAGTACTCTTAACCACTGACCTGCCTACCCAGCTCTAATAGAGCCCATTTCTATATGAGTTTTGCTTTGTTTAAAGTCTCATGTAGCTTAGGGTGGCCTACAGTGTGCTAAGTAGCCAAGGAGGACCTTGAGCTCCTCCACTAAAGGCTCTCCTTTCCCTTCTCAAGTAGCTGCTTTCAAAGGTGTTTACCCACCACTGGAACTGGCTGTGTAGACCAGGCTGACCTGAAACCCACAGAGAACCCCTCGCCTCTGCTGCCCAGGTGGACACCACCACCACCAGCCCTGACTTTTTTTTTTTAGATAGGGTTTCTCTGTGTCGCGTGGCTGTCCTGGATTTGTAGAACAGGCTAGCCTCGAACTCCCAGAGAGCCGCCTGCCTCTGTAGAGTGCTGGGATTATGGGCGTGCACCACCGAGCCCTGCATCTTCTCCATGGATTTATTTTGTGATGAAGTTTCTCTGTGTAGCCCTGTCCTGTAACTGACTCTGTAGAGTCAGGCTGGTCTCGAACTCAGAGCTCTGCTTACTTCTGTCTCCTAGGATTGAAGGTGTGCATCACCACAGCTGGCATTTATTTATTTATTTATCTATCTATCTCTTTATTTATTTATCTATCTAGAGATGATATCTTTCTTTGTACCTGGCTGTCTTGGTACTTGCTATGTAGATCAGGGTGAGCCCTAAGTGACAGAAATCTGTTGGCCTCTGCCTTTCTGGGTGAGATTGTAGGTGTGTGCTACCACGCCCTGATGCTCAGCCCTGAAACACTTGCTCTTAACTGCTAAGCATCTCTCCAGTCCCCTCTGATTGCTTTTGAGTCAAGATCTCACTATGGAGTCCACACAGAGCTTGAACCTTAGGTCCCTTTGCCTCTACCTTCTGAGTCACGTGCCAATCCACCAGGGTCAGTCTGTGACCTTGACCAAGCTAGGTACATGAACATGAGTGGTTGCACCTACACTACGAGAGTGATTGTGTGTGCACAAGAGTCTACAGACCCAAGTCAGTGTGTTACTGGGCCTATTAGAGAATGGGTTCTTTTTAAAAATCAATTATTTATTTTATGTACATTAGTGTTTTGCCTGCATGTATGTCTGTATGAGGCTGTCAGATCCCTTGGAACAGGAGATACAGACAGTTGTGAGCTGCCATGTGGGTGCTGGGAATTGAACCAGGGTCCTCAGGAATAAAGCAGCCATCTCTCCAGCCTGAGGATGGGTTCTTTTTGTCCAAGGAGAGTCTTAGTAGGGGTTCCCTGGGGAGGATTTATTTGTGTTAGCTCCTTTTTGATTGTATTGTATTGTATGGTTTGGAATCCTGGACACTGGGCCCGTGGCCTTGCGCATGCTAAGAAAGTTCTCTTCTGCTGAGCCACACACCTAGACTACTTTGGCTGGGCTTCTCCAGTCCTCCTGTGTCCACTCTGGGTGGTGGGTTCAGTATGTAGCAGCACCAAACAAGGAAGGACCACGGGGAAGTCCCAGAGGTGGGTTCTTCCTCCAAGACCCTGGCGCCTGGCTAGAAAACACCATCTTTCCGGGTTTTCTCTGAATGCCTCAGGTATCCGAGCATCCCCACAGCCACGCTGGTCATGGCCAGCGGCCTCTCTCCCTCCAGGAGTGAGGGAGCCCTGATTGGCTCTAAGCAACCTCATTGCCTTCCAGGGCGGATGGACGCCGGTGGTCGCTTGCTTCACTCCCTTCCTCGGGCTATGGCACCAACACACCCAGCTCAACTGTTTCAGTGAGTATGTGGAGGTTGATGGACGGGTGGGTGGGGACCAGCAGCCCCAGCTGTGCTGAGAGTCTAGGTTTCACTGTCCTTCATGAGTGCCCACTTCTCCATCCATTAGAGGTGCCAGGTCTCCCCCAGAGCCCCGTCCCTGCCCTCACTGCGTTCTCCTAGGAACCCACTCATTTCTTGATATCCACAATGACACAGTCTTGGGGAATTAAGGCATGCGCTCAAGCACCCTACCCGATCCAGGCCACCCATAGCTTCTACCTAGAGTCCACTTGCTTACACACTGCCTACCTCGAAAATCTCCCTCCTTCAATGCCCTTTGCAGCTATATCTCTAGTTTTCATATCCATCCATCGCATTGATCATGTGCTTGGCTAGGGGTATAAAGCAGGGCTTCCTGGAGGATCACCTTTGGGGGTTGGGGGTGAGGTGATCAGCAGGTCAGCAGCATGGCCAACTCCCTAAAGCCTCAGAAAACAGGACACAGATGCGATTTGAAGATAACTGTGTTATACAGCTGCTTGTGGTGGCATGGCCAGTAATCCCAGCTGAAAGTCTGAAATAGGAACATTAAGAGTTCAAGGCCAGCCTGAGCAACATGAGACCCTACTTCCATCCCTCACAACCACCACTGGCCCGGCAGTGTTGGCTTACACCTTTAATCCCAGCCTAGTCAGGGAGATCTCTGAGTTTGAGGCCAGCCTGGTCTATAGAGTAACAGGACAACCAGGGCTATATAAAGAAGCCGTCTTATAAAATAAAATAAAATAAAATAAAATAAAATAAAATAAAATAAAATAATAAAATAAATAAATAAATGGTAGAGTGCTTGCCTTTCATGAGGCCCTGAGCTAGATCCCCAGTACCACACAGAAGAAAGAATGAATGAAAGATCAAAGGAAAGGAAAGGAAGGAAGGAGGAAGGAAGGAAGGAAGGAAGGAAGGAAAGAAAGAAAAAGAAAGAAAGAAAGAAAGATAGGAAGGAAGGAAGGAAGGAAGGAAGGAAGGAAGGAAGGAAGGAAGGAAGGAAGGAAGAAAGAAGAAGGAAAGAAAGAAAGCGCTCTCCAGGCAAGAGTTGGAGCAGAGGAGGGGAATGACTCAAGCGTAGAAACAGGCACTGCCAAGGCCTTGGGGCAGAAGCACATCTGTTCATGCTCAAGGATCAGCGGGACCAGTAGGGACGGAGCAGAGCGGGCAAAGGGGAGAGCAGGAGATGATGGAAGGAGACACGGCCAGGAGGTAGAGGATCTTGCGGTCTAGTGGATGGCTCTGCAGAGCAATATTCCCCAACCCCTTAGTGTTTTGAGATACGGTGTCAGTGTAACCAAGGCTGGCCTCCAACTTTACACTCTGGGGTCACGGAAGGGAGCCCCAAGCCAGGGTGGACGGCTGCGCTGCCCCCCGCGGTGGCTCTGACCGCCGCCGCCCTCCCGCCCTCCCGTAGTCCTCCTGCTCCTCCCAGGAGCGCCTGCATCAGCTGCCCTACCAGCCCACGGTGGACGAGCTGCACTTTCTGTCCAAACACTTCGGCAGCACGGAGAGCATCACGGACGAGGATGGTGGCCGCCGCTCCCCCGCCGTCCGTCCCCGCTCTCGGAGCCTCAGGTAGGCGGGCACCCAATCTCCCTCTGGGGGGTGGGTTACGGTGCGTGAGCTGCAAAGTTCGACCCTGGTGGGGGGCGCAGGCAGAGCGGAGGCAGACAGATGGACAGGGTGGGCTTCTTTCACTGCAGCCCCGGCCGCTCCCCCTCCTCCTACGACAACGAAATCGTGATGATGAACCATGTGTACAAGGAGCGGTTCCCGAAGGTGAGACGCAACCCCGTCCCCCAAGCCGCGGCTGCCCTCACTCGCTCCCGCACCTGGGCTCCGCGCGCCCCCTCGCGGCCGGCGCGCGCGGCGCAGGCTCGGGCGACCACAGCCTCCAGAGCCTTGCATCCTTGTACCGCTGCGCAGGCCACCGCGCAGATGGAAGAGAAGCTGCGGGACTTCGCCCGCGCCTACGAACCTGACAGCGTGCTGCCGCTGGCCGACGGCGTGCTCAGCTTCATCCACCACCAGATCATTGAACTGGCCCGAGACTGCCTTACCAAGTCCCGCGATGGGCTCATCACCACGGTCTATTTCTACGAGCTGCAGGAAAACCTAGAGAAGCTGCTGCAGGATGTGAGTGCCAATCACCTCACCCTCCCGGTCCCTACACCCGCGAAGTGCCGGACGCCAGGTGGGACTGGGAGGTGGAAAACAAGGGTGCTGTAGTTCCCACTCTAAGTCCGCTGGAGGAGCTGAAAATTATCACCCTGTTGGGTTGCCTCCTAGGCCCTTCCCCCTACCTCACTGGGAATTGAACCCTGTGGCCTAATCATCTGAGGCACGTGCTCTACCACTGAACTCAGAACCTCTGGAAGAGCAGGCAGTGCTCTTAACAGCTAAGCCATCTCTCCAGATCCTCCCTCCCTTTTATTTAGATTTTTTATTATGTATGCAGTGTTCTGCCTGCAAGCCAGAAGAGGGCACCAGATCTCATTAGAGATGGTTAGGAGCCACCCTGTGGTTTCTAGGAATTGAACTCAGGACCTCTGGAAGGTCAACCAGTGCTCTTAACCTCTGAGCCATCGCTCCAGCCAGCCTTGTTTTTGTTTGTTTGGTTTTGTTGTTGTTCAAGACAAGGTATGGAGTGGAGCAGGTTGGCCTCTCCTCTAGCTCTGTAGCCAAGGATGGCCTTGAACTCCAGAACCTCCAGCTTCTGAGTATTGAGTGCTGGGATTCCAGTCTTATGCCACCACTTCTGGTTTATGAGATGTTGGGGATGCCAGCCAGGGCCTCTGCATGCCAGGGGAGCACTCTACAACCAAGCCCAGCAACTGGCCTTTGATCACTGCAGAACCCATGCAGGCCTTGAATTTGACATCCTCCTGTCTCGGCTTCCTGGAAGCTGGGATCACAGATCTGCAGCCCCACATCCAGGATGTGTGTGATTTCAGACTCTGCACACACGATCCACTCCTCTATATGTTTCTGCTTATCTTCTTTCTTGGTTTCCCTACTCCAATGTCAGCCCCAAGCCTGGCGTGGTGCCCAGTTCACAGCAGGTACCCAGCAAATATTGCTAAAATGGCTCTGGGGGCATGGCTGTTGGCAGAGGGTTTGCCTAACATGTTTAAGCCATAGGTTCCATCCCTGGCAACACACACACACACACACACACACACACACACACACACACACACACGATGGCTTAAATGAGTGAGTGAGCCTGCTGAGGCAGCACGCACCTGCCATCCCAGCACTAGCAAAGCTCAGGCAAGGGCCTCCCAAGCTCCAGGCCAGCCTGGCTAACCAAGCATACCTTGCCTGTGACCAAGCATGCCTTGCCTGTGACCGCATGAATGAAATGTGTGTGACTAACAGCAAGCGTGATAATGTCCCATGCAAGTGAGGGATTCCCGACAGCACTTTCTGAACACTGGCAGCCGGCAGCACAGAAGACCTATCCCCGCTCTCCTGGGGTGGAAATGCCAGATCGGGAATCGTGGAAACAGATGAAGGACTATGATGTCAGCTGCCATTTAGGGCTAGGAGGCAAACAAAACAGTAACTGGGTGCCCAGTCGGCAGTTCCCAGGAGGGCTCTCTGAGAATGTGACAGAAGTGAGATGGGATCTGTGGAAAGAGCCAGGAGTGTGTGCTGAGCAAGGCAACAGTAGGTTTAGATCTAAGGGTGTTAGATCTGTCTCCAGGGTTTCTGCAGCCTTATCAGTGCCTCTCCCTGCACAGAAAAAGGATAAGAACAGTGATTTGCTCACTCTTTTCTTTATCATTGGTTTTTGTTTGTTTTGTTTTGTTTTGTTTTTGGGTGGGGGTGTTGGTTTTTTTCAAGACAGGGTTTCATTGTGTAGCCTTGGCTGTCCTGGACTTACTTTGTAGACCAGATCCACGTGCCTCTGCCCCCCCAGTGCTGGGATTAATTGGGTGTGCTACCACACCTGACTCATTTTTTATTTTATGTGCAAGGGTGTTTTGCCTGCATGTATGCCTGTGCATGAGCGTGTGTGTTGCCCTTGGAAGCCGGAAGCCCCTGGAACTGTAGTCACAGAAAGTCTTTAGTTGTCATGTGGGTACAGGGAATTGAACCTGTATCCTCTGCAAGAGTAGCCACTGCTCTTATGCTGGGCCATTTCCAGCCCCTCATTTTAATTTAAAATTTTATTTAATAGCCAGGCGCGGTGGTGACACCTGTAATCTCAGCATTCAGGGAAGCAGAGGCAGGTGGACCTCTGTAAGTTCAAGGCCAGCCTGGTTTAGAAAGCAAGTCCAGGACAGCCAAGGCTACACAGAGAAACCCTGTCTTGAAACAAAACAAAGCAAAAAATTGCAAACACAAGAGGATAACTTTCGGAAGTTACTTCTCTCTTTTCACCGTGATTTCTGGGGTCAAACTCAAGTTCTTAAGGTTCCCAGAAAGTGCTTTAACCTCTGACCCCCATCCCCGAGCATGAGAGAGTGCCTGTGTGTGATAAAGCTACATCTATAGCTCCAAGATGTGTGTCTCCTTCATTTCATAAACATCTTGAGAGAATGGGAAGCTGGTGATCCACTTGCACCCCCAGGAGACACTCTACTCCTGAAGTCATCCTCCGGCCTCCATCTGTGCGCACCGTGACACACATGTTCCTGCACTCGTGCATGTCACACACACACACACAATCATAATAAAGAAATAAAAGCTGTACTTTGGGCAGGGTCTCCCTTGCTATGTAGACCAGAGCAGGCTTGTGCCCACAGTCCTTTTCAGCAGCAACACTGTGCTCCATGCAACCCCAGGGCCTCGAGAGGCTGGTCTGGGAAAGAGGCCTGGCTGAGCAGATGACCCATGAGCCTCACTCTCTCGATCTCCCCCCCCCAGGCCTACGAACGCTCTGAGAGCTTGGAGGTGGCCTTCGTCACTCAGCTGGTGAAGAAACTGCTCATCATCATCTCCCGCCCTGCACGGCTTCTGGAGTGCCTGGTGAGAGGCTACTCAGGATGTGAGTGTGTGGCGGGGATGGGGCGGCCCTCAGCGGACACAGCAAGCTGAGCCTGTCCTTGCCCCAGGAATTCAACCCGGAAGAGTTCTACCACCTGCTGGAGGCGGCCGAGGGACACGCCAAGGAGGGCCACCTGGTCAAAACTGACATCCCCCGCTACATCATCCGGCAGCTGGGCCTCACTCGGGACCCCTTCCCAGGTGTGTGGGGGCCTGCGGGGGCGGGCCGCGCAGCCGGGCAGCACTCACACCCACCTCATCCTAGATGTGGTCCGCCTGGAGGAGCAGGACAGCGGGGGCTCCAACACGCCCGAGCAAGATGACACCTCTGAGGTGAGTGCTGCCAGGGTTGGTGCCAGGCCAGCCAGGGGCCGTCCTCCAGGCTGTGTGACGATGCCGTGGTTCCACACTCTGAGCCTCAGTTCCCCTTCTGTACAAGAGGTGTGTGTGTGTATGTGTGTGTGTGTGTGTGTGTGTGTGTGGTGCTAGAGTGGAACCCAGTGTTAAGTGTGCTGCTGAGCTACAGCCTCAGGCTTTTTGTTACTTTTGCATAAATTTTATCATTTATTTGTTTGTGTGTGCATGCATCTGTGTGTGGGTGCACACACCTGTAGGTGTCCAAGGAGGCCAGAAGAGGGCATCAGATCCTCTGGAGCTGGACTAATAGGCAGTTGTAAACCACTTGGCATGGGTGCTAAGGGCCAAACTCAGGCCCTCTGGAAGAGCACCATTTTATCAGCCCAGCCATCCCTTCAGCGTGTGTGTGTGTGTGTGTGTGTGTGTGTGTGTGTGTGTACGCGCCCTCCGGTAAAGGTGGAAATTAGAGATGGTTCCTGGTGTCTTCCTCAGTCACTCTCTACCGTGTTGTTTAGACTAAGGTGTCTCACTGAGCCTGAAGCTCACCAATTATCTAAACTGGCTCTCCAGTGATCTGCACAGACCTGCTTGTCTCCACCCTACTCAGTGTCGGGGTTACACAGAGGCCACCACTTCCAACTTTTATGCGATTGCAGGGGATCTGATCTCAAATTTAAAAAATAGGATCGCCTGGTGGTGCCTACCTTTAATCCCAGCACTCAGGAGGCAGAGGCAGGTGGATCTCTGTGAGTCCAGAACAATCAGGGCTATACAGAGAAACCCTGCCCTGAAAACATAATAAATAAATAAATAGGATCTCACTGCGTAGCCCAAGCTGGCCTAGGACTCATGATCATCCTGTTCCTTGCCCTCACAGGTGCTAGAAAGTGCCACCTTCTCTTTCTGTTCACCTTTTTTTTTCCCTTGCTGGGGGAAGGGGTGTGGTGTTTCAAGACAGGGTTTCACTGCGTAACCCTGGCTGTCCTGGAACTCATTCTGTAGACCAGGCTGGCCTCAAACTCACAGAAATCTACCTGTGTCTGCCTCCTGAGTGCTGAGATAAAAGGCATTTACCAGCACCACCTGCTTAGTTCACCCTTTATTAAAAAATTGGTAGGCACGGTGGCACATGCCTTTAATAGAGGGGGTGGATCTCTGGGAATTAGAGGCTGGCCTGGTCCACATAGTAAGTTCCAGGACAGCTGGGGCTATATAGAGAGACCTTATTTCAAACAAACAAACCCCCAAATTAGAAATAAATAAATAAGTAAAATGACTGAGATAAAGGGACTATCAAAGGTTAAGACAGAACATCTGCTGCTCTGAGTTCAAGTCCCAACACTCACATCAGAGGACTCAAAACCACCTGTACCTCACAAACAAAGACAAATCTTTGCAAATATTAAGATGGTCTCTTGCTATGCTGACCTCAAACCTGGGGATCAAGGGAGCCCTCTGTCTCAGTTTCCCCAGCATTTGGGGCTACAGATGTTTGCCAAATAGCCGCAGTCACCATCTGCAGCACTTCATTTTCATGCTGTTCTTGGTTGTGCTAGGGATGGTCATTCTGCCTCTAGCTCCTCTGCAGAGCACTGTAGGGTAGATAATCTGGTGGCACTTAGCACGCTGACACCGCCGACGCTGTGACTAACTAGTTTACGGCCTCTCCATCGCCAAAAAGACCACATTGCACCCACAGAGGTCACTCAGGTCACTCCTCAGATCCCAGCAGCACCGACCTCGTGCCATCTCCGGATTTGCTCCCCCATGCCTAAGAGTGACTTGAAATTCACTCTGTACCCTTCATCTTCTGCCCCTCCTGCCTCAGCCCCCACGTGGTGGGATCACAGGTGTGTGCCGACACGCCCAGCAGCCCTTTCTTTTTGAAGCATTTTTATTAGATTTAGTTACTTACCAGGAGAGGGACACACATCCCAGAATGCACCTGGAGGTCCGAGGACAACTTTTAAAAGCTTGTTTTCTTCTAGCATGTGGGTCCTGGGGCTTGAGCTCAGGTTAACACATGCCCAGAGGTCTCATGAGGAAGGCCTGGGTTTATGTGAATAGAATGTTGATCTTGGGACCCCTGCGTGCAGTACCGTGACTAAACACATTTCTGTTGTTGAGGCTATTCAGTTCCTAAGGTTAGACTTGCCAAGCTTACTAGCTGTAACTCCAGTTCACAAACCTTGTCCACATATATACGGGTTTCTCTGTGTCACAGAGCCCCGGCTGTCCTGGAACCCGCTTTGTAGACCAGGCTGGCCTAGAACTCACAGAGGTCCGCCTGCCTCTGTTCTTTGAATAAAGATGTGCATCACCCCCACCCACCCCATTTTTCCTTTTCAATCATTAGGCTTTGTTGTTGGTTTCTGAGGAACTTTGATTTGACATTTGTTATTACTTGTGTCAGTTTGTGTACGCCTGGGTGTGTTTTGCATTTATTTATTTATGTTGCATGTATGTGTGTGGAGATCAGAGGACCCCTCGGGAAAGCCAGAGTTCTCTGTCCACCACATCTGCCCTGGAGAGCGAACTCAGGCTGTCAGACGTGGCGGGGAGCTGCTCCCTACCCGCTGGGCCACTGCCAGCTCCCGTCCTCTAGGGACATTTTTGTCTATGTGCTGTGATCAGCCATTTTGTAGGTTTTCCATCTTTCTTTGGAAATGCGTCACCAGAGAATTTTGAATTCACGTGGCATCTTTGCTGCTCTCTCACTGTGCAGACTGGATAAAGAAGTTTTTCATCCCTTCTGTTCCTCAGTTTCCCCGGGTTAAGGTGGGGACGATGGCGGTGGGCTTGCATTTTCCCTGCAGGGTCGCGGCAGCGCCTCCAAGGCCAAGAAACCACCGGGAGAGAGTGACTTCGACACTATCAAGCTCATCAGCAATGGGGCCTACGGGTGAGCCACCCGGGGCTCTGGCGGGGGAGGGCGGCGGAGGCCGGTGTCTCGGAGGTGACGGCCGGCCCTCGCTCTCTCCCCCGCAGGGCCGTGTACCTGGTGCGTCACCGCGACACGCGGCAGCGCTTCGCCATGAAGAAGATCAACAAGCAGAACCTGATCCTGCGCAACCAGATCCAGCAGGCCTTCGTGGAGCGCGACATCCTCACGTTCGCGGAGAACCCCTTCGTGGTCGGCATGTTCTGCTCCTTCGAGACCCGGCGCCACCTCTGCATGGTCATGGAGTACGTGGAAGGTGCGGGCGCCAGTCAGTCCACGCGCCGGGCCACACCCCGGCCCGCGGCCACCTATGGAGCATGTACTTGTTTTCCCAACTGCTTACTGTCCTGGCCGTCTGTTATGCTCATAGTTGGTTTGGCATTATTTTTGTGTTGAAACAGGGTCCCAGTATGCAGCCGGGCTGGCTCAAACTCCCGTCTTCCTTCTTCATCCTCCTGCTTGTTGGGGTTCATCAGTCGTATTTGTTTGGCATTTTTTTGTTTGCTTTTTGTTGTTGTTGTTTTTTGGAGGGGGAGGAGGCTTAGTTACTTTGCATTCTGTTACTATGTAAACGCACTCATTATACATTCTATATCCATCTTTTCATCAATTCGTTTGTTTTCATACCCATTCATGGGAGCGCCTCTCTTTTTTTGAGACAGGGTTTCTCCCTGTAGCCTTGGCTGTCCTGGACCAGGCTGGCCCAGCTCACAGAGATCTGCCTGCCTCTGCCTCCAGAGTGTTAGGATTACAGGCGTGGGCATCTCTTTATTTACATGCTTTTCCTTCTCTCTGCTCATCCACTCATTACCCATCCGATTCTTTGACCCCCTTCCCCCAGATAGTCTTTAACGTAGCTGAACCTGGCCTGGAACTCCCAGCTCCATCTCCTTCTTCAGCCTCTAAGGAGCTGGGACTACAGATGTGTAGCTTCATCCACTTTTCCTTTAACTTTCCATCTGTTTGTTCCTCTATAATTCTACTTTTTGCAGGGATAGAACCCAGAAACTCACGTGCTAACCCAGAATTCTCCTGCCTTGTGCCTTTTTGCAGGAGTCTAGGCGGTGGCTTGCCTTCTGAGTCATGTCCCCAGCCCTTCACAGGTAGAAGATAGTTCCAGGCAAGCTTCACTTATAGCTTAGTTAATAATACATATTATAAATAAAACCAATTAAGTAATTACAATATTTAGCTGCAGCTCATAGTTTCTATCCTCACTCATTCTTTCTATTTTACATTTACTTTCTGTCTTAAGGTATTTCATTAGCGGTATTGGAATTCATGTGCCCCAACCATTTCATCCCTTTCTCTATTATGTAACAAGGAAATATGAATTCGCTTATGTGATAGGAAAGCCTCCGCCACTTTCGGAGCAGCCGCATCCCGGTGCTCTTATCAAGCCACTGACAATCACACAGCACACTTTCTCATGTGCACGTTCCCTCCTGACAGAGCGGAGAGTGGCAAGGCTACCAGCCAGCAGGCTCCTTGCTGTGTCTGATGCTCGTGCAAAAGAGCATAAGCCTGCTGCATCCCTAGACAGCCTGCCTGGTGAGACACCTGCTCCTGTAGGCAAAAGGAAGAACGGTACCAGGCAGACTCAGATACTAATGCTGGCGCAGTGCTGTGGTCTGTACAGAGCATCCGGCCGGAATCCCCCAGGGAGGGGCCGGGAGGGTGGCGCTGTGGTGGAGCCATTGCTGAGTGTGCAGAAGGCCCTGGGTCTCTGTGCAGCACCGCTAAGCAACACGTGGTTCACGCTCCTCTGGGGTGGAGGCCAGGGACCCACGTCTTAAAGCCCTAACCCTCCAGATTCACTTGTCAACTGGTTAAGGCTCATGCTTTCTTTGATTTCAAACAAAACTCACAGTCTTCAACTTCCTGGGTGTTGAGACCGCTCTCTGAGTCTGAGTCCTTATGAAGAAAGTGGGCTGGTTGTGCCAATTTCAGAGGGCAACTGATAACAGGGGGCAAGCCCAGGAGAGTGCGGCTCTCTCTGAGGCTGGAGAAAAGCTCCTGCTCTAGCATTTTCCCCTTCTGCAAAATGGGCACAACAGAAGCAGAACAATAGCGCATGCCGTGTGTTTGGCGTTGGGTCAGGACGGCTCCCTCTTTACCTGACTATCTTCCCTGACCCTCAGGAGGTGACTGTGCCACCCTTCTCAAGAACATCGGGGCACTGCCTGTGGAGATGGCGCGAATGTATTTTGCAGAAACAGTTCTGGCCCTTGAGTACTTACACAATTATGGCATCGTGCACCGTGACCTCAAGCCGGACAAGTGAGCTTTGGCAGTCTTCACTCCTCCTTCCCTGTTCCTTGGAAGACCCAGGGCTGAAGGGCAAGAACCTCACCTTTGACACCTGCTTATGCCCTTGTGCCTGCAGCCTCCTCATCACGTCCATGGGCCACATCAAGCTCACAGATTTTGGCCTCTCCAAGATGGGACTCATGAGCCTCACCACCAACTTGTACGAAGGCCACATCGAGAAGGATGCCCGGGAGTTCCTGGACAAGCAGGTGTGTGGCAGGCATGGGGGTCACCAAGGGTGGAGTGGCCGGAAGGGCTCAGGGGCCCAGGGCCTGGGGGGGGCACAGCTCTCCCTTGAGGCCCCCTCTGTGGCCAGGGCACAGGCTGACCGCCTGCCCCCAGGTGTGTGGGACCCCAGAGTACATCGCGCCCGAGGTCATCCTGCGCCAGGGCTACGGCAAGCCGGTGGACTGGTGGGCTATGGGGATCATCCTCTACGAGTTCCTCGTGGGCTGTGTGCCTTTCTTCGGGGACACCCCGGAAGAGCTCTTTGGACAGGTCATCAGTGGTATGTGCCTCCCAGGTGGGTGGGTGAGTGCGGGTACGGAAAGATGGGCAGCCTGGGGGCGAGCTCTCAGCTTCTTTGTGCTTCGCAGATGACATTCTGTGGCCTGAAGGGGACGAGGCCCTGCCCACAGATGCCCAGCTTCTAATATCTAGCCTCTTGCAGACCAACCCTCTGGTGCGGCTTGGGGCAGGTAAGGCCTTCTGCACCAGCTGGGGCTGGAGAGCAGTGCGCTGCCCCAGCTTCAGCGGAGGCCTGCGGTGGAGATGGGCTGAAGGACCGGCTTGCTGGGCGGGCTTCCGGGTAGCTCCCCATCTTCTGCCCACAGGTGGTGCTTTTGAAGTGAAGCAGCATAGTTTCTTCCGAGATCTGGACTGGACAGGGCTGCTGCGGCAGAAGGCGGAGTTCATTCCCCACCTAGAGTCAGAAGATGACACCAGCTACTTCGACAGTGAGTTGGGGAAAGGGAGAGTCATGATGCCAGGTGACAGTAGAGAATGGGATGGAAGGAAGAGGCCTCAGAGTGAGGTGTGTCGGTACAAGAAAGGCTGACGCTGCTCAGGCCGGGTGACCTGTAGCCTTAGTAGCCTGTCGTCCCAGCTACTAAGAAGGCAAGGCTTTCTGTGCTACAGAGAGAGTTCAAGGCCAGCCTGGGCAAGTTAGACCCCATTTTGAAAAAAAAAGTGAATCTGGACATTGTGGCAGCTGTCTGTCATCCCAGCACTTGGGAAGCAGGGCTATCGGGAGTTCAAGGTCAGCCTCAACTACCTACTGAGTTCAGTGCTACCTTGGCTATAGGACAGTGTTCTTAAGTTGGGCACAGTGGCACCTGGCTTTAGTTCCAGCCCTTGGGAAGCAGATGCAGGCAGACCTCTGTGAGTTCCAGGCTAGCCAGCCACAATGAGACCCTGTAAAAATGGGTGCTGGGAAGATGGCTCAGCAGTTAAGAGCACTGGCTGATCTTCTAGAGGACCTGTGTTCTAGTCTCAGCCCACCCCCCCCATGGCAGCTCACAACCATCTGTAACTCCAGTCCCGGGGATCCAACACCCACTTCTGACCATCATGGACATGAGGCATGAGTGCAGTACAAAGGCATACATGCAAACAAAACACACACACACATTAAAACAAAACAAAAATAATAGAAGCTGGAAAGATGGTTCAGTTCAAGGGTTAAGAGCTTTTGCTGCTCTCATGGAGGACACAGGTTCTGTTCCCAGCAGCCATGCTAGAAGATGGGGGTAGGGGAAGGCAGGGGTATTCAAAACAAAAATAATAGAAGCTGGAAAGATGGGGCGGGGCGGGAGTCCGGGGGAGGAGGCCAGAGCAAATTGGAGCGTGCATGGGAGGACCTGATCCCTGGCTGGCTCTGAGGAGGCAGTGGTTCTCCAGCCCGCTCGGATAGGTATCACCATGTGAACTCCTATGACGAGGACGACACCACGGAGGAGGAGCCCGTGGAGATCCGCCAGTTCTCTTCCTGCTCACCGCGCTTCAGCAAGGTGCGCCGAGCCCGGCAGGTCCCCAGCACCAGAGGGAACTAAGGAGTGGAGAGGCCTTGTCGGGGAGGCCGGTTCGGGTCTGCTGGGTTAGCGTGAGGGTGACCGCAGAGGCGTGGCAAATCTACACAAGGATGCCCTGGCAGACAGAAGTTAGAGAAGGCCTGTAAGACCAGGGTAGGTAGAGAGCTGGGCCGCGCGAGTCTACAGCAAGGCAGGCTTGACTTTGCACGTGGGTTCCTGACGGCAGAAGTGCAGGGAGTTGTAGAGCTGAACAGGCGGCTCCCGGAGACTTCGCGCTCGCGCTGTTGCAGAAAACTGATTGGCTTGTGCGCGTGCGCGGAGGCGGGCTCAGCGCCTCCCACTTTGCTCCTAGGTGTACAGCAGCATGGAACAGCTGTCGCAGCACGAGCCCAAGACCCCCGTGTCGGCGTCAGGGGCCAGCAAGCGGGATCCGAACGCCAAGGGCCCAGAGGAGAAGGTGGCCGGCAAGAGGGAGGGCCTGGGTGGCCTGACTCTGCGTGAGAAGACCTGGCGAGGGGGCTCCCCGGAGATGTAAGCGGGGCCGTGGAGGAGCTCAGGGCGGGGTGGGATGGGGTTCCTTCTGATCTGGTCCCCTCTGTGCAGTAAGCGCTTCTCAGCGTCTGAAGCCACTTTCCTGGAGGGGGAGGCCAGTCCCCCGCTGGGAGCGCGCAGACGGTTCTCGGCGCTGCTGGAGCCCAGCCGCTTCAGCGCCCCTCAGGAGGACGAAGACGAGGCCCGACTCCGCAGGCCGCCTAGGCCCAGCTCGGATCCTCCCAGCTCACTGGACACACGCGTCCCCAGAGAGGCAGCGCAAGGCGAGGGCACTTCCACCCCCGGGGAACCCGAAGCCAGTGAGTGCCTTCTCTAGCTGCGTTTCCCCGGGGGCGATCTATTGAGCATCCTTTTGATGTACGTGGTGCCGTGTATGCACGATCTCACGACCGATCTGTGATAGTACCAGGCTGCCTTACCAGGTAGGTTGGTGAGGCTCAGGGGCAGAGCCCCTACCTATAATCTTCCAGTGGGGACCTGGGGGCGTGGCTTAGCACCCAGAATTTAGGCCTCCTTCCCCCCTCCTTTTTGTGTGTTTCCATACAGCGTTTCTCTGTGTAGCCTTGGCTGTCCTGGACTCACTTTGTAGATCAGGCTGGCCTTGAACTCACAGAGATCCACCTGCTTCTGCCTCCCCAAGTGCTGGGATTATAGGCATGTGCCAGCATACCCGGCTCTCTCTCTTTCTTAAGCACACTTAGGGACTGGAGAGATAGCTCAGTGGTTAAGAGCACTTGCTGCTCTTTCGAAGAACCCAGGTTCCATTACCAGCACCTACAGGTGGCTTACCGCCACTCATAACTCCAGTTCCCACCTACAGGTGGCTTACTGCCACTCATAGCTCCAGTTCCAGGGAATCCAAAGTCTTCTGACTTTGCAGGCACTGCACACATGGTGCATATACATACACGCAGGCAAAACACTCACTCCTAAAATAAAAATAAATATAAAATAAAAGAGCACGGCCCCAGGTGTGGTGACACGCCTGTAGCCCAGCGCTTGGAGGCAGAGGCAAGGGGTGATCTTAGGTGATTGAGGCCAGCCTGGTGAGTTCTAGAATAGGCAGAAAATACTTCCTGAGACCCTGTCTCAAAACAACCAACTGACCAAAGAGCACTCACTATTCTAGGCTGGCATTCAGCCAAACAGAAGGGCAGTGGTGCTTTCCTGTGCCAGAGGCTGCACCTCAGGTCTCTGTGACCTGCTCCTGAAGTCTGGGGAATAGGAGCAGCGCGGGAAAAGTCTCTGACCTGACAGCTCCTGCTCTCTGTTGCAGCTGAGCGCTCACAGCCAGCCGATCTCGGCCCACCCTCCAAGGATGGAGACCCATCGGGCCCCAGGGCCACCAATGACCTGGTTTTGCGAAGGGCAAGGCACCAGCAGCTGTCTGGGGATCTTGCTGCGGAGAAGCGACCAGCTCGAACTGGAGGCAAAGTTATCAAGTCGGCTTCAGCGACAGCCTTGTCTGTCATGATTCCTGCAGGTGAAGCTGGGCGCCACGCGCCAGGGAAGGGGCTCCCTGCTGTGTGTCCTCGCCGTCTGCCATCAGGGTGGAGAACCTGTTGTGGGTCTGAGGAGTGAGGAACAGACCCTGGGAGGTTTGCCCTGATCTCTGACCATGGTTTTGTGTCTGCAGTGGACCCACACGGAGGCTCACCCCTGGCTAGCCCCATGTCCCCTCGATCCCTCTCCTCCAATCCATCCTCAAGGGACTCTTCCCCTAGCCGGGACTACTCGCCAGCTGTCAGCGGCCTCCGTTCCCCCATCACCATCCAACGCTCAGGCAAAAAATACGGGTTCACACTTCGAGCCATCCGTGTCTACATGGGTGACTCAGATGTCTACAGTGTCCACCATATTGTCTGGGTGAGTCTGTGGGCTGGGGCAGGGGCGGGGCTCCTGGGTGAACAGTGCAGTCTGGGTGAGACCACTAGTTCTCTGACCCCAGTTTCTTCATCTATGCAACGGGGAAAATGATGACTATTCCATAAAAAGCCAACGCCAAATAAAGTAAAGAGAATGTGGAGCTCTCTTTCTTCAGCCCCCCACTCATGCCCCCGTGGGTTTTCCCACTTGCAGCACGTGGAGGAGGGAGGCCCGGCCCAGGAGGCAGGGCTGTGTGCTGGGGACCTCATCACCCACGTGAACGGCGAGCCCGTCCACGGTATGGTGCACCCTGAGGTGGTGGAGCTGATCCTGAAGGTGCGTGCAGGGGAGAGCTTTGACGGCTGGAGGGTGGGGCAGGACCCGGCAGCCTCTAACCAGCGGGTTTCCCTCCCTCCTCCCAGAGCGGCAACAAAGTAGCTGTGACTACCACACCCTTCGAAAACACCTCCATCCGCATAGGCCCTGCCAGGCGCAGCAGCTACAAGGCCAAAATGGCTCGAAGGAACAAGAGGCCTTCCGCTAAGGACGGCCAAGAGAGGTGGGCCGGACCCTAAATAGCTTCTCCTTCTAGAAATGGGCGGGGCTAAAGCAGGAAGTGCGCGGACACTAACAGAAGGAAAAGTATCTAGGGTGGGAAACAAAGACTCAGGATCAAACCCGGGTCTGGAAAGTGGAAGGAGCCAGGAAAGGAAACTACTTAAAAGCATTGTGGGTTAGCCCCTGAGCAAGTTAGACCTGTTTCAAACCGGACGAGGGAGATGGGATAAGATTACTTCCGCTGGGCAAGGTGGTGCATGTTTTTAATTCCAGCAGTCCCCAGTCCCCAAGTTTCCAAGATGTCCTGGTCTACACAGAAAGACACTGTTCAAAAAAAAAAAAAAGAAAGTCGGGTGTGGTGATGCATGCCTTTAACCCAGCACACAGGCGGCAGAGGCTGGGGGAGCTTTGTGAGTTCAAGGCCAACCTGGTCTACAAAGTGAGTTCAGGACAGCTAGGGCTACACAGAGAAACCCTGTCTCGAGGGAAAAAAAATTAGGGCATGGTGGCAGAGATAAAAGGAGTTCAAGGCCAGCCTGTCTATACAGTGAGTTTGACAGCCAGGGCTATGTAGAGACAGAACCCAAAAAGAAACAAAAAGGTTACTACCAAGTGGAATACAGCTAAGCAGCCCCAGGGCATCCCTGTAACTGCAGCACTTGGGGGCTACGGCAAGAGGCTCTCTGCAGTTCATGAAAGGCCCGTGGGCCTGTGTAGTAAGGGAAAACAGAAGCACAGACAGGAGCTACTCGGTGGTGGTGAGTTAGTACAGGTGCGTCCTCACTTCCAGGATTTCCTCTGCGACTCTTAGAGCAGATTTAAATAACTCGGCTCTGAAGTCACAAGGCCCTAAAATCACATGGGACTCATGTGGTGTGGGCATTTGGAAATGTTTGTTATATGCGAGGCACGGCTCCAATTTCTTTTCTAGAATTGAAGGGCTAAGGGAGAGGGTGGGGTCAGGAGTGTGTGTGTGTGTGTGTGTGTGTGTGTGTGTGTGTGTGAGAGAGAGAGAGAACGGGCTGTGCCTGGAGCCCAGGTCTTCATACCACCTCTACAGATCCAAGAGAAAAGGCTTATTTAAATTTGAAGAGAATTCCTTTGAATTATGCATAGTTTGTGCCTGTTTGTGCGTATGCCTGGAGTTGCCTATGAAGGTCTGAAGAGGGTGTTGGTTAAATCCCGGGGGCTGGAGTTACAGGCTAATGAGCTAGCTGTCCAAGAGGAGGTCAAGTCCTTGCAAGAGAATAGTTTTATTTTCTTTTAGTTTGGTTTTTTTTAACTTGCATTAGCGTTTTACTGTTTGTTTATGGGCACCCTATGTGTGCCTGCAGAGGCCAGAAGAGGGCGCCAGATTCTCGGGAGCTAGGGTGACAGGTGGTTGTTGGGTACCATGGCGGTGCTGGGAATCCAACCCCGGTCCTCAGGAAGAGCAGCTGCTGTTCATAACCGCTGAGTCATCTCTCCAGCCCCAGAGAGAACGGTTTTGACAGCTGGTGGTAGTGGCACATGCCTTTAATCCCAGATCTGCAGAAGCAGGTAGATCTCTGTGGTGAGCTCTACACAGTGAGCTCTAGGACAGCAAGAACTACACGTGACCTGCGGGGGCGGGGAGAGGAAGGGGAAGGAGAGCAGACAGAACCACTTAGATCAGTGGTTTAGCCAGCGCTTCAGTGAAGGCCGCGAACTGAGCCATCAAGTGGGCTGCAGTGGAAAGAGACGTGACGAGGTGTGCGGGAGGAGTCAGATTTCTTTCTTGCATTGTACCCTGGCCCGCAAGGAGTGCGCATGGCCAAACCGAATTGAGCCAAGCGTTCTGCTTTGATAGGTGGGTTGTAGGGAAAGGGGAGTGCTAAAAAAGGGGTAGGCGGTTCCTGGGCTGTCCAGAGCAGGGGAGAGGGCGCCCCAGAGCGCGGGAGTTGAGAGGGGTGACCCGGGATGACCCATTGGTCTTTATCCCCCAGCAAGAAGCGGAGCTCCCTCTTCCGGAAGATCACGAAACAGTCAAACCTGCTGCACACCAGCCGATCGCTGTCCTCTCTGAACCGGTCCCTGTCGTCCAGCGACAGCCTTCCCGGTTCGCCCACGCACGGTCTACCGGCGCGCTCTCCCACGCACAGCTACCGCTCCACGCCCGACTCCGCCTACCTAGGTAGGTTCTGCGCCTGCGCGGGGTAGGGGCCTGTGGCACCGAGGTGCTCAGGACGCTTGCGCCCTGTCTGGCCTGCAGGCGCCTCGTCGCAGAGTAGCTCCCCCGCCTCCAGCACGCCCAACTCCCCCGCGTCGTCGGCGTCACACCACATCAGGCCCAGCACGCTGCACGGGCTGTCGCCGAAACTCCACCGCCAGTACCGCTCCGCGCGCTGTAAGTCGGCCGGCAACATCCCGCTGTCGCCGCTGGCGCACACGCCGTCGCCGACGCAGGCGTCTCCGCCCCCGCTGCCGGGCCACACGGTGGGCAGCTCCCACACCACGCAGAGCTTCCCCGCCAAGCTGCACTCGTCGCCGCCCGTCGTGCGCCCGCGCCCCAAAAGCGCGGAGCCACCGCGCTCGCCGCTGCTCAAGCGCGTGCAGTCGGCGGAGAAGCTGGGGGCTTCGCTGGGAGCGGACAAGAAGGGCGCTTTGCGCAAACACAGCCTCGAAGTGGGCCACCCGGAGTTCCGAAAGGACTTCCACGGTGAGCTGGCGCTGCACAGCCTCGCCGAGTCCGATGGGGAGACGCCTCCCATCGAGGGCCCCGGGGCGACCCGACAGGTCGCCGTGCGCCGCCTGGGCCGCCAGGAATCGCCCCTGAGCTTGGGCGCGGACCCGTTGCTACCCGACGCGGCCCCCAGGCCGGTGGCGTCAAGTAAGGAGGAGTCCCCGGGAGGTGCAGAGGCCTGCACGCCCCCTCGCGCGACCACGCCCGGGAGCCGGACCCTGGAGCGTGACCTGGGCTGCACGAGGCACCAGAGCGTGCAGACCGAGGATGGCCCAGGTGGGGTGGCCAGAGCCTTGGCCAAGGCGGCACTCAGCCCCGTGCAGGAACACGAGACAGGCCGGCGCAGCAGCTCTGGCGAGGCCGGCACACCCCCGGTGCCCATCGTTGTAGAGCCTGCCCGGCCAGGGATCAAGGCCCAGACACCCCAGCCTCTGGGCACAGACTCCAAGGGACTGAAGGAACCTGTAGCCCAGATGCCCCAGGTGCCGGACGCTCCAAGGGGCCGGGAGCGCTGGGTGCTGGAGGAGGTGGAAGAGCGGACCACGCTGTGCGGACCTCGCTCCAAGCCCGCCTCCCCCAAGCTCTCTCCCGACCCCCAGACGCCAGCCCTAGTCCCCACAAAGAATGTGGCCCGCAGTGCAGTTCCTCCAGCCTCACCTGCCTCCCTTCCGGTCCCAGGCAGCAAGCCTGAAGCAGGGTTGAACTCCAGGCGTCCTGCTGATGCTGCGACTCCCGCAGGCCTCACCAAAAACGGGGCACCCAGCCCCGCACCTCTAGGCCCTTAGCGGAGCAGGCCTTCATCCTGTCCTGTACAGATGCCTGTATACATATGTACACATATAAATAAAGTGCCCGTGCTGCCTGAGACTTATGGGGTTCACGTTTCCTCTCGGGACAAGGGATTTGGCTTGTTAGGAAGTAGAAATGTGGCTTCCGGTAGGGCCTTCCTGTGTCCCGTCCACTGACAGTTCCTCACCTGGTAACCGCTTTAGGCAGACCTCGTAGGACGGTAAGCCCCACCACTGGTCTTAGTGTCCATCTGAAGAAAAAGGCGAACAGTCTCATGCAGAGCTGCCTGCATTAACCTCTGGACACATTCGCTGTAACGCCCACTTTGCAGCAGAAGGTAAGGTACTATCAAGGTCTCCGGGCAGAAAGGGGCTGAACTGGTTTTCAGATTCACAGCCAGAGCAGCTCTCTGTAGCTCAGCACAGTGCTTGTTCAACCCACCAAACAGACCCCAAACAAACTCAAGTCCAAACGAGTCTCTCTTTTTTTTCTTTCTTTCTTTTTTTTTTTGAGACAAGGTTTCTCTGTGTAGTCCTAGGTGTCCTGGAACTCACTCTAGACCAGGCTGGCCTTGAACTCAGAGATCCACCTGCCTCTGCCTCCCAAATGCCTCCCAAGTGTTAGGATCAAAGGCGTGCACCACCATCGTCCAGCTGGTCCCTGAGTCTTCGTTCTTTGCTCTGCTGGGCTTTTGGTCAGCTGTCCTGTCCACAGGGTTTCCAGGCTCTGACCAGGGGCTGGAAGGCCTTCCAAAGGGAAGGCAGCTGGGTGCACAGCGTGCCCCCTCCCCGGTGCATCTCTCTCTCGTTCCGATTCAGGTCACCCACACAGGCCCAGGGCCCTCGAGGGGCCACACACCATTTGGAGTGGTCCTCTGTGGCCAGGAAAGCTGGTCCCGATGGGCCGGGGAAGCCTGTCTGGGACACATCAAGGATCTGATGGGTCCCAGAGCAGTTGGAAGGCAGGCTGCCTCGAGAATTTGGCCAGAACTGGACCTGAAGGTTGGTGCCAAGGGCTTCTGCCAACCAGCCAGAATACAGGTCTGTGGAGGAAGGAGGAAGAGCGAGGTGAGGGGCCCTGTCAGACTCCTTAGGCCAGCCTTCTTCTTCTGGAAAGACAGGAACCTAGAGAGCCCTTATCAACCGGTCAGGTCAATCTGCAGTTCACACCTGCAGCCTTGACAGACAGTCGCAACAGAGCATCAGGGTGGCATCTAGCCTGGCATGTACAGTGAGACCTTGTCACAAAAGAAAAAGTAGGGCAGGGTGCCTCAAGCCTTTAAAATCAGCACTGGAGGGGCAGACAGAAGCAGGTGGGTCTCTGTGAGTTCCAGACCAGCCAGATACACAGTGAGAGCCTGTCCCCTCCCCCACACCACCCTCAAAAACAGGTAGTCCTTACCAAGGAATATATGGTGGGTTATCTCACAACCCACTAAGGGATGCAAGCACCTGTCATCTCATACATTACACATCTGCAAACCAGTATTTGAGCCTAGGTCTGTGGGCTTAGACTCCTGTCGGCCGCACAGTGCTGGGGTGACAGGCATGTGCCATCTGCCCAGCTGGTCTGTTGGCTGCTGGATGCTTATGGTTGTCATTTGACTCCTAAAGACATCTGGGCTCTAAATGTGGCTAGGCCTTAGGCCTGGGGATGGCAGGGACCTTCCTTTACGAAGAAAGTGCTCTTCACCCCTCAATCAGGGCTTACCATCTCCAAATTTTCCAAATTTGGCGAAGCTCTGGAAGGTGGCCCCAGCGGCTGATGTGAGGATCACACTACTATTCCAGGGCTCCTGGAGGACATGGTGGCCCTTGATCACTTCCTCTAGAACAGGTAATTTCTGAGCAAAGACGCCTTCCAGCTTGTGGTCATAGACCAGGGGATAGGTATAGGTTAGCTGCTTAGCTGGAAGACAAGGAGAGGAAGAAATGTGAGCGGGTTACTCAAGGGAGTCTGAGGCGTATCCCACCTCCCGGATTCTACTCACCAATCCTTGAGAACTGAGAGAAGGGGAAGGACACACAGAGAAGGGTCTGGCCAAAGGTTTGAGCATTGGGAGGCCAGCTGTAGGCGCCGGAGGACGCGGGGCTTGGGAAGCGAGGCACGCTGTGGATCAGCCAGAAGCCCCCTTCTCGGTCCAGGAGCAGGACACCTGAACCAGAAGGAGGCGGTCAGAGGAGCTCGGGGAACCCTGCTGTCTGCAACCAGGTACACGGACGGCTGGGGTCTTACAGCGGTGCGGGCAGGAAGCCGAGGTTTCACAGGGCCAAAGGCTAGTCTGGGTAAACGGACAAGAGTTTCCGGAAGGCTCCGCGACCACCAGTCCAAGCCTCACCTTTGGTGTGCCCCCGGCTGGAAGCGTCCCGGGCTGAGCTGGACTCAGGAGGCTGATCGTTGTAGAGCAGAAAGGCCAGCTAGGGGAAGGCATAGAGGCCACTTCACTCCCCCCCCTCCCCGCGGCCCCCGCGCCCCCCGCGCCCCCGCGGCGGTTCCGGAGGCGCTCAGTCACCTGGCTGGCGTTCTGGCGGTACAGCGGCAGCAGGCTGCGGCCCACGGCCCCCTCCGAGCTGTTGATGTACCCCGCGCCGTCACGCCAACCCTCGGAGCTCTGGTCCAGGTACTTATACTTCAGACCCTCCCACGGCTTATCCCCAGCCGCGCTGTGAGCCGGCAGCTTGTACACCACGAACCTGGAGGGCGGGGAGAGAGGATCTGAGGTCCTGCGGGGAGGCGCTTCCTTCCCAGGCCCGCGCAGCCTGCGGGGACCGAACGGTAGCTACTTGCTCACCAGTCCACAGGCCGCCCGGAGTCCCCGTAGCAGCTCAGGGCTTCGGCAGGGACCCACAGCAGCGCAGCCAGCAGCAGCGAGCCCGGCGAGGCCATGGCGAGGCAGCGACGAAATCCGCGGCCGGAAGAGGGACAGCCGGGTCACGAGCTCCAGCAACTTCCCTTAAAGTCTGCTGAGTCGCGTCCCGGCTTCTCGAGGGCTGAGGCCATCCGGGCGAGGCCCGGAGCGGGGGCGGGCTTCCTTGGGTACGCCGCGGACCCCGCCTCTCCAGCGCGTCCCGCCCTCCCGCTCCAGGCGCACTCAGCTCTGGATGGGCTCCAACCACCGGCCCCTCGCTTAGCCATTGGCTGTCACGTGACTGTTCTAAGGCCCTCCAACCTGATTTTTTAATTTTTTTAAACTTTGTTATTATTATTATTATTATTATTATTATTATTATTAGTGTGTGTGGTTCAAGTTTCTGAATCAGGAACAAACTTTTGTTTCTCTGTATTTTTGTATTCTCTGTATTCTTTGTTTCTTTTTTTCAAGACAGCGTTTCTCTGGGTAGCCTTAGCTATCCTGAAACTGAAGACCAGGCTGGCTTTGAACTAAGAATTTAGAGAACCTGCTGCCTCTGCCTCGAGAGTGCTGGGATTCACCACTGCCTGGCCAAATCTGCCTTTCTTTTTCTCTTCTACATCTCAGGGAGTTGTTTTTGTTTTTAAATTTTAGTCCGGATCTTTCTGACTTTGCCACCCAGATCACAAGGTGGTAAATCCCAAGTCACAGAGGTGCTCAAGCACATTGTATGTGTGATTGTATGTGGAATTGTATGAGCACAGCATGCAGAGGCAGGACACTGGGAGTTTCTACTTCCATCACATGGGATTTGTGGCTCACACTCAGGGCATCAGGCTTGACAGCAGGGACCTCTACAGGCTGAGTCATCTTATGGAGACAGGGCCTCGCTGTAGCTCAGGCTGGCCTGAGCACTCAACTCCTGCCCCGCCTCCTGCCTCCTGAGTGGGGGCTGGGATTATATAAATATGAGCTATCCTTCCAGCTTTTAAATTGTTTATTTTTGTGTCTGCGTGTGTGCGCGTCTGTGTGCACCAAGTGCTGGACGATGCCCACAGGTGTTAGATCCAGGCAGCTGGACGTCCATGTAGTTGCGAGCACTGTGTGGGTGCTGGGGACCGGGTCAGGGCCCTGGAAGAACAGCAGGTGCTTGCAGCCACCAAGCCACCTCTCCAGCCACCTCTCCAGCCACCTCCCCAGCCACCTCCCCAGCCACCTCCCCAGCCACCTCGCCAGCCACCCCTTCAGCCACCAAGCCACCTCTCCAGCCACCTCTCCAGCCACCTCCCCAGCCACCCCTCCAGCCACCTCTCCAGCCACCTCTCCAGCCACCCCTCCAGCCACCTCTCCAGCCACCCCTCCAGCCACCTCTCCAGCC
Organism: Meriones unguiculatus; assembly: GCF_030254825.1. Lineage (NCBI taxonomy): Eukaryota > Metazoa > Chordata > Mammalia > Rodentia > Muridae > Meriones > Meriones unguiculatus. Next base: position 42,701,554 of record NC_083358.1, read on the forward strand.
ACCTCTCCAGCCACCCCTCCAGCCACCTCTCCAGCCACCTCTCCAGCCACCTCCCCAGCCACCTCTCCAGCCACCTCTCCAGCCACCAAGCCACTTCTCCAGCCACCTCTCCAGCCACCTCCCCAGCCACGCCCGCCCGAGGCTTTGTCTCTCAGCAGGCTCTCACTTCTATTTTATCATCCTCCTGTCTCAGCCTCACAAGTGCTGGGATTCCCGGTATGAATGGGCTGCCACTCCCAGCTGGGTCACCCTTGCTGACCTAACCGAACTGTTTTCTGCACGCTTTCCCTGTCCTTTCTGCAAGTCTTCTACACACACACACACACTCATGACACTGATCAAGGAGTCACTTTGGTTTGCAGCAAGGCAGGAATACAGGGACAGCTGAACTTTCTACCACAGATTTGATTATGTGGCTCAGGCCTTGATACCTGGCTGTTCTGCTTCCCCCTCCCAAACTGTGGGATTACAGACTTGTACCACCATAATAACCCTGGCTAGTCTGAACTCCCTATGTGGACCAGGCTGGCCTCCGGCTTAAGAAACCCACCTGTAATGAAAGTTTTGGTTTCTTTGTAAACTCAGTTAGGTTATGTAAATATGTTTTTGTTTTAATCCCAAGCGTGGGATTTTAGTTGGGCTGTAGTATGTCCACAGCTGTTAACTGGTGGGGATGCTGGCTTTTGCCAGCTGGTAGTGGCCTTCCTTATGTGACACAGAGAGAGGCGTGGCCTGTGGTGGTGGCCTGTGGCGGGTGGCAGTTTGGAGAGACCAGAGACAGACAGTGTGGTGGTCTGGAGCAGACAGAGAAAAACGCTCCGGGGTGCAGTGGCTTGAAGAGTCCTGGCTGAGTCTGCCGCTCACAGAGTCGGTATAGCCCTAAAGAACCCACTGACCCTAAATGGCTGGGAGAAGTAAAGGGGTCTGCCGCCCTTCTCCCCACTAGGGGAAAGGCTTTAAGGAACCCCAATAAAATAGAGTTTAAAAAATGAGCACCATATCCACCTAACTCCTGAATGCTGGGACTAAAGGCCTGTACCACCATGCTTTTTAAAAAAGATTTATTTACTTATTTCTTTATTATGTATACAGTGTTCTGCTTGCATGCCAGAAAGGGGCACCAGACTCATAGATCTGGTTATAGATGTGGTTGCTGGGACTTGAACTCGGGACCTCCAGAAGAACATCCATCTGAACCATCCTGAACCATCTCTCCACCCCCCACTGCCACCACCCCCTTTTTTTTTTTTTCTTTCTGTGTAGCCTTGGCTGCCCTGGACTGGCTTTGTGGACCAGGCTGGCCTTGAACTCAGAGAGATCTGTCTGTCGATGCTTCCCAGAGCACTGGATTACAGGTGTGTGCCCCCACACCGTCTTTTTTGTTTTCTCAAGATAGGATTTCTCCATATATCCCTGGCATTCTGGGAGACGGAGGCAGGCAGATATCTGTGAGTTCAAGGCCAACCTGGTCTACAAAGTAAGTCCAGGACAGATAAGGCTACACAGAGAAATCCTGTCTCAAAAAACAAAAAGCAAACAAACAAAAGGAAAAAAAATCACTTGGGAGACAAGAGGCAGGATGACAGTAATCTCTGTGAGGCCGATGCCAGCCTGGTCAACATTATTTCAGGCCAAACACAGTACGTTCCCGTCTCAAGAAAAAGGGGGGGGGGGCAGATAAAATTGTCATTATTCCTCCACAACACATGACTGGATTATATCGGCTGATCTTGATGGGGGAGAAGGGTACAGTGCTGGGGTGGGAGGGGGTTGGGGCTGTCATCCATCAGGAGTTGACTGAGTTTTAGGACCTTCAGAAGGTGTGCATACAGAAAACGCATCACCTCTTGGGGACTCAATGCCCCTCCTAATTTCCAGCCCCATACCACAGTGAGGCCAACACTGTTTTATAGTGGAGAATTTTATGGTAACCATGACAACCTCGCTGATGGGCACAGCATGAAGCCTTCTTCTAGACTCTGGTGCATCTCCCCCATTCCAGCTCCAGGACTCCGGGGCACTCCTGCACCGGTCTGAGGGTCCATGTGAGATGATTTATTTGGTGGTCTGTCTTGCTGGGGTGTGAGGCCATCTGTTTCTGTGTGGTTCCCCGGGGACGTGTGAGGCTTCTGTCGAGGGCTCCTCTGCATGGTCTAAGGGTCAGTTCTTGGTCTGGGTAGGTCTGTGGGGCCGGAAGTCCAATAACGGCCCGTCCCCTGGAAAACTCATTCCCCCCCAGTCCCTGCGCGGGATCACTCAGAGGTGACGCTTCATGTGCAAAGCGAGGTGGTCAGAGCGCGAGAAGGCTCGTGGGCAGAGCCCACAGCAGAAGGGGCGGTGTCCAGTGTGCTTCCGGAAGTGGCGGGTCAGTTCATCGGAGCGGGCGAACTTCCAGCTGCAGCCGTCCCAGGAGCAGGCGTAAGGCTTCTCCCCTGAAGGACAGGGCGCCGTGAGCACCACCCTCCAAACTGCCCGGTCGGGGGCGCTCGACAGGTGAAGCCAGGCCTTCGCGACACATCCGGCCTGCACAGTCCTGCCCGCTGTGGCCCTGACCCTTTCTGCCCCTTTCTCGTGTCCGGCCTCTGTCCTGCCTCCTAGGTACTAGCCCCCTGTCTGAACCTTGTGCGTTCTCGGCGTCCCAGCTATTCCTCGCGCCGCCAGAGCCTTCGCTGAGGTCCTGACTTGTTTGAGAACTTGACCCAGTCCCTGAAATCAGCGCTAGGGGCCCGTCGCTAAGCTTCCCTTCTCCCGGTTATGTACCCGGTATGGGCCCTGCGGCGCTGGGGGGCACACAGCTGCCTTCCAGTCCCGGACGACCCGGTTCCTCTTTCAGCCCGCTTGATGTGGTCTTCATGTCTAGGCCCCCTCAGCTGCCCCCGAAACCAAGTCTACCGTGCCTCAACCTCCCGGGCCCAGATGCTCTCAACCTGAGCGTGCAGCGTGAACACTGGCTTTGCCCTGAGCTCGGGCATTCCAAGCTTGTGCCCTCCCAGGGGCCGCTCATTCGTCCTACTCTTCCCGGGCCCACCTCTACCCCCGGCCTTACACATCGCCTTCGAATCCGGAGACTCCGAAGTTCCCCAGGTCCTCTGTCTACACCCATTTCCCTATTCACTTACTTTTGAGACGGGATCTCACTCTGTGTCAAAGGCTGCTGGACCTCACTACAATAGACCAGGCTGGACCTCACTACAATAGACCAGGTTGGCCTCAAAGCCACTGATGGCCACCGCCTCTGCCTCTTGAGTGCTGGGACTCGCCAGTCCCCATTTGGGTCTAGCATCGGCCCCCTAGACCTGACCCCGTGTCTCCAGGGCCGCCTTTAGCTGCCTCTGACCACCCTCGGGCGTGCTCCCGCCCCCGGGTCAAGCCGGCCGCGGTCGGTGCCTACCTGTGTGCGTGCGCAGGTGAGCCTTGAGGTGCGAGCTCTTGGTGTAGCTCTTCCCGCAGTCCGGGTGCTCACACGTGTGTGCTGCCTGCCTCTTCCCCGCCAGAGCTCGCCGGCTGCGCTTGAGCGGCGCGGCTCCCGGGGACAGGCCTGCGTCTCCCGCGAGCGCGGAGGCCGCGAGGTCGGGGCCCGCCGCTCCGGGTCCCGGACAATTCAGGAAGGAAGGGGGCGCGGCGGGGCCCGCCGAAGGCGCCGCGAGCCCGCGGAAGAGCTGGAAATGCCCTTGGTACTGTGGCGCGGGGTACAGCGCCGGGTACCCCGACAGCAGCCCGTAGGGGGCCCCGGCAGCCGCGGGCACCGCGAGCCCCGCCCGCGGGAAGAAGCCCCCTGCCGAGGCCGCTCGCGAGTCGGAGAAAGCCGGCTGCGCCTTGGGCGCGGGTCCCGGGGCTAGGGCTGGGGCTAGGGCTGGGGCCACGAAGGGTTCAGGCGCTGAGGCTCGCGGGGCGGGGTGCGCCCAGCCCGCGTGCTCCTCTGAGCCCAAAGGCCCGGTCACCAACCCTGGGCCACCCACATAAGCGCCCAGAGGCTCCGGCGGCGCGAACTGTGCCACTGGGCCTCCGCTGGGCGCCAGGGCACAGGTCCGGGAAGTGCCAGGCGGCTCGGGACCTGGAAAGTTTGTGAGGAAAAGATCCGGACCCCAGGCACAGGTCATGTCCTTCTCATCATCCTCGTCCTCTCCTGGCGGGTCCTCCGATTTCACACTCACTTGAAGGGGGGGCCCAGGGCCCAAATCCTGCGTCTGGTCGTGGCGCCACCACTGCTGGAGGGGGGTGGGGGAACGCACTGCTTGAATGTTAGGCGTGGGTACCTGGCCCTGATGCAGTCCGGGCTAGAAATACCGTTGGGCCAGGTTGGTCTAGGGTTTGCGTGCCTATCTCTTCCCCACACTGTTCCCCTAACCTCTTTCTCAGCTCCTGACAAGTCCATTAGGTCTGGCTAGAGACAGATAAGACACTTACCAAAGCCAGCGTTCAGGAGGGGGGAGGGGGTTGCGGAGTTCTGAGTGGGAGGTCAGGGGCAGCTTTGGCGCTCTTCCCCAGCCCTTCCTGGCCTTTTCACATATCCCAACTAGATTAAATCTCAAAGCCTGGAAATCCCAAGACACCTTTTTCTGGGACTTTTCCTCCCTGAGCCTTAAGGTACTGAGCTCAGAATCAGTTTCTTATTACAGAAATAAGCCTCACCTTGATCAGACCCTTAGACCAGCACCCCCAAGCCAGGCTCGGACCCCACCCCACCCCACCCAAAAGACAAAACAAACAAAAAACCCAAAAACAAAACACCTGAGCAGAGGAGGATACTAGAGTAAGACAGAGGCCTTTCCCCCCAGTCCTGCACCCTACATCACAGCAGGGCCACCTGCTCCACACTGGCCCACCTTGATGTCCTCCTGTGTGTCCAGGAACTGGCCCAGGCTGGTGAGAGTGCTGATGGAGGGCAGGACAGTCTCAGCCGCGGCCATGGCTGGCTGGTGTCCACCCTGGGCCTCAGGCCTCCTCTCCCTCTTCTGTCTCATGGGCTATGAAGCTAGGAGGGATTCTTGGAGGGCTCCTGTCTGCCCTCATCTGATTGGCTGTCCTCACTGATAAGGCCAGGGCAAGGCAAGGGAGGAGTGTGTGTGTGTGTGTGTGTGTGTGTGTGATGTGTGTGTCACATTCAAGGGAGCCGACTTCACCTTGGCTTGTTTGGGAACTGGTCCCTGAAAACCAACCCTGTGTGTAAATTAAGCCAGATGTCAAGGGGTCAGGTGACCAGTAAAGAAAAGTCCTGACCCCCCCCCCCCAGAACTGAAAGGCCTGTCTGGTCTGGTCTCAAGTCTCTCTCCTTGGGGGGTGGACCAGGAAGGATAGATTTCTTGGGAAAGGTCTTTGGGAACCTTTGCCCCCCCCCCCAACTTGGCCACTCATCCCTTACCCTCCCCAACAAACAGCAGCAACGGCGCTATGGCGGGACTTGGCACCGGTTCTCTTTCAAGCACTATCAGACACACCAGCTGTTTCAGGCTGCTATCAGGTAGGAGGCCCAGAACAACCATAGCTCTGTCCCTCCAAAAGAGCTGGGGGAGGTGCTGGGGCACAAATTATCTTGGCTTTAAATTGCCTGAGTTGTGTTGGGGTCTGAGCTGTTCAGCCTCCCCTGGGACACCGAGGACCCTCCCTGGCTGTGAGGGATGGCACACTTAAATGGGAGCTACAGCTCGTGTGCCATTCAGGAGCCCTCAGGCCTGACCAGACCCAGCGTCGTGACCCCACAGGAGAGGACCTGCTATTCTTATACCTCGGTTCTGGTAGCAGCGAGTCAGAACAGGGAAATGAAGTGTCACATATACTGTAATACGGTCACACATACATCATTGCTCAGTAGCCACAGGGGACTTCAAATCCATCACAGAAAGTGGCACCTAGCCAGATGTGGTGGTCCTCAGGAAGCAGAGGCTGGTGGGTCTCTGTGAGTTTGAGAGACCTGCCTGGTCTACACAATGAATTCCGGGACAGCCAGAGCTAATAGTTAGACTCTGTCTCAAAAAACAACAAAGTAAAACAGTGCTGGGCATGCGGCTGCCCAGCAGCACCAGGCCCTGGGTTAGAGCCCCAGGACTCATTTAAAAGCAATCGGGCAAACACGAGTCCACAGGCATCCATTTCCATGCTTTGCTAATACATTTTGAGCCTCAGGAATCCCAGGGTCTCTGTTGCAGCATACTGTCCTTGGAGTACTGCGCCCATTACTGTCCCCAGGCTTGGACTCTCTGGCATTCCTCCACAGGGGCCTCTGCTGTTGGCACCCAGTCTGGGGTGATTAGCCACTAGTTCACTTGCAGTTTCCATAACCATCTCACTGTGCAGTCAGGCTGGCCTAGAACTTGTGATCCTCCTGCCTCAGCTGCCTGACTGCTGGCTTACAGGTGAGCATCACTGCACCGCTGCTTCCCATTTGCTTTTCTAGACAGGGTCTCTCTGTAGTCTGAGAGACCCTCTGTGCCACCTCCGAGGGTGGCAGGTCCCGGATACAGGCATCAATATTTCACTCTTTTGTTTTTAATTACTGCATACTACTCCCTGTGTACATGAACATTCTTTTCTTTCTTCTTCTTTTTTTTTTTTTTGTTTTTTTTGTTTTGTTTTTTGCTTTTGGTTTTTTACTTTTTTCAAGACAGGGTTTCTCTATGTAGCCTTGGCTGTCCTGGACTCTCTTTGTAGACAAGGCTGGGCTCGAACTCACAGAGATATGCCTCCCTCTGCCTCCCTGAGTGCTGGGACTGCAGGTGTTTGCCTTCACATCGGATCCTGTGACTATATCTTTAATATTTCTAGTGACACCACATTCGAGAATTCTCATGAGTCTGCTTGGTATCACCGAAGTGTAGGTGGGACTCCACCGCTTTGTGATGGCCTCAGCGGCAGTCTTTGCGCTTGTGGATGCTGTCTGCAGGGTCACCTGACCATATCACAGATGGCAAAACCAGTGTTAAAAAAAAAATCATCTATCACAGTGTGATGATCTGAAAGTGTGTGGGAAGCCAGGATGTTTTGGTGCACACGTTTAATCCCAGCACTCGAGGCAGAGGCAGATGAAGCCCGGTGAGTGCGAGGCCAGTCTGGTCTATAGAGTGAGTTCCAGGACAGCCAGGGATGTTGCCGGCTGTTGTATAGAGAAACACTGTCTCAAAATACAAAGAAAAAAAAGTGATAGGGGAAAGTGGTTACATTTTGTATTATTTCATTTATAAAATATCCACAACAGGCCATCAAGTGAGTTGCTGCTTCCTAGAGAGGCAGGAGTGCCTGCTAATGGGGACGAAGTCTCATCAGAGGGGATAGGAATGTTCTGGAAATAAGGACATTGGGTATGATGCAGCCCACTGAATATGCACTGTGAGATGGGTATTCTAGCCTGCTAGGGTATGCATGCTTGTAGTTTCAGCTTTCAGGAAGCTGAGGTAGGACGCTCATGAGTTCGTGGGAGCAGGTGGCTGGGAAGACAATAGGTCTCCCAGAGGAATAAGGGCTAGGCCTTGATTTGGGTTTTCTGATTTGTAACTGGTTGTTGCCCCATAACACCCATTGAGCATCAGAGAACACCAGTTAGAAACAGTGAAGCATCACACAAAGAAATAGAGTAAAAGTAGCTTGATGATGTTATGGGTTCAGGAATAGCCTCAGACTGACCATTCAAACACCAGGCTCAGATTGATAGAAGTTTATTGAATGCTGAACAAAAACTGACTGGCTAGGGACATAGCCTGGATTCGGAAACCACGCTATAACACTGGTTTGTTAGGGCAGGCTGTTTATACAAAAAACTGTAACCAAGTAACCGAGTGCAGGCAGCATGACATCATTTTGACTAGCTAAACATAATTGATTCTGTTACAAGTGTATTGTATCTAGGTAGCTAGACAAGGCGTTTTAAGCTGGTTGGCTGGGATATATAGGCTTGGGGACTTTCCAGTTCTCCACCATTCTGGGAGAAGGAACATAGCACGATGTTGCAGCCTTAACTCTAATAGATCATGCATTTATCTTTAATTCAAGCAGAACATGCATTTATCATCGTTTTAGTCTAAGAAGCAAGCATTGAACTATTGAATTGTACTATGGTCTCAGGCAGGTAGGGCCTGAGAATCTGAACTCTATTTCACCTTATAATCAAAATGGAGACTTGGAGGCAGAATGACTTCTGCTATTAAAGGCCACAGCAGGTGTTAACAGAGGAGCTCCAGTGATGCTCAGAACCAAAGCAGGTCTCAACCGAGGGGCGACAGAGTATAAGCAAGGTAAGCAGGGTACATCAATGAGGCAATTTCTCCCTGTGAGGACATGCTAGAACCCACACCAGGCTAGCAAGCACAGCCTGGCACTTAAGTTCTCTTGGTTTTCGTTCTAAAATAGATGATGACTGTGGCTTTTCCCCATTGCCTGGATCTGGCCTTATAGGCTTTTGGGATTGCCTGGTTTTAAAAGAACTGGCACAAAGAAAATGGAAGTGGGGATAATGGGTTCGCAGCCCCACACCAAGTTCTAGGAGCTTGTGAAATCAAAATTTTTACTAGGTGGAAAAGATTTGTAGCCCTTAGGGAGCTAGATACCCGTCTTAGTTACTGTTCCATTGCTGTTAGAGACACCACAACCAAGGCAACCCTCATAAAAGAAAGCATTTAATTGGGTCACAGTTTCAAAGGTTTGGTCTATTATGATGGTGGGGAGCACGGTGGCAGGCAAGCGGGAGCTGGGACAATAGCTGAGAGCCACATCCGGGGTCCACAGGCAGAGAGAGACTATAGGCTTTTGAAACCTCAAAAGCCAAACCCCTGTGGCCCACTTCCTAATCCTTATAATCCTTTCAAATAGTGCCACTCCCTGGTCACTAGGCAGTGAAGTATATGAGCCCATGAGGGCCTTTCTTTTCTTTCTGTCTTTGCTTCTTTCTTTCTTTGTTTTTTTTTTTTGTTTGTTTTTTGAGACAAGAACTCTGCGTAGCCTTGGCTGTCCTAGAACTCACTCTGTAGACCAGGCTAGCCTCAAATTCTTAGATCAGCCTGCCTCTACCTCTTGAGTGCTGGGATTAAAAGTATCCACCACTACCGCCTGGCTATAGGGGCCATTCTTAATCAAACCACCACAGCATCTTTAATAGGAAAAATGTTCTTATGTGTCCCCACCTGCACTGGGCGTAGTCAGCTTTACAGGAACTGGGGAGTAGAAGAGGCCAAGAGCTGCAGGATAAGGGAGGTTACCAAGTGGAGACCTACACAGTCTCAGAAAGCCCAGGATAATGATGCAATCCCTGTTGAATGGGGAGGAGGCTTGGAAGTTTTGCTTTGCTATTAAGGGTGAGAAGGGCCCAGAAAAGGGACAGGCCAGGGAAAACAAACCCCAGGCATCTGAGAATGTAGAAACTGGTGCACACACTCAGACACATTCCACTCTGCACTTGTAAGGGCATGGCTCGACAGAAAAACGCCAGTCTAGGATCCGTCCGTGAAGAGGGGTCGGGTCCTTGCTCGGCAGCACAACACTGGGCTAGCATGTCTGTGGCCTTAGATTACATCCCAGAACCACAAGGGTTGCGGGGAACACCCAGAGGGGAGGTGTGGACATACAGGCGCTTACCTGGTGCAAGGCCGTCTTGTTTTCTGGACTTCGTTTTCTTTATTGGCAGATGTGTAACTGGGATCCAGAGATGATGGAGCACATCAAAGATTGAAAGTTTAAGTGCCACAGCTCTGAGGCGGCCACAAAGTCACAGGAGATTTATGGGGAGAGATACCAGAGAGTGGTCCCCTCTGCTCGGGGGAGAAGCAGGCTTATATAGGCATTCTTGGGGACAGAGCTTTCCAGGGTAGAGATTTCCAGGTGGGGACTGGTGCAATTTCAACTTCTGAACTTGGTGTGAGCTAACAATTGGTGGATTTTTGAGCCCCAGGATTGATAGGTTTTCAAAACCCTATAAACTTTTAACTTTTTAGTCTACGGAAAGGTACATCACAAGGGACCTGGTGATGCACAGCTATAATCTTGGCACCCAGAAGACAGAGGCAGGCAGATATATAGAGTGAAATCCTCTCTCAAAAACTGGAGAAAAAATTCAATCAGTGGCACATCACCAAATGCTCAATGAAGACCTCAGCTATCATTCCGACATTCTACTAGGGCCGCTGCACACAGACCAAAGCATATGCTACACAGTGCTACAGAGACAGGAACACACACACACACACATACACACACACACACACTGATGTTCTGGGGAGTAGTTACACAGGTGTTCTATCGCAGTCTCCTTCCATTGTGGAGGAAAACTACTAAGTAGAGGATAAAAGGAGGTGAAACAGCAGTCTATTTTAGGACAGGATATTTACAGACATTGGCTTGGAAGCTCCTTAAAGCAGAAAACAACTCCAAAGAACCCCAGGAAGTTCCTGAAACTGACCAGATTCACTTCCCTCTCCTTCACCCCATTTCTCCCCAAGCTTATGTAAGGAGTAAGGCCTGCTGAGCTGGCTAGAGGAGGCTCACATTGACCCTGAAACCTGTCGAACTGCCTGTGCAGTTTTCCAGTTTTTGTGAGCTGTCAGTCATGTTAGGGTGGGCTCTGTGGGTTTTTTGTTTGTTTGTTTGTTTGTTTGTTTTGTTTTAAGACAGGAGCTCACTATGTAGCTCCAGTTGTCCCAAACTCACTGTGTAGACTAGGCTGTTCCAGACTAGGCTGGCCTGGAACTCATAGAAATCCACCTGACTCTGCCTCCAAAATGCTAGGATTAAAGGATGCTAGGATTGCCATGTTGTTAGCTTTATTGACATAGCTATTTGAGTCATTTCTGATTCTTAAGTAATCCTTCACCCATAAGCCTGTAATGCCAATAAAACTCACTGGTCCACCAAATTGTACTTTGGTCGAATCCGCATTTTGTTCTGTGGTCTGCTCCTTATAAGGACTGAGTGGACATTGGTCGAATCCACAATTTTGTTCTGTGGTCTGCTCCTTATAAGGACTGAGTGGACATTGGTCGAATCCGCATTTTGTTCTGTGGTCTGCTCCTTATAAGGACTGAGTGGACATTGGTCCAACTCCCCAGGAATTCACACAGGGGGACAACAAAAGTCTCCTTGAGTTGCAGCTTCTGTTTGAGGAAGGTACTGAGGTTGAAGGCATGGGTGTGGGCCTGGGCTCTAGGCAAAATCAATAGCGGAAAAGGAAGAACTCAGAGGCCCAATAAAATGCCAAAACCAGTCTGTTTATGCACTCAGCTATAGTTCCTCTCCTAACCCAAGGGGTAAAGTTACTTCTGCTTTCTCTGGAGTGGTTTTCTTCTTTCTGCATCTCTCAGTCTTTTTTCTGCCAGGGAATGATTCTGGGATCCCCTAGACAACCAGCATCCCATTAGAACAGGTTTCAGGCACACACATGGTATAAGTACATAAATGAAAGTAAAACACTCACACATACCCTTTCTTTTAGAGGATTGATTTATTTACTTAACATGAGTGTTCTATCTGCATGTACACCTACATGCCAGAAGAGGGCACCAGATCTCAGTATAGATGGTTGTGAGCCACCATGAGGTTACTGGGAATTGAACTCAGGAATTGTGGAAGAGCAGTGCTCTTAACCTGAGACATCTCTCCAGCCCCTGTCCCCTCCCCCCTCTTCTTTTTCTTCCTTCCTTCCTTTCTTTCCTTTTTAATGGCTTTTCAAGTTTCTCTGTGTTATAACCCTGGCTGTCCTGGAACTCACTTTGTAAACCAGGCTGGTCTTGAACTCAGAGAGATCTACCTGCCTCTGCCACTATGCCTGGCTATAAATAAATCTTTTTAAAAAGTGTTTTAAACCCCACAAGACTGGGATTGTAGTTCAGGCAGAGTGCCTGCTTAGCCTTATACAGGGTGCTAAGTTTGGTTCCCCAGTATGGAGGAAGGGAGAAGGAAGAAAGGTGTCACAAACACTTTCAGTCACACAGACACAGTCATAGAGTTTACATATACACACAGTCACTGCAGTCGACAGAGCCATAGAAACAGTCAGAACTCAAGCAGTAGCGTTTGTGGTCGGGTATTTGCCTGAGAAGACTGCTCAGACATGGGGTTAAGCCGACAGAAAGTCTTTATCTGCACTGGGTGTTTGGGATCCCAGTGTAGCCCAAGCCTTTCTCAGGGTGAGCTTTTAAGCATAAAAACCATGTTCCGGGTTGACACACTTCAACTGGCAAGAACAGTTAGCCAGAAGCAGAACTACAGAAACTAAAAACCAAGGTTAGTACATTTAGAGACTTTCCCAGAACTCTAGGCTTTGATGGACCAGGCCTTTGTTTTAGTTTTGGCAGGTGGTGCTGTCTACATGCTGAGTTTCACAGCCTGAATGGCACTCCCATCATGGAGTCAGGTGTGCTAAGTTCTGGGGCCCTGTGACAGGTTGAGGCTATAGATCAATGCTGGAGTTTAGTGTTTGTGAAGCCTTAGGTTTCATCCATAGTCCTGGTAGGAAAAGAAGAGCTACTAAGATAGCTTGTCAGGGAAAGATATTTCCACCAAGCCTGACCTCCCCAGGAGTGACTCGGTATGCAAGTGTGCACACACAGTAAACAAACACAGCCTTTTCATTTATTTACTTATTTTTAAAAGAAATTATTGAGAGGCTGGAGAGGTGGCTCCAGTGCTTAAGAGCACTTGTTATGACAGGCAGCGGTGGCACCCGCATTTAATCCCAGCACTTGGGAGGCAGAGGCAGGTGGCCTGTGTGAGTTCTAGGCCAGCCTGGTCTATAGAGCGAGTATCCAGGACAGCCAGGGCTGTGTAACAGAAAAACCATTTCTAAAAAAAAAAAAAGCACTTGTTACAGCCTGGCAGTGGTGTTGGTGCAATACCTTCAGTCTCAGCACTTGGAGGGAGAGAGGCAGGCACATCTCTGAGTTCAAGGCCAGCCTGGTCCACAGAGCTCCAGGACAGACAAGGCTACACAGGGAAACCCTGTCTTGAACCCCCCTCCAAAAAAAAACCCACATAAATTTTATAAGAATGTGCTTCCATTTTAATCCCAAGTGTCGGGAGATGGGGCTGCCTCAGACTGCAGCAGCTGACCATGATTTATTTGCCTCTTCCTGTAGCAGAAGCATGGTTTTGCCAACTGCAGATAATTTCTATGATTGTGTGACATTTGGAATTGTGGGAACTTTTCAGAGGGTACATAAATTTGAGGGCCCCAAGAAGCCAGAGGGGATTATTGTTGGTCAAAGGAAAGAATTTCGTAATTCCTCTTTCCACTCTGTTCTTTGTTTCTTTTTGAGACATGGTTTCTCTGTGTAGCCCTGGCTGTCCTAGAACTCAGAAATTCAACTGCCTCTGCCTCCCATGTGCTAGGATTAAAGGTATGTGCCATCGTAACCCAGATCTCCTGTCTATTCTTGTTTCTCTCCTATCTAGGTTTGGGGGTGAAGCCAGGAGGGGAGGAAAAAGGGCAAGAAAATGAAGAACCCACAAAGTAGCAAAGAGGATCAGCTTCAGGGGATCAGATTCCCTAGAACTAGTTACAAATAGTTGTGACCAGGCTGACCTTGAACTCACAGAGATCCACTTGCCCGGTATTGTGTGTGTGTGTGTGTGTGTGTGTGTGTGTGTGTGTTAAAGAAACGAAAATTCCAGAATTCTCATTACAATCCCCTTTTTAAAATTTCCTCTGGAACCAGTCACATTTGTAATGTACCTACATACATGCAGGCAGAATATACATACACATAAAAGAAATCTAAAAAAAGGGAAAACCTTTGACTCCAGGTTGCCTTGGTAACCCAAGCGCTTTACAGTCATTCAGATGCAATCAGAAATAGGTGCTATTTGTTGCAGATTGCATCAGACCTCCACATACATACTAAAGAATACAGAGACACTAGCTGGAGATGTAGCTCAGAGAGAGCAATGGTTGTCTAATATTTGTGACATATTTGGTTTCATCCCCAATATCCACCCCTAAAAAAGAAGTTGGAGAGATGGCTCAGTGGTTAAGAGTATTTGCTGCTCTTGCACAGGACCTGGCTTCAGTTCCCAGCACCCACATGGCAGCTATAACTGTCATGCCAGTTCCAGAAGACCTGACATAGTACATACACCTACATGAAGAAAGGAAGGAGTGAAACAGAGGCAATTGTTGCTGCCTAAGCAATCTAGTGAGACTGACATAGTCTAGGGGTCTCAATTGGGTTTGTCTTCTCTGCCAGTGAGAGAATTAAAAGGCTGAAAAAATACTGAGGGCAACATGTGGCAGCAGGGAAGGAGAAATCACAGACAGCAGCAGACAGAATTAGGTGTTGAAGAAAGGCAGGACACGGTGGTGCAAGCCTTTAATCCCAGCACTCGGGGAGGCAGAGGCAGGTGAATCTCTGTGAGTTCAAGACCAGCCTGGCTATAAAGTGACTCCAGGACAGTCGGGGCTACACAGAGAAACACTGTCTCAAAAACAAACAAACAAACAAACAAGGCATTTAAATGGGGTAAGGAAACACACAGGCAGCAGACAGAGAAAAAGAATCTCTGCAAAGCAAAGAACCTAGAAAAGTCTAGTCTCTTCTCAAGGGCTCCGGTTTTTTAAAGTCTTCCTCCCTTAACCTAGGGTTGGTCAGTTTGAACACAGACAGGATGACAGATTGGCCCATAGCTGTAATGTAACAGGCCTTGAACTTGTTGAGCTAGTCCATCAACAGGGGACCTGCTGGTGGGACACAAAAGCTTAAACTGCTAGACTTTTGTCTCAGGTCAAGAAGCTAAGGAAGAAGCCGACCTTCTTGACCTTCTTGGAAATTTAGCACTGTTAGTACCTAAGTATGGCTCTCTCCCTATCTATCTGCCTACCAGGAAGTCTTGTCTAAGTCCTAATTTTAAGACTCTGATTCAAGCATGCCAGTGGTGGTACATACCTTTAATCCCAGCACTCAGGGGGCAGAGGCTGGCAGATATTTGAGTTCCAGGCCAACCTGGTCTACAGAGTGAGTTCCAGGACAGCCAGGGCTACACACAGTGAAACCATGTCTCAAAAATTAAACATATAAACAAAAAACCCTCTAATTTAAAAAAATAAATAGAAAGAGGGCTTGATATGCAGAGTGGTGGAATGCTTGTCTAGCATGCAGAGTCCTAGTTTCAAACCCCAGTGCTAAAAGACATAAAAACACTGAGCTGGGCACTTGGGAGGCAGAGGAAGGTGGCTCTCTGACTCTGAGGCAACTCTGATCTACAAATTGAGTTCCAGGACAACCAGGGCTACGTAGAGAAACCCAGTCACCACCTCCCTCCCCACCTAAAAAAGAAAGAGACAAAAACAAAAGTGAAAAACAAGAGAAGAAACCTGGAGTCATGCTCTCCTGGAATCTCAGCACTGCAGAGGTAAAGATGAGTTCAGGAGTTCAAGGTCATTTGTTTGAGAATGTTTGAGAAGTGCATTCAGAATTTCAAGATCGTCCTCCATTACCTAGCAAGTCTGAAGAACAGCCAAGTAGCGTATAGAAGACCCTGCTTAAAAACAAACAAAACAAGCTGGGCACATGCTTTCAATCCCAGCACTCTGGGAGGCAGAGGCAGGAGGATGCCTGTGAGTTTGAGGCCAGCCAGGCCTACAAAGTCAGTCCAGGACAGCCAAGGCTACAGAAGGAAATCCTTTCTTGAAAAACAAAACAAAACAAAACAAAAATCAACAATAAAATTTTATTTATTTGTTTTATTTATTTTATAAAACAAAGAAACCGCAAGCTGAGCCTGGTGTTCCAGGCTGTGACCCGTGATCTCAACTACCTGTGAGACCAAGTAAAGCCGATGGCAAGTTCAAGGCCATCAGGGTAACTCAGGGAGGTGAGGTGTGTTGATGAACATTACATTTAAAGTTTAGACTTACAGTGCTTGAAAGACCAAAAGGTAAAAAAAAAAAAAAGAAAAGAAAAGAAAAGGAAAAGGCCTCTAACGAGCAGTTTGTGCTCGGGCAGCTCCACTTCCCTTTTTCCCTAGACTGACAGTGACTGTTCTAGCAAGATAGGAGGTCATAATATTAACTTCCACTCCTGCTTCTGTAATCAAACTTGCTTGCTCTGCTCAGAAGGGTGACTAGGGCAACTGTAAGGCATACGTGTTAAAACTACACCTACAAAACAGCAGAACACATGTAATCCTCTGGGTTTTGCCTTTACAAGCCGTGGGGTGCTGAGGCTAGGGACATCTGTGGAACACTGTCAGGTGCAGTGTTGGCCCCACACTGGCCACCACCACCTCAATAAATCTCTTATTAACATTTATTTATGGTCATGGTGAAGCTCTGAACGACCCCAGACTCACAACAGAGGTCCTGTGTCAAAATGAAAAGAGGCCTGCCTGAGCGGTTAGAGCAGGTAAAGGCGCTTGCCACAAGCCTGAAGGTCTGAGTTTCATCCCTAGGACACGTATAGCGGAAGGACAGAACCAGCTCTTGAAAGCTGCTCTTGTCCTATTCCACTTGGGGAGCTGTGCATACACTGGGCACTAGTCCAAGTGTTCGCTCTCTTTCTCTCTCACACTCACACACACACACACACACACACACACACACTCTAAATAGATAAGTGTAACTTTAAAAAAAGTAAAAACAGCTGGAGGTATATGTTTTAGTTCTGTGATGCATTGCTGAGCTTGAGTAAAACCCAGGGTTTGATTCCTAGTGCTTCACACACACACACACACACACACACACACACAGGTAAAGATAATTATCCCAGGAATTCACTCCCACACATTTAAAAGACGGGACATGGCCAGTTATGTCACAGGACAGAAATACAGCCTCCAAAGCATGGTACAGGACAAGTGACACGCTGCTGCCCTCGGAGACTAACGACTGAGAGATCAGATGGATTTATCACTCGTGGATCAACAGGAGAAAAATCACCGCGGATCTGAGCAATTGCACATGGGTTTCTACAGAATTTATAGTTATAGCATTATTGCTATATCGTCATTGGTGGCTTCAAATAGGATGAGCTAATGAAGGGTCGATGTACGTTTTTAAAGAGAACTCTCTCTGTGGCCAGTCAAGCACTTTTCAGAATCAGATACTGGAGCGATGATTGGAGCACTCTCCTTTCGAAGGACAATTGTAGGTGGCTGCTTTGACCAGATAAACAAGTTAGCATTTCTCAGGAGAGTTTTTACAGTGACATCTACCCCTTTTTTCCTATTCTTGTGTTAGCTTTCTCTTCAAAACAGATCATACTCCAATAGAAATAATATCCAAGATACCCAGTTACAACATATTCTAGATTATTCGACACAAACAGCCAGCAAGAAGAACCACGCATGTACACAGGCACACAGTTACAGAAAAGGTGAGGTTGACTGGCAGGCAGGGCTGGCTGGGCTCACCCGGGCTCACCGCTAGCGGCGCCGCCTTTCTCTCCATCCGCGCCCCTTGCGAGGATTTCTCAAGACCTGGCCTCCAGGCCTCCAGATTGAAATTGGGATCCCGCCCCCTCAGGCCCGTGGCAACCTCTAACCAGCAGTGGGAGGAGCAGGAATACAGTTGGCCAATTGGGTTTGCACATTCGTTTTCCGCCCCCTTCCTGGTTCTGCTGTTTAAAGGAGATGACCCGCCGGGGCGGGAAAGACCGCGTTACAGAGCCTCGCTGCTGCCGTGGCCGGGTTAAAAGGCGGAGCCACGGGGAGGGGTGTTCTGGGAGGAACCAATGAGCGAGTCCCGTTAGGCCGAGGTCAAGCGTGCTGGTTCCGAGCGCAGGCTGCTTGCCCCAGGTAAGAAAGGTGCGGGCGGGAGGAGGCTGGGCCCCCTGACGCCCGCTCGTGCAGGTTGCAGGCGCTGCGACGCTCGCCGGCTACATGTCCCTGAGAGGAGTCTCCGCGCGGCTGCTGAGCCGCAGGCCCGGCCTGTGCTTCCCGTGGGTCCCGCGTACGTGGAGCTCGGCGGCGCACACCGGTCAGTGCGGGGGGAGGGGCGCGGGGCCAGCGAGACACGAGGACCCTCTCTCAGTATGACTTTCTCGTCCTGTGTTTGCAGAGAAGAGCCGATCGGCCAAATGTAAGAACCACCTGCCCGTCTACTCCCGGTCCAGCTGTTTCCCCGAAGGGTGGCGGTCCGTGAATGCAAGGGCTGCCGGGAAGGGAGGCTGGGCTGTGCCCAGGGTCTGAAGGGCTAAGGTAATGGGTATTTGTTTCCACTGGACTGGAGAAGGGTTTCCTTTGCCAGGCTGTTCTGAAGGCAGAATCCTGGCGCGAGGTAGGGAGAATGGTGCAGCTTAGAGGTCTGGAAGAGGAGGCGGGGTCTGGCTGAGCGGACCCCCACTCTCTACCTAGCCTCTCGTCCTGGGTTTGACTGGAAGGACCCGCTGGTACTGGAGGAGCAGCTGACTGCCGATGAGAAACTCATCAGGGACACTTTCCGCAACTACTGCCAGGAGCGGCTTATGCCTCGAATTTTGCTGGCCAATCGAAACGAAGGTGCCTTGGTGGTAGGGTGGCGGGGTCTCCTCAGCCACAGGTGATGCGCACTGCTGTAGTGCGCACTAGCTCCGTCCCTGGGGTCGGAGGCTCCATCAAGCCGAGACCGGGGCTGACTCTGACACCCATCTCTGCAGTTTTTCACCGGGATATCGTGTATGAAATGGGGGAGCTAGGCGTGTTGGGACCCACCATCAAAGGTAAGGACGTTTCTGTGTATACTCTGCAGCCCTTACCCCCAACATCCTGAAGAGCTAACCCTCCTGGAAGCAGCTGTGGGGTGAACAAAGTCCCTGCCTATTTCCAGATAGGACCTGTTACAGCCCCTATTTAGTCCCAGGTCCCGGCGGGGCTGGACTTTGGTCTTTGGTCTACCTTCTCTTATACACCAGGGTATGGCTGTGCTGGAGTGTCATCCGTGGCCTATGGGCTCCTGACCCGAGAGCTGGAGAGGGTGGACAGTGGCTACAGGTCAATGATGAGTGTCCAGTCCTCCCTTGTCATGCACCCCATTTATACCTATGGGAGTGAGGAGCAGCGACAAAAGTATCTGCCCCGCCTGGGTAAGTAGCCGCTGTGGGGGGAGGGGGGTCAGACTATGGTCTGGACTGTAGATCCTAGTGTCCCCACAGCCTGCTTGCTTTTCTTCAGACCACCTGTGCCCATGCCAGGCCCTAGGGCCCAGTTGCCAGTCTTGATCCTATGCCAGCTCTGTTAGTCATCTCCTCCTCCCCTCCCCTTTGACTTTACCTCTGGCCACCATCATCTCCCCTTGGATTTTGTTTCCTGAGCCTCTCATCCCAGTCCAAAGTTTAAAGTCTTAAATGTCAGCCAGGTCCGTGAGGTCTGTAAGCAGGCCCCTATGTTGTCCTGATGGTCTGGAGCTTTATAGATCAGTGGCCTCAAACTCAGAGGCCTTGGCCTCATGAGAGATAGAAGCTAAGATTAAAGGCATATACTGCCATGCTTGTCCCTCTGGCCACTATTTTAATTTCCTTTTGATTGCGCAGCTATTTGGGATTCTCCAAACAATCAGCTTGGTGGCTATTCTTCCTCATACCCCCCTTCAAACTGGGTGTGGTAGAACATGCCTCTACTCACAGCACTCCAGAGGCCAGTTTGGTCTCCATATTGAGTTCCAGGACAGCCAGGGCTAAGGGCTACATAGTGAGACCATCT
Source organism: Meriones unguiculatus (assembly GCF_030254825.1). Lineage (NCBI taxonomy): Eukaryota > Metazoa > Chordata > Mammalia > Rodentia > Muridae > Meriones > Meriones unguiculatus. Next base: position 42,721,138 of record NC_083358.1, read on the forward strand.
CAAAACAAAACAAAGTGTGCTGGGTTACTCCTTTAATCCCAGCACTTTCGAGGCAGAGGCAGGTGAATCCCTGATCTACAGATTGAGCTCCAGAACAGCCAGGGCTACACAAAAACCCTGTCTTGAAAAACAGACCAAAAACAAAAACCCTCAAAACCCCAAAAAACAATTAAGAAACAAGAAAAACTCCCAAACTTCATACCCTACTCCATCTTGTTTTGTTTTTGTTTTTTGAGACAGGGTTTCTCTGGGTAACAAGCCCTGGCTGTCCTGAACTCACTTTGTAGACCAGGCTAGCCTTGAACTCAGAGGTCCAGCTGCCTCTGCTGGGATAAGAGTTATGTGCCACCATAGCCAGCCTCATCTGAACCTCTTAGTGCCCTTCAAGACACTCTTGCCAACCCCTTCCTTACTTTCTGGCCTCCTCCACATTATGACATTGTGATTATGGCCTGGACCATTTCCTTAGCTCACAGAGTGCCATGATGGCCTCTGTTACAGGCCTGGCTCAGTGGAGAAGAAAATTTATCAGGAGATGAGTGAGGCCTGGTAGCCTTATGGCCCTCTCTTGTGCTTACAGCCAAGGGTGAACTTCTTGGCTGTTTCGGGCTTACAGAGCCTAACCATGGGAGTGACCCAGGCGGCATGGAGACCAGAGCTCAGCACAATCCCTCAAAGAAGAGCTACACTCTCAGTGGGACCAAGACATGGTGAGGGGCCCAGGTGGTGGTAGGCGATATGGTGTGTATGAAGGAGCAGCAGCCAGATCCCACCATAACTTTCTGGCCCCCAGGATCACCAACTCTCCTGTGGCTGACCTGTTCGTAGTGTGGGCTCGATGTGAGGATAACTGTATTCGGGGCTTCCTGCTGGAGAAGGGGATGCGGGGCCTCTCAGCCCCTAGGATTGAGGGAAAGTTCTCCTTGCGAGCCTCGGCTACCGGTATGATCATCATGGACAACGTGGAGGTGCCTGAGGAGAATGTGCTGCCTAGTGTATCCAGCCTGGCGGTATGTGGTAGCCACCTTGGGAACTGGTGATGGGTCAGCTGCTCACTCATCTTTCTCACCTTTTCAAGTGGAGAGCAAACATGCCTGGTCTTTGTGCTTGTGGAGCATTGTGATGCTCCCTGTTCTTAGGTGTGCTAATTGCACCTTTTGGTTACCACTTTGCTCATTAGCTCTGCCCAAGAATGCATAGCTCTGGACCCTTTCTACTCTGCATGTAGCGCAGCTTCCTCTCCTGCCAGGCTCTTGGCTGTGTGCACTGAGGTCAGGCCCCGTGCTGTATAGGACTGCTTGCACATACAGAGTAGAAAGGCATTTAATAAGGCTCGCTGCACCCAAGTTTTGGTGCCCACACCTTGTGGCTGCCAACCCTTGTCTGGGACATTTGGAAGTTGAATTTTCACAGGCCTTCAGCTGAGACCTCTTGTCAATCTTATAGGGTCCCTTTGGCTGCCTCAACACTGCCAGATACGGTATCACGTGGGGTGTGTTGGGAGCTGCTGAGTTCTGTTTTCACACAGCCCGGCAGTATGCCCTGGACAGGTATGTAGCAATGGTGTATCACCTGGGTGGTGTAGAGGGTCTTGGGGTTTACCTTGTACCCCAACAGTGACTTCTCCAGCACTCACCAAGTTTAAGTTCTGTCCTCTGTCAGATGGCTCGGGACATCTTGAACAGTTTAAATGTTGAGCTGATAACAGGGCTGGAATGAACGGGGAAGCCTCTTGAACTACTGGCCCTCACTTGACCTTGCCTATTCTAGGATCCAGTTTGGTGTCCCCTTGGCCAGGAATCAGCTGATTCAGAAGAAGCTGGCAGACATGCTCACTGAGATCACACTGGGCCTCCATGCTTGTCTGCAACTTGGCCGTTTAAAGGATCAGGACAAGTGAGGATTATACATTATGGTTGAATCCTAAACCCTTTCGAGGTCTTTCCCAGCTGGTGGTCTTTCCTCCTTGTTTTTTGTTGTTGTTGTTTTGTTTTGTTTTGTTTTGAAAGGGTTTCTCTGTGAGCCTTGGCTATCCTGGAGCTTGATCTGTAGCCCAGGGTGGCCAATAACCACAGAGATCCACCTACCTCTGCCTCCCAAGTGCTGGGATTAAAGGTGTGCGCCACCACTGCTTGGTGGTCCCCTTGGTTTTGATGGGCTGGATCAAGGATAAGTCATGTCAGCCAGACATGTGCTCTATCTGCTGGGTGTGGTCAGTGCCTGAGACCCAGTGTTTGTAACATGTGCCACTCCCAGGGCTACCCCAGAAATGGTCTCCCTGCTGAAGAGAAATAACTGTGGGAAAGCCCTGGACATTGCCCGCCAGGCACGAGACATCCTGGGAGGAAATGGGATTTCTGATGAATACCATGTGATCCGGCATGCTATGAATCTGGAGGCAGTGAATACTTATGAAGGTCAGGGCTGGACCCTGGGCTGGGGGTGGGGTGTCAGGGAGGAGGGTGGCACAGTGGCCTGGGGGAAGGAGACAGCAGTAGGGAGCCCAGACATCAAAGCTGAGTCCACCAGCTGTTGCCAGGTGGCTATCAAGCCCTCTGTCCCTCACCTGGAGTTACTTGTTCACAAAGGTTGTGGGAATAAATATATGAGAGTCACTATATGACTCCAGAGGTTCCAGTGAGCAGACCCTTGTGAGATGCTCCTGGCCTTTGTTCTCACTGTGGGATGGGACATGAAAGGGGACACAGTCCCGACACCAAGGTGCCAAGATAGAGGTATGCTTCCTGGTGGGCAGGTTGGTTTAAGAGAACAGTACATAGTAATTGTATCACTACTTCATGTTCAGAGAAAAAGGTGTTTGTAGACTAGACTATGGCACTCACAAGGGCATATACTCATGGCTTAGGACAGACTTGAAAAACTGGAGGGCGAAAAAAAGGAGGGCTATGGATATGGCACAACAGTTTCCATAAAAACATAAGAACCTGAAATTAAGTCTCCACAACCTGTGTAAAATCAGCACAGTAATATATATTATATACTAGTGCTAGGTAAAATGGGAAACTCAAGCACGAATCCTTAGAAGTATTACCAGCTAGCCTGGGTACTCTCTAGTCAACAACAATAAAAATCCCATCTGAAATAAGGATCAGGACCTGAGGCTGTGCCCTGGCCTCCCCATGTGTGCCAGAGCATGTGAACTTAACACTCACATACCTTTTACCAATATTAAAAGGGGGATACAATCCAGTGTGACCCATACAATAGCTTCATGTGCAAAGAAGCTTCTAGACAGAAAAAGCAGAATGTATGGGATATCTTCCCTGCCTGCCTCAGTGACGGAGTATTTGAACCAAGGGGAAAGCCCCTCAGCCTTTACTGTTTATCTTCCAGAAATAGAGGGAGAGGTAGGTGAGATCTGGTAGATGGCGCATGTTTTTGCACAGATGACCAGTCTTCCCAATTCTGAAATAAAGTATGACCAGGGTAGAAGTCAAACCATTTAATCACTTGCAGGTATGGGCTGGCTGATTTTGCTAAGACTAAGCTTATGGGCAGGGACTAGCCTTGTCACACTTTGGTAGTTAGCACGGAGATCATTGTGGTTTTGTGCTGGGTTACAGGACTGTTAAAAATCCCAGCATGGCTTAGTGTCCTCTGTGCCTTCTCATGGTGACTGTCGTTAAGATGAGCTTCTTAGCAGAAGTCAGCATTCACCATCTTTGTAATTCTGTTCTTCTGAAACAGGAATCTAGGGCAGCACGAAGGATGACTTTAAAAATAAGCTATGAGCTGAAGATTCCAAACCAGTTCTAACATTCCTCTCACACAGGTACACATGACATTCACGTGCTGATCCTTGGGAGAGCAATTACTGGAATTCAGGCTTTCACAGTTGGCAAGTGAACCCACTTCAAACAGAGAAATGCCTGACTAGATCCTAGCAACACCATGCTTTGCTTTGAGCTTGTTCAAGAACTGCTGGATGGACCCAGCTTTTATTGTGAAAAGTGAGACACTGATTTGAGACTATGGAATTTGTCTCTAGAAGACATTCATATATGCTCTCCTCTATAGAAAGAAGATGCAATTAATTCTCTGTATGGTCCTCAGCCCTTTTCACATCTGCAGATGAGAGCAGACTCCATCTACCTTGTCTTAAACTTTTTCTAACTTGGGGAGGAGAAAGAGACAAAATGGAGGGACACAGAAGCCACTGACATGGAGCAAACCCTGTGAGAAGATGCACTGGAGTTTACAATGTGCCTTCCTGCCTCCATTTCAGGGGCAGTACCTTCCGTACCCAACACTGAGCAGATAAAAGAGGAAAATAAAGAGCCTGTGCCTTACTCCTTAGGGTTGGGCTAGGTTTACTGGTAACCACAGAGAAGTTTGGGGAGTTTTTCATAGGAGGGATGAATATGCCGGGGGGTTCTGCCACTCTGTAATAGCACATAGACTTTGAGCTAGACAGTCTAACACTGGCAGGGGACACTTTGTCCTTTCCTCCATGACATAGCTAAACTACACAATAACAACATAGATAATAGTTCGGCTTCTCAGACCAGACCATGTGACTAGGGACTCCCAAAAAGGTAGCAGAACACCAAGGGTGTTTACAGGGACTGTAACTCTGTGGGCTGGGACAGGATACTGTAGTCCTCTTTCCTAGAACTGGGGTGGATGTCATTGGCAAAGCACTTGTCTGGCATGTACAAATCAATGTACCCTGGATTTCATTCCCTACATTGCAGGGAGGGGAAAAAAAAACCCTAGTTCCTAGTTCCTGTTCACGTTTACTTTTAGCAGAGACATTCCAGGTCTTTTTCCTCACCCCTAAATTCTTACCTCAGACTGGACACATAAGTCCTTGTATACAGTTTCCACAGTATGGCAGATTTGTTTGAGCTCCATTTCCAGATGGCTGATCTTTGCCATCTTCTGGGTGAATTCTTGGAGTCTTTCCTGAATGATCTTGCTGTGTTGGCTGTACACCTGGTACATCCTCTCCTCCAACTTCTCTGTCAGATCTGAGACCTTGCAAAAAGTAACCAAGAATTATACTAACTGCAGGAAAACTTTGTTTATATTGTACTTTTTTTTGAGACACAGTCTTGCTATGTAGGCCAGTCTGGTCTTGAACTCACCCATATTCCTGTCTCAGCCTGTCAGTGTTGAGATTACATGCACACAGTGTACACCACCATTCCCAGTCCTTGTGTTTCAGATGGTCAGTCTCATGTAATCAGAACTGGCCTTGAACTTCTATGTAATTAAGGCTGGTTTTGAACTCCTGATCCTAGTACTACCTTCCAAGTGCTGGGAATTATAGGGAAGTACCACAATTCCACGTTTCTTTTCTTTATTAAAACAAGATACAAATGTATGTTCAGTTCGTTATTCATATTAAATCTAGGAATGATTAAAAATCATGATGTTGCACACCATTAATCCCAGCTCTCTGGAGGAGGCAGAGGCATGCAGATCTCTGAGTTCGAGGCTTAGTCTACAGAAAGGAAGTCCAGGACAGCTAGGGCTGTTACAGAGAAACCCTTACTCAAAAAAACAGAAGACTGGGCCTGGAGAGATGGGTAGGGGTTAAGAACACTGGCTGTTCTTCCAAAGGTCCTGAGTTCAATTCCCAGCAACCACATGGTGGCTCACAACCATCTATAGTGAGATCTGGTGCCCTCCTCTGGCTCACATGCAGGCAGAATGCTATATAAATAAATAAATGATTAAAAAAAAAAACCACCAAAATACAAACAGAATCAACAGGAAAGGTAAAATCTGTAGGAATCACACCGGTAATGCTAGCACCTGGAGGGGAGGCAGTACGGATGGTCTCCTGTGCTGCACAGGAAGTTCCAGGCCATCTAAAGTTATACAGCAAGATCCTGCCTCAAAAACCCCAGAAAGACATGCATTGGTTCTGTGCAAATACTAACTCATTTGAAACAAGAGAACTGAGTGCCAGCTGTGAACACTGGCGTTGGTGAGGTTCTGGACTGTGTGGGTTCTTCTTTTCCCTACCTTTTACCCTCCCGGTTTTACCCCTAACCTAACACTAGGTAGGAGAGAAACAAGGTAGCAGGGAAAAAGGAGTTAGGAAAATCCCTGAATCTCATTTATTTCCTTTTGTTTCTTCTTTGACCCTCAACCAACTTCCCAACAACCTACAACCACAAACCTGCCTATTGCCCTGTTCAGGCTCTTGAATGTATAACCGCTGAAAAGCTCCCAGAATTCCAAATGTCAGACAGTCACAATCAACTGCAACTAGCAAAACCACTCCTCTGCTAGAGCACAAGTCAAGCCATAGTCAGGTGCTGCGGACAGTCTGAAGCAGAATTAGAAGTAGAAAAGATCTGACTGAAGGCTCAGAACCCATGCAGTTCATGGCTTCTGGCTGTGCATTTTCAAACAGCACAGGCACAGCCACATTCCAGCAACCATCAGGCTTTGTGAAGCATGAGTCCAATGTTGTGTAGTAGAACCAACTATCCCATCCCAGACCACAGGTACCTTTTTTTTTTTTTCCCCAAAGGGTTTCTCTGTGTAGCCTTGGCTGTCCTGGACTCAATTTGTAGACTAGGCTGGCCTCAAATTCAAAGTAACCCACCTGCCTGTGCCTCCATGAATGTTGGAATTATAGGCATGCACCACCACACCTAGTTACCTTCTACAGACACATGGGTAAGATAAGGCAAGCCACAGCCAAGCCTGTTGGAACAAGCTTGTAATCCTACTACTCAGAAAGTAGAGGCAGGTACATTACAAGTTCAAGTCCTGGATTACGGAGTGACTTCAAGATAGACCCTGCTTCAAAATAAAAAGAAGGCTGGGCTGGAGAGATGGCTTAGAGGTTAAGGGCACTGGCTGCTCTTCCAGAGGTCCTGAGTTCAATTCCCAGCAACCACATGGTGGCTCACAACCATCTATAATGAGATCTGGTGTCCCCTTCTAGGGTGCAGGCATACATGTAGACAGAACATTGTATCCATAATAAATAATAAATCTTAAAAAATAAAAAGAAAGAAAGCTGGGATATAAATATATCCCAGTATCAGAATACTGTCTACCATGCAAAAGACTCTTTCTTTTGAAGGATAAGGGTTCCTGAACCTGGCTCCCTTATATCATTTTACCATCCTCCCACCACCCCTAAAGATATGGGTGTTTTGCTTGCTTATCTGTATGTTTAACATGCATGCCTAGTGAACTGGAGGTCAGAAGAGGGCATCTGATCTACTGGAGTCATAGTCATAGGTATTAGAAGTCAAACCTAGTCCCCTGGAAGAATAGTAAATGCTCTTAACTGCTGAGCCATCTCACACACACACCCCTTTTAGATTCAGATTCTCTTGGGGCTGGAGAGATAGCTTAGTGTTTAAGAGCACTGTCTGTTCTTCCGAAGGACTCAGGCTCAATTCCCAGCACCCACATGGCAGCTCACAACTGTTCTTTCTATACTACCAAGTCCAAGGATCTGATACCTTCACACTAATGTACATAAAATAAAATTAAATAAATTATTTAGATTCAGATTCTCACCGTACAGCATAGCTTGAAACTCACTATGAATACCAAGCTGGCCTTGAACTCAGATTTACCTACTTCTACTTCCCAAGTACTAGGATTAAAGGCAGAGGTACCATACCTGGTTTACCACTTTAAAGACTGTGTGTTAGCCGGGCAGTGGTGGCACACACCTTTAATCCCAGCACTTGGGAGGCAGAGGCAAGTGAATCTCTGAGTTCAACCATAGCCTGGTCTACAGAGAGTTCCAAACAGGAAGAGTTATACAGAAAAACCCTGATTTGAAAAACCAAAAAAAACCAATAAAAATTGTGTGTATGTGTGTGATATGTGTAAATGGATATCAAACCAATATCAGTTTTCAAGTTAGGCAAATGCTCAATCACTGAGCAACATACTCATCCAAAATAATTAATTTATGAGTATAATGGAAGTTTTTGTTTTTAAACAAAAACTCAGTTATGTTATGTAAATATGTTTTTGTTTTAATCCCAAGTGTGGGATTTTAGCTGGACTATAGTTTGTCCACACCTGTTAATTGTCTCATATGGGGCATGGCTTTTGCAAGGTGTTAACGGCCTACTTTGTGCCTCGACTCTGAGGATATAAATTTGAGAGCCCAGAAAGAAAAGAAGTGACATGTAGTAGTTTTGAGAGACAAGAGATAGAAGGTGTGGCAGTTCAGAGCAGACCGACAGAAATGCTCCCAGGCACAGTAGCTTGGAGGAGACTGCTGGCTGTGTTTGTTGTTGACGAAGGTTGGTATATCCCCCAAAGACCCATCGACCTTAAACAGTGGTGTGGGGGGGAGTAAAAGGGTCTGTGACCCCTCTCCCCACTAACCTCTCTCCTACAAAAGGTTAGGTTGGAAGTGAGGTAGAGGCCTAAACATCCCAAATAAAAGACAGTTTTAAAAATGAGCACTGTATCTGAGCTTTAGTTTTCTCACTATGGGTCAGTCTATTGAGTGTTCTAGAATAAAATGAGAACTATGTACAAAGCACCTGCCTAGCAGGGTGCCTGGAATCTAACAGATCTCAGCCCATAGGTCCTTCCTTCCATCTTATAACTTCCCTTCTCTTTACCTTCATCTTGAGGCTGTCCCTGAAGTTGGTCATAAGTGCATGGTCCTTCTGTCTGCTTTCATTGATGCTTTCAATCAGGTCCTGGGCTTTCTTCTTCAGGATTTCAATGCTGGAGTCCAGAGAGGAGAAGGGTCCTGACAGCTGGTAATTGGCACTAAGGTAGAGAAACAAGGGTCAAACTCTGATTTAGGATAGTACTGAAATAATCATGTTCTCCAAAAAGTAGCTGATCTGAGTTGAAGCTCAGTGGTAGAATATGTGCTTACCACAAGTGCACAGCATGCAAATGCACTCACACAGGGACATGGTATAAGTGAGGAAGGTGTGGATCACTGCCTTTGTGGGCAACACTCAACAGTTTTCCTATTTCGTTCAGACCTTGAGACATAGAGCAGCCTCCCAACCCTTGTATATAACCTAGAGCTGAACCAGGGTGTAAGTTCCAGAACAACATTTAAGCAGCCCAAAGCCACTGTTGCGCGCGCGCGCGTGTGTGTGTGTGTGTGTGTGTGTGTGTGTGTATTCACCACTGGCTTCTCTGAAATGAGCACTATGGAGATTGAATAAGAATGCTGTTTCCTCCCTGCCCCACTCATATGTTGAATACTTGGTCCCAGTTGGTGGACCTGTTTGGGAAGGATTAGGAGGTATTTTAGGGAACCTTGGAGTTGGCTCAAGACATCCTAAGACCAAGGCAAAGGAGATTTGCCCCAGAGTGACTGAGGGCAGGGATAAAGAACAAAGACAGGAGATACAGGAACTCTAGAAAGAGGTGAAGGGAACAAAGGAGAAAGAAGAAAAGGGGAAAGGGAGAGGGAGGAGGGATGTTTGTCCTAGAGTGGGACAAAGGACTGCTTCTGGATAGAGGAGACAGAGGTGGCCCATAGGCAAATGGCAATTTATGAAAGTAAAATGAAAAACCCCATGTTAGAATGAGATGTTTAATTTTAATTGGTATGTTAATTATGTGAGCCAAAGGAGGCTTTTGATTACTGGACTTCAGTAGTTTGATAGCTGGACCTTGAGAGCCTCAAGAGGGATTGACCATATAAGGGAATAGATCTTGGGCACTTGCTTTAGGAATGCAATCTAAAGGTTTTTGGCAAGGCAGAGGGAATTGGGAAGAAAAGTAAAGCCTGACAGAACCATATCTGAGAGCTGGCTAGAGTCCCTTCAAGTATGGCCTTGTTGGAGAAGGTGTACCATTGGGGTTTTTAAGTTTCAAAAGACTGACATCACTCCCAGTATGCCCTCTCTGCTTTCTGTTTGTGGATCGAGACGGGAACTCTCAGCTACTACTGAGAGCAACATGCCTCCCTGCCTGCCACCATGTATAGGCCCTATGGATTTGTACTGCTATGTGCTTGTCATGTATGATCAGAAGCCTCAGAGGACTGTCCTGGTTGCCTCTGTACTTCAGCATGTAGTTGTCCATCGTCCATTTTGTTGTTGGTTTTGAGACAGTACCTCATTCTTTAGCCCAGGTTGGTTTCAAACTCAAGGCAATACTCCTGCCTTAACCTTGCAAGTGCAGGAACTACAGACATGAACCACCATGCATTAGCTCCACTGTCTGTTGAATGAACAACACCTGCTGACCTGTTATCCCACCTCCAGCTGCACTGTCCTCCAATGTCTTTACCATAAGATTGTTCTACAAAGGCAGACACACCACAGGGAAGCCAGTGACAGAAAGCATTGGGACGAGGAGGCCAAACCCTGAACACTGCTATAAAATGGTTTTAGGGTGAGACAGATTTTCAAAGGATCTTTGACCTCTGAGGCTGTAGTCATTTTTCCAAGTCCGACCAAAGTAGTTGCATTCATGTTTTAGGACAGCCATGCTCTCCTTGCATGTGCCCAGAGCTGGGAACAGGCTCAAAATGCCTGCTCCTGGCTCCCCAGAGTTTTCCTTCCTGTATAGCTTCAAACTGGCATTCTGCCTTCAAAGCTTACTAGTGGTCACAGCTACTCTTCCCTGAAACACCCTCTCACAAAAACCACTCTTCCTCTCCACAAGTAAATGTTTTCTCTTTTTCCATATTCCGTGCACCAGTAAGGTTTTGGTTTTTGTCAGTCTGACACAGGCTAGGGTCATCTAAGATGGAACCTTGATTGAGAAAAATGTCTCCACTGGCCTGTAGGCAAGTATGTATGAGCATCTTTGTTTTTTTGTTTGTTTTTTTGAGGCAGGGTTCCACTGTGTAACCTTGGCTATCCTGAAACTCACTCTGTAGACCAGGCTGACCTCAAACTCACAGAGATCCACCTGCCCTGCCTCCCAGGTTGCTGGGATAAAGCTGTGTGCCACCGCCACCTGGCTGAGCATTTTCCTAATTAATGATTGATGTGGGATAACCCTGCCCACTGTGGATGGTGCCCCCGATTTAGTCCTGGGTTATAAAAGAAAGTATGCTAAGAAAACCATAAAGAACAAGCCAGTGAGCAGTGTTCCCATGGCTCTGCTTCAGTTCCTGCCTCCAGCTTCCTGTCCTGCTTGAATTCTTGGCTTGGCTTTCCTCAGTGACGGATTGTGACTGGGATATGTCATTGAAATAAACCCTTTCCTCCCCAATTTGCTTTTGGTCATGGAATTTTATCACAGCAACAGAAAGCAAACTAGGACTGGACTACCACTGGAGTCAAGAATGGTCCTGAAAACACTGCAGCCCTCAGGGCTATTTGTCATCCTACCTAGCTTAGCTCACTTTTTCATACTTCCCATTAGTTATCCTAAAACATCAGAATTCTCCTGCTATGTCCATACAGTGCTGGGGGGGGAGGTGGCACACATCTGTAATCCCACCACTCGGGGAGGCAGAGGCAAGAGGATCTCTGTGAGTTCAAGGCCAGCCTGGCTACAAAGTGAGTCCAGGACAGCCAAGGCCACACAAAGAAACCCTGTCTCCACCCCCACCCCCAAAATTAAAGAAACTAGATATATAAAAAAGCATTTAATGTAATTTAAAAATGGGGTACAGATCTAAACAGAATTCTCAATAGGGGAAATGCAAATAGCTGAGAAAGAAATGTCCAACATCCTTAGCCATCAGGGAAATACTAATCAAAACTACTTTGCAATTTTATTTTACGACTGTCAGAAGATCAATAACACAAGTAACAGCTCATGCTAGCAAGGATGTGGAATAAGAGAAACACTCATCCATTGCTGGGCGTGCAAACTTGTACAATTACTATGGAAATCAGTGTAGCTGATTCCCTCCCTCAGAAAGATGAAACTAGATCTACCTCAAGATTCAGATCTACCACTCTTAGGCATATACCCAAAGGATGCTTCACCCTACTGCAAGAACACTTGCTCAACCATGTTCACTGCTGCTGTATCACAATAGCCAGAACCTGGAAACAACCTAGATGTCCTTCAATAGAATGCATAAATAATTTTATTTTATATGCATGGGTATTTTGTCTGCATGTATGTATGTGCACCATATGCATGCCTGGTGCCCAGAGAAGACAGAAGAGGGCATCAGAGCCCTTAGAATTGGAATTATGAGGTTGTAAACTACCATGGGCATCAAACCCAGGTCCTCTGAAGAACAATAAAGGCTCTTAACTACTGAGCCATCTCTCCAGCCTCTCCTCTTATTTCTTTAGCATGTTTCTTTGGGTTAGATTTTTCTCTTTCTCCTTGGCATATGCTACTTCAAGTCCCTTCCATTTTTAAATTATCTCTTTCTGTGTTTCTCCTACTCTACCCTAGGCTACCCTCATCTAGCCAGTTTGTAGAAAGAGCTACCTACACTGCTAATGTGTATTCTCCCACCTCCCATTCACTTTCCAGCACACTTCAATGAGATTCCTGCCCCAGTTTTCAAATAAAACAGCTCATGGCAAGGTATCCAGTGAGGAGGCACTGCAGTTAGACCCTAGCACATTCTATACTGTAATTCCCTTGGCAACTGCTGTTATTATGTTGGCCCACACTAACCACAAACATCTGAAAGTCAGAGGACAATTCACAAGAGTCTGTTCTTTAATTCTACCAAATGGATCCTAGAAATCAAACTCAGGTCATAAGACACAGAGGCAAGCACCTTGCCCCTAAGAGCCATATTACTGATTCCATATCTTCTAACTCCTGATGTTTCCACCTATGCCTTCAGGCCTTTCCATAGTTCAGGCTACTTTTCCAAAGACATCCTTGTAGTGTGGGGTTCCTGGACAGTGTCATTCCTACCTAAGTCCTAGATCCTCTAGAACAGCAGTTTTCATGGGTTTCAACCCCTTTGGGGGACGTAAAATCCTTTCACAGGGGTTGCCTAACACCACTGTAAAACACAGATATTTACATTACGATTCATAACAGTAGCAAAACTAGTTATGAAGTAGTAAAAAAAATAATTTTATAATTGGGGGTTGCTACATCATGTGGAACTGTTTTAAAGGGTCGTAGCATTAAAAAGGCTGAGAACAACTGCTCTAGAAAGTACTCCTGGCTGGCCATACCGTCTTTGTCTATTTCTATACTCCAGGAGGGCTGGGGCCTTTTTCTTTCTTTTTTAAGATTTATTTACTACGTAGACTGTGTTCTGCCTGTATATACACGTGCAGGCCAGAAGAGGGCAATAGATCTCATTATAGATCTCATAAGCCACCATATGGTGTTACTGGGAATTGAACTTAGGACCTCTGCAAGAGCAGACAGTGCTCTTAAACCTCTGAGGTGTCTCTCCAGCCCAGGTTGGGGGCCTTGTAGAAGCCATCTTCTCTATCTTCATGTGGGAAAAACGATAAATGGGCAGACTATAAATTAATGATTCTTTTTTTTTCTTTTGTTTGTGTATAGCCCTGGCTGTCCTGGAACTCACAGAGATTCACCTGCCTCTGACTCCCAAGTGCTGGGATCAAAGGCGTGCAACACCACTGCCTGGCTAACCTGGCTAAACTCTTAAACTGGGTGTGATGGTACATTTAATCCCAGCACTTGGGAGAAAGAGGCAGGTGGATCTCTCCAAGTTCAAGGAAGGCTGGTCTACATCAAGAACCAGTTTCAAAACAAACACAAAAGTAATGATTTTTTTTTTTTTTTTTGAGACAAGCTTTCTCTGTGTAGCCTTGGCTGTCCTGGACTCACTTATTAGACCAGGCTGGCTTCACTCTCAAAGAGATCCACCTGCCTCTGCCTGCCCGAGTGCTAAGATTACAAGTATCTGCCACCATGCCTGGCAAATTAATGATACTTTTTTTTTTTCAACAACCAGTATTTTATTCAGCTAAGAGTCTCATTACACATGGTCCAAGAACACTCAAAACCACATGCACACCTCAGTGGCCACCAAACCATTCAGCACAGCTTCCTTAGCTGTTTGAAGCTACCAGTTTCAGCACTTCAAATTTTATTTTTCACACGCTGAATAGCTATAGGGATTTCAGCAGGGGTAGGAGGAAAAAGCTCACCCTTGGCATACTGCCAAAATGTGCCCAATCGAGGCTTTGAGTAAGTCATAGCAGTGTTCACCAGCCCTGGAGCCTTCTCTATGAAGTTACAAACTAACTTGGCCATGGTCTAAGGTGAAGGTTCGTCTCCCCAAACTGCTGGCTCAATGTAAATTAATGATTCTTGAGGGCTTTCATTACCACTCATACTTTGATTACCCCAAAATTTAGTCTCAGCACATGACCCTCTTCAGATCTCCCAACAAGGTGTCTTCTTCCAGACCTCTCAGCAAGGCTATCCCCAAAACATACAATCTTTATCTTTGCCCACCACCAGCATCTCCCTTCCTCTCCCTACACAAGATCCCATTCTGACTTCTTTTAGTAAATGATACATAGAGCCACCTGATCCCCACACTAGAAACTTAGCAGCCAGCCTACAGTTGGGCTTCACTGGCCCTCCATATTCTGTCTGGAATCTTCTAGTTTCTATCTTTCGAATTTTTTCCTTACAATCTATTATCCTTTGTAGCTATACGTCTAACATTTCTCACCTGGACCCTTGTGACCTTCCAACACAAAATCTGATCTAATCCTATGTGACAGCGTAAGAAAGACCCCTGGTACCACAGGGTCAAATCTAAATTCCTTGTAGGTAGACAAGGCTTTCCAGGGCCTGGGCCTGCAGCCTTTTCAGCCTTACTATTTTGTTTTCAATGCAGAGGTGGTCCCCGGGTTCTGTACATGCAGTCTGGCCCTTCAACAAAAAATTTCCCCAAACCCATTATCCTTTACTCAGAACCACTTTCCCTTTCTGCCTCTGCCAAAGAAAGACCTAAGCTTCCCTCCTGTTATTGGTCATGACTCTGCCTTAGTTTATCTTTGTGGTGCTCAGGGTGGAGATGGCAATTCTCTGTGTTTTCTAGCACCTCAGAGCTTTAATTTGTTCTGTCAGCATTCTGCAGACAGAGCTACTCTAGGATCCCTGTGCTCTCATACCTTCTTTTACCCAGCTTGCCTTGTCTCAACCCTCCTGGACCAACTCAAGTTTAAGGACTTAAAAATTAAATTCAACCTTGCCAGATGTTTCTTTTTGTGAACTTCTAATGGCTCCAAGATGTTCTCCTCCAATATTCAAGAGATAAGGGGACAGGTTTTTAATGGCAGATACAGAAATAGTGGGGGGGGGGAAACAGATGAATTCATCTAATTCAAATTTTGTGGTAGGACAAAGGCCAGCACACTATGTCTATTGAGAGTTTCTTTGTTTTTCCAATCCCATCTTTTATAGATTTCAGCTTTTCCATTTCATTTTTCTTAATACTCAGCAGCTGTATATTAGTCAAGCTGCTAATGAATCATTGGCTTCCCTGGGACTGTGCTCACCAATTAGCTTCAATAAACAAAATGTGTGGTGTCCTCTCTGCAGGCTTCTTCAGTTCCTGGGCTGACTTCTGTGGCAGAACCCTGGACTGAGGCCAGGGAGTGGAAGTGAGCCCATTACAGTTGCCTGGTGGCTTGGCCTGCATGGAGCTTGGGATAGGGGGCTTGTAAGCATATCAATGCACCCATCTATTATGTCTGTCCTTCTAAGAAGCCCCTAATCAGTTCCAAGAATTAGAAGGGTTCCTAAGTAGGGACCAAGCTGGCAGGGGTCCCAGGAAATGGGTCTAGGCGAAGAGACCATCTGTTCACTCCAGGTAAAGCTATGATTGGCAGGTGTATGAGCCAGAACTACTCACTGATGGGGCCTTCCTCCATGGCCTCTCACAGATAACACAAACAAATAAGCCACCAGCCACTTATGACCATCTCAGAGGGCAGTCCCAGGAGAGAGGCCCACAGAATCTGGCACTCAGGCAAAGTGATGTTTTGCTGAAGTTCTGCCAGGAAGGGGAAAGATCTTAGTGGAAGCTGATGAGCCAGTTCCTCACATATCTCCCCTCCAGAAATGTGTTAATATTTCAATCATGTTGCCAAGTGTTGGCTGCTGGATCCATTAACTGGTCCCTGTGATGTTTTTCATCCATCTGGTTTTTGGCTCTAGTAGAAGTCCTCCAAGTCTATAAATGCTTTCTTTACCTGTGCCTCTTCACCACAGAGATTCCAGTCTAAGCATGCTATTTGCAGAACATTTATCAAATGAATGCTTCATTCATAGCTGCCTATTTTGTCTCTGACTAATAGCACAGGTCTAGCCATTCTTGTCTGTGGCCTGCTTTCCTACTTAGAAACGGGAGAGAAAAGGGAAACTAGCTTTGTCTGGAGCCTCTTATTCTGGCCTCAAGTGAGTTCATTCAGTCTACAACTGTCATTACAACAGCCACTCTCACAGCATCCCAGCAGTCCTTTGTATCACGCCACTTTGATTTCTAGCTCAGAAATCCCAGCTGTGATTTCTTACCTTGGCTGTACATAATCATGCAAATGGCTCCTGATACCCAACACACATACGCGCGCGCACACACACACACACACACACACACACACACACACACACACAAAGAGGGGGTGTAAAATGGAACTTAAGCTCTTACCTCTAGAAGCCTGTACTTGTGGAAAAGCATGCCAAGAGGAAAGTAGTCATGTCCTGGTAAGCATTGAGCTATTACTACTGGCTCTTTGAGGGACAGGGGGAAACCCTGATTTGTATTTTGCTATATGCTATTGTGCAGATATTCCCACTAGAGCAAATATCAAGCTTCTAATATAAACTTGCCAACTTGGGAAGAGATATATAGAAGCAGCTCGAGTCAAGCAGTTGTGACACACGCCTTTAATCCCAGCAACTCAGGAGACAAAGGCAGAAGAATCTCTGAGATCAAGACCAGCCTGTTCTACAGAGTGTGTTCCAGGACAGCCAGGGTTATACAGAGAAACCGTCTTGGAAAACAAAACATACAAAAGAATCAGCTCTTGAAAAAGTACGAGGCAGCTCCAGTATAACATAGATGGAAACAATCTCCTTCTTCCTGCCTCTTCCCTAAGGACCTTTCCCCAGTCTGTCCAACTAAATGGCACACCAAACAGAAGCCCCAAACATGATTCCTCTCCACTTAGCTCCCTTCAAACCATTCTCTATAGTAGCCAGAGCCTTTCTTTCTTTTTTTTTTTAATATTTATTTATTACTTACACAGTGTTCTGCCTACATGTGTGCCCTGACACCAAAGAGGGTACTAGATATCACTGTAGATGGTAATTAGCCACCATGTGGTTGCTGGGAGTTGAACTCAAGACTTTTGGAAGAACAGCCAGTGCTCTTAACCTCTGAGCCATCTCTCCAGCCCCCCTCTTTCTGTTTTTTTGTTTGTTTGTTTTGTCTTTTGAGGCAGTCTCATTATGTAGCCCCAGGTGTCCTAGAGCTCACCATCTAGACCATCCTTGAACTCACAGAGATCTGCCTGCCTCTGCCTCCCAAGTGCTGGGATTAAAGCTGTACACCACACCCAGCCAGCATCATTTTTATAACAAAAATCTGAGTCTGTCACATCTCTGGCCCAGCAGTTCCCACTAAGTATAATCACCTTTCTTCTGGAGCCTATTAAGATATCTAAATTTATGGGTACTCATATATACACCTTCTATAAAATGGTGTAACATTTGCACAGAACCTACCCATATCTGTAGACTCCAATCATATCTGGATATCTTACAATATCTGATGCAAGTCAGGAGTGGTAGTGCGTACTTGCCATCCCAGAACTCAGGAGGTGGAAGCAACAGCAACAATTTAGGACAGATTTCAGCTATTTATCAAGGTTAAGGCTAGCCTGGACTACAGGAGAGACTATTTCAAAAGATCAAACAAACAAAGTCCTTAACACTGGGTCAGTGAGATGGCCCCATAGGTAAAGGCCATTACTATGCAAGCCTGGAGACCTGAGTTCAATCCCAGGAACTCAGATAAAGATAAGAGAGAACTATGCTAGACTATGCTAGAACTATGCTAGAACTATGCTGCCATGTGGACCTGGCAATTTGGAACCTGAATATACAGAAGACTATATATACTACATCCCCACAAAAACTTGTATAAAGATGTTCGTAGCACTGTTACATATAATAATCAGATGTCTACTGGACTATTGATAATGGACAAGTAAAATATGGTAGATTCATAATATAGAATTTTATTCAGCCACAAGGAAGAATGAAGTTCTAATAAAGGTTATAGTATAAATCACATGCCAAGTGAAGAAATCTAGACACAAAAGAGCACATGGCATATGATTCCATGCCCTAGAAATGTCCAGAATAGACAATATATGTAGACAGAAAGCAGATTAATGGTTACGGTAATGGGGGAAGAGGCAGGGACTGGGAGTTATGGCTAGGAAGTATGAGGTTTCTTTTTGGAATGATTTAAAAAAAAAATTGAAGTTGAAAGCCAGTGGTGGTGGTGTACCCCTTTAATCCCAGCACTCAGAGAGGCAGAGGCAGGAGGATCACTGTGAGTTCGAGGCCAGCATGGTCTACAAAGCAGGAGTCCAGGACTGCCAAGACTACACAGAGAAACCCTGTCTCAAAAAGAAAGAAAAAGAAAGAAAGAAAGAAAGAAAGAAAGAAAGAAAGAAAGAAAGAAAGAAAGATTGAAGTTGACTAGTGATGGTCATATGGCTCTGTGAAGATACTGAAACCTATTAAATCACATACAGGTGAATTGCATGGTATATCACAGGGTGAGCATCTTTAATTCTAAATTCCAAAATCCAGACCAGGTATGGTAGTGCCTTTAATCCCAGCTCTGAGGAGGAAGAAGCAGTATGATCTCTGAGTTTAAGACCAACCTGGCCCTCACAGTGAGTTCTAAGATGCTAGGGTTACATTTTGAGACTTTGCCTTGACAAAATAAACAATCCCCAAACCCAAAGCTACATGATGCTAAGAAAGTTTCAGATGCAGGATGGCACATGCCTATAATCCTAGCAATTGGAAGGCTGACGCAAAAGGACTTTGAGTTCTGGACAGTCTGATCTAAGCTATACAGCAAGATTCTGCTGAATTAACAAGTCCTGAGTGGATGTGCATTGTCGACTTATCAAGAACTTCAATGCCTCAGATTCCTGAGATGGCAAAGCCTTCCCCTGGTATGTGTTCAGATGTTAACAGTGTGTGTAGAAAGCATGAACCAGTTTAACTCCTAAATGTTTACAGCCTGAGACTGTTCCCTTACAGAGACCCTTACAGAAAAATTAGCTAAACTTGCCTCTTCATTCAACTGTATACAATAAGCCTGTTGCCTCAACTGGTTAAAAAAAAAAAAATTCTACGGTTAGAGAGATGGCTCAGCAGTTAAGAGCACTGTTTGCTCTTAAGAGAGGCCCTGAGTTCTATTCCCAGCAACCACAAGGTGGCTTACAACTATCTATCCTGGGATCGGATGCCCTCTTCTGGCATGCAGGTGTACATGCAGATAGCGTACTCATACATAAAATAAATCTTAAGAAACATTAAAAAATTACAACTGCATTGACTTTCAGGACTGCTGCTGGTGTGCCTCCATCAGAGCACATGGCTCATCACTTTTGTACATGTCTCTGCCCTTTCTTTATTCCTTTGTCAGACCACTTAGGGTCAAATCCAAAGCCATGCAGGTTTCAGCATTCTGTGATAGGGTGCTGGTCCACCATGCATAAGACACTCCATCCTCAACACAACAAAAAGCAAGAAAGCAAAGGGAAACAAACTCAGAATGGACCACATATCTAAACAGTAAATACAAAAATCACAAAGTTAGAAAGTAGGAGAAAAATCTAAGTGACTATGGTTTGGGTTTTTGTTGTTGTTGTTTTTTGTTTTGTTTTGTTTTGGTTTGGTTTTTCAAGACAGGGTTTCTCTATATAGCCTTGGCTGTCCTGGACTCACTTTGTAGACCAGGCTGCCCTTGAGCTCACAGCAATCCACCCTGCCTTTGCCTCCCAAAGTACTGGGATTATAGGCATGTACCACCACGCCTGGCTTGGGAGCACATTTCTATAAAAAGCTAGACAGTTAATTTTTTTGCTGGGTGGGGGCAGAGTCTCATGATGTAACCCTGGCTGGCTTGGAACTCAAAGAGCTCCACTGGATTCTGCGCCCCCAAAACTTTTGAATATAAAGCAGTCAAATAATGTCATTCCTCCTATTCTTAAACCTCTGGAAGGCATTTAAAGTCTGACTACAAAGGAAGGCTATAGCTCATCTTTAGATATAGGTATCTAAAGTCTGACTGCAAAGGAAAGGATATATAGTTGCTGTCAGTGCTTGCTTAGCATACACAAAGCCCAAAGCTCAGAGGTGTAGTAGTACAAGCTCTAACCCTAGTAGTTGGGAAGTGGAGGGCACGGAGTTTAGAAATTCAGTTCAAGGTCATCCTAGCTACATGGCCAGTGGCAGTTTAAGGCCAGCCTGAGCTATATAATACCTCACTGAAGAAAGAAAAGAGAAAAGAAAAAAGAGGGAAGAAAAAAGGTCCAGTTGAATTGTGTGCCTGTGTATAGACCAAGCTGGCCTCGAACTTTCAAAGATTCACCTGCCTCTGCCTCCTGAGTGCTGGGATTAAAGGTGTTTGCCGCCACCACCACCACCGGCCCAATTGTGACTCTTACTACCTCCCTCTTAACCTGCACTGTTCAGTAATCCCTGCCTGCCTGTACACCTGCTGTTCCTCTGTCTGGAGCAGGGTCTTACTTACCAAGTGATCACTTGTAATGAAAGTTTGGTTTCTTTAAAAACTCAGCTATGTTATATAAATATGTTTTTGTTTTAATCCCAAGTATGGAATTTTAGTTTGGGCTTTGGTTTGTCCACAGCTGATAACTGCCTCCTGTGGGCATGGTCTCTGCCAGCTGGTAGCAGCAGCATACAACGGGGCATGGTCTAGGACTCTGAGGGATATAAATATGAGAGCCCAGAAAGAGAAAGTGTGGCAGTTTGGAGACATGGGAGAGATGCTTTGTGGCACAGTGGCTTGGAGGAGATAAGACAGTGAAGACTGCTTGCTATATCTGCTGTTGACGAAGACTGGTATAACCTGAAAAAGAACCCTTTGACCCTAAACACCCAGGAGAAGTAAAGGGGTCTGCACCCCCTCTCCCCACTAACCTTCTCTTACTTAGGGTTAAAGGGTTGGTGGGAGGGAGGTAGAGGACTAAACACCCCAAATTAAATAGTTTAAAAAAACAAATGCAACAATTACCCTTCACCTTCTCCAGGAAATGCACTATGACCTTGAAGGTAAATGAGTCAAAGGACCTTCATTACTGCCATAGTTTTTACTCATATCATGTAGCATCTGGTCTGCTAGCCAGTGGGTTCTCCCTATCCATTTCAACTCATCCATGCATTCAAATCACAAGTCTAATTTAGAAGCAGTGCTGGAAATATGGCACTTGCTTGCATTTTGAAAAAAGATTTTTATTTATTTATTTGAGAACAGTATATACAACCAGTGTGTGGTGGCACCCGTCTTTGATCCTAGCACTTGTTTGGCAGCGGCAGACAGATTCCTGTGAGTTGTAGTACAACCTGGTCTACAGAGTTCCAGGTTAGCCATGAGACTCCGCTTTGAGAGAGAGAGAGCTAGAGAGAGATTCAACAATTAAGAGCACTTACTGCTCTTGCAAAGGACCTTCAGTAACAGCACTCAGATGGTGGTTCACAACCATCCATAACTGACATCCAGTTCCGACCTCCACAGGCACTAGGCATGCACATGGTATACAAAAACACACATTCGGGTAACACACTTACACATATAAATCTTTTTTAAAAAAATATTTTTAAAAAATTTAAGTCTACAGAAGCAGGCCCAAGATAGCTTGTCCTCTGACCTCCACATGTTCACCATCTCACACATTTACAAAAATAAATGTAAAAAAGAAAAGAGAAGAAGAAGGTGGAGGAGAGTTTACAAAAAACCTGAAGCTGAACATGAGAATGTTATGCAGGGTTATACATGGGACTTGGGCATCTATAGATCTAGCTTCGGTCAGGAAGGGAATCCTGGAACCAAGCCCCGTGGATATCGAAAGAATGACACCTTGTCGCCAGCACCCAGGACCATTCTTGACACCTAGGTGTTAAATCCGTGAACAAAGAAGGGCCCCACGGTCCGGAAGACCAGCTGGGCGTGTCACTCCTTACCTGACCCCCGCCGTGCTGACCTCGTCCACGTGGTTCTCGTTCTGTTGATGCTCCCCGCTCTCCACAACTGCCTGGGGCTCCTGGTCCACGGGAGGCACGTCCACCTGCGAGCACAGCCAGCTCAGGTACCCACCTGCCTGTCAAGTACCCTCAAAAAGGGACGCGCTAGCTGGGACACCCTACAGATGCTGGGCCAGGGCAGAACCTCACTCAGCACCTGTGGGCGCGCGAAGACTTCCTGGCAAGCTGTCAAGAAAAACCAGGCCGAGTGTGGCACACGCCTCTAGCCCCCGCCCTGGCCCTCGGGAGGCCGAGGTAGGCGACGGCGTGGAGTTCGACGCCCGCCTGGTTGCCTTAGCCCGGCTGCTGTAGCGCCCCTCAGCTCCTCAGAGCCTCGCCCGCTAGGCCCCAGGGCTTCCGTTAGTCAGGACATCTCGCCTCGCCTGGCGAGGGGCGGCCCCAACCGTGAGAAACAGTCCCCCGGCCCAGGTCTGGGGGGGGAAGTCTGGGATCCCGGCGGCCCCGACACCGGCCGCCGCCTGCACAAGGAAAACCACCCCCCTCACGTACTCCGGGGCGCTCCATTTCGTCTTTTCCCGCCTCGCGTTCCCGCCCTCTGCCCACGCCACGCCCGCCTGTGCTTGCCCCGCCCCGCGCACGTGCTGAAGTGGCGCCCCAGCCCCGCCCCTAAGTAGCTGCGCGCCCTTCCGATTGGGTTGCGGCAGCTGCAGGCCCGCGTCTGCGCTGTCTGAGCTCGGAGTACGCAGGTGCGGGGCTCGAGGGTCACCTGTGGTACTCAGGATACTGGGGGTCTGACGAGTTCGTACTACATCAGGAGTTCCGTCCCTCTGCTCTACAACTTTTTTTTTTTTTTTTTTTTTTTTTACAACTTTTTATGTATTTATTTTTTCGGAGACAGGGTTTCTCTGCGTAGCTCTGGCCGGCCTCGAACTAACAGAGATCTTCCTGCCTCTGCCTAGAATTAAAGGCGTGTGCCACCTCCAGGCTCAAATTCTTTTGAAACAGGGTCTCTCAGAATGTCCTGGCCTAGGACTCTGCAAACCAGGCTGGCCTGGGAACGCTAAGAGATCAGCCTGCCTCTCTCGGCCTCGGAATTCAAAGCAGGCACCAAGGGCTAGTGACAACCTTTTTCTTTTCTTTTCTTTTTTTTTTTTTTTTAACTTATTGTGTATGATTGTAAACTACTTTTGGGCGCCTGCCAGTGAAGGCCAGAAGGGTCGTCAGATCCCCTGGTTATAAGCCTCCTGACGTGAGTGTTGGGAACTGAATTCCTGATGCTCTTAATCGAGGAGCTCTGCATTTTATTTTTATTGTCTTACATTTAACCTATTTTATGCCTGTGCCATCCTCTCTGGGAGTGGGAGTCAGAGGACAGCTTGGTGCACTCGTTTACCTCCTTCTATCTTGAGGGTCACTGGGATGAAATTCAGGTCATCAGACATGGTGGGCACCTGTACCCAATGGCCATCTGGAGGGACCTTGTAATGGCAGTTTTGTTTTCTTTGTATGTTATGTAAATATGCTTTTGTTTTAATCCCAAGTGTGGGGTTTTAGCTGGGCTACAGTTTGTCCGCACCTGTTAACTGTCTTCTTTTGAGCATGGCTTTTGCAAGCTGGTAATGGCCTTCCACATGCACAGAGGGGCGTGGTCTAGGACTCAGTATAAATATGAGAGGGAATGAGGAGGTGCCCCTGCTGGCGTTCTGTGTGGCAAGCGGAGCAGACAGATGGAGAGAAACACTTGCAGGCACAGCGGCATGGGGGAGCCTGCCAGCTGTGTCGTTCGTTGATGGAGATTGGTGTAGAACCCTAAAAGAACCCCGTGACCCTAAATAGCCGGGAGAAGTAAAAGGGTCTGGGACCCTTCTCCCCAGTAACTTTTTCTTTCTCCTACTTAAGGTTGGGGGATTGGTGGAAGGGAGATAGAGGCCTAAACACCCCAAATAAGGGAGAAGTAAAAAAAGACCGCTATAGGTGGCTTTCTGCTACAGGCCCTCTTGCCTTTAAATGTTTGTTTGTTTTTAGTATACTTTATGTGCATGGGTGTTTTGCCTGCATGTTTACCACATAGGTGCCTCATGCCCGCAGAGACCAGAAGAGGGCTTCAGATCCCCTGACACTGCAATTAAAATTGTGAGCCACCATATGAGTGCTTTAAATGAAGACTTAGGTCCCTTGGAAGAGCAAGCAGTGCTTAACCTCTGAGCCATCTCTTTAGCCAACACCACCACCCATCTTTTTTTTTTTTTTCTGCCACATCCCCAGCAGCTTTTGTCCTGCAGCCTTGGCTATGTGAATGAAGAAAGGACAGAAACACAGTGAAACTGGTATCAGCTGAGGTTCTCTAATGCTATTTATTAGGTACAGCACAGCTAGCGGTGGTAGGAGCTGTGGGGAAGCAATCTTAGCCTGCAAACATCAGGAGAGGGAGCCAAGGTTGTTAGTTTTTGCCCAATCAGATTATCTGTAAACAATCATACTGGGACTCTAGAGGAAAGCTTTGCCAGTCCTTTTGACCTGGCACGTATAGCTAATTGCTTTGACAATTTCACTCCTCTGTGCACATGTCAAAATATGCTTTTAGGTTTTACTCACTCAGGGCTTCCTCTGTTTATATATTTCATCCCATTTTGTGAAACAGAGTTTCTCTGTGTAGCCCTGGCTGGCCTCGAACTCACAGAGATCTGCTTGTCTCCACCACCCAAGTACTGGGATTACAGGTGTGCGCCACTGTGCCTGGCTTTCCAATATTTTCGAATGAGGTACTGTATAACTCAAGCTGGCCTGGAACCTCACCATTCAGGGTGATGAGGTAGGGGGCTCTACAGCCTCAGGCAACTTGAACGAAACAAACAGAACCAGATTCAAGAAAAAGATCCACCTTAAAAATACTGAGGCTGGGAACAGTTAACATTTATGGTCCCTGCTATTTGGATAACTGAACCAAACTGTTTAAGCCCAGGAATTGGAGCCAGCCTGGCAACACAGAAGCACTGTCTCAAAAATGGGAGCTAAGCCTTCGGGTAGAACTCAAGAGTATTTGTCTAGATAAACCCTGGGCTTGATGACCAGCACAACACACACCAATGGGTAACATACAGGAACAGGTGTGCTCAAAGGCCCTAGGGACATCTGTCACAGTGTCCACATATGGGAGGTATGCAGGAAGGTCCCAATCACATTGCCTAACTCTTCCAGGCCAAGCTGTCATCGACTACACACTAAACTAGTACATATCTTTAACACCTACATTCTGTGGAAAATGACTATGAATCTGGATTTTTACCAGCTAGGCAATGGAAACACTGATAGTCTCTTTTATGTATTTTATTGTGACAGGGTTTCTCTGTGTAGCCCTGGCTGTCCTGAAACTGGCTCTGTAGACCAGGTTGCCCTCAAACTCAGAGATCTGCCTGCTTCTGGCTCCCAGGTGCTGATTAGAGGGAGGTGTCACCAAACCTGGCTGAAAATCTGGCACTTTATTACTGCAGTGATAAAAACTTAAAATAATACTGTTGTAAAAGTCGCCAGGATAAACATCTGGCAGGTCCTAACATTATTGACAGGAGGTAACAAGCTAAATGTTGCTTGATGGTAGTGGCACATGTTTTTAATCCGAGCACTCAGGAGGCAGAGGCAGGCAGAGCTCTGTGAGTTCGAGGCCAGCCTGGTCTACAGAGCGAGTTTCAAGACAGCCAGAGCTATACAGAGAAACCTTGCCTGGAAAAACAACTAGCCAAACAAACAAACAAAATCTCAGTGTGGTGACATAAACCTATAAATGCAGTACTTGGGAGGCTAAGATGGAAGAATCTTAAATTTGAGGTCAACCTGGGCTAAAGTGGTAACTTATCTTGGGGTGTGTGGGGGGACATTAGTTTGCTTGTTTTTTTTTGTTGTTGTTTTTTTGTGCTGGAGCTTTGTAGACCAGCCAGGCCTTGAACTCATAGATCTGCCTGCCCGTCTCCTGAGTGCTGGGACTAAACATGTGCACCACCACGCCCAGCTCTAGTATTTTAAAAAAATCTATTCATTTATTATTATTATTTTTTTATGTGTGAGTGCTCTGTCTGCATGTACACCTGCTGCCAGAAGAGGGCATCAGATCCTTTATAGATGGTAATGAGCCACCATGTAGTTACTGGAAATTAACTCAGGACCTCTAGAAAAAAAGCTAGTGCCTTTTTTCTTTTTTTTTTTAAGATTTATTTATTTATTATTTACATAGCATTCTGCCTGCATCTGTGCCCACCAGAAGAGTGGTGCCAGATCTCACTATAGATGGCTGAGCCACCATGTGGTGGCTGGGAATTGAACTCAGGACCTTTGGAAGATCAGCCAGTGCTCTTAACCTGAGCCATCTCTCCAGCCAGAGCCAGTGCTCTTAACAGGTGAGGCATCTCACCAGACCTGGCCTTAGTATTTTAACAAAGACCAAATTAAATCATTTTTAAGATGTGCTGCTGTGTGGTGGTGGCACACTCCTTTAATTCCAGCACGTGGGAGGCAGAGGCGGTGGATCTGAGGCCAGCCTTGTGGACAGAGTTTGAGGACAGCCAGGCTACTCAGAGAAATACTGTCTCAAAAAAACAAAACCTTCAGCACCAGGGCACTTTCAGGGTCAGAATTAGGGCCAGCAAGGTGGTTCAGTGGATAAAAAAGTACTGAGTTCCAGTCCTAGAACTCAAGAGAGGAAGCAGAAAAGTCACTCCTGAAAAGTTGTACCCTGACTGCCACACAAACGCTATTGACACTCGGGCCGGCTGCTCCCTTTGATCGACAGGCCCTCATGTGTACAAAGGTGTACAGGCAGGTCCACAGAGTTGGCTCAGTGGTTAAGGGTGCTTGTTCTTGCAAAAGGCCCAGGTTTAAGTCCCAGCAGCCACAGGCAGCTCGCCTTCTTGGGCACCAGGCATGCATGTGATACAAAACACTCATACGCAAAATAAAACCTAAAAATTTTTTTAGAAAAAAGACACATATTACAGATAAAAAACAAAAAGTATTTTAAAAAAAGCAAAAAGCCACCTAGACACCCAAGAGCCAAAGCTCATCTGAAATCAGCCACGGAAAAGCAAGTTAAAGTGTAGGTACACAAAGCTTTATGCTACTTATTCCTCAGAGCTCATATGATTTTTAACAGTCCAAGTATTCAGTCCAGGGTGGCCTCAAACTCATGACTGCCCCTGCTTCGGCTTCTCCAGTGCTGGAGATTTGATCCTTATGGGGAAATTAAGAGCAGCTTCTCACCCACAGCCCCTTGCTTCCCCTAATCTCTGGAATCCTGGCTTATTAGACCATCACCTACTAAATATGCCTTTCTCCAAGTGGAGTTTGTTTTGCTCACTTAGAAGAGGGCTCAGCACCAGTTAGTGATTAAAAAATGCTAGGGCTGGGCAGGGTTGGGGTCAGCGCTCAGTCAGTGAAGTGTTTGCTGTCAGTCCACAGAACCCACATTAAAGACAGCAGGTGTGCATTTATAATCCTAGAGTTGGAGAGACGGAAGCAGAAGAGTCTCTGGAGCTTGCATGGCCTAAATGGTGAGTCCTCAGGCCAGTTAAGAGTCTCTGTCTCGGGGGCTGGAGAGATGGCTCAACCTCTGCCTCAAAGGACATGGACAGTGTTCCTAAGGATGACACACAAGACTGTCTTCCACAGGTACCTACACACCCATAAAAAGAAAATGCAGAATGGAGTCTCGGGCCTGGTGCAGGCAGATTGGGACTTCTTTGGATTGCAGACCATGGAGGATCTAAGAAGCCCTGACCCCCAAACCAGCACACCAGGAGCCATCACCCAGAAGCCATTGTGTAGCACTGGGAGTGAGGCAAGGTCCACAGTCACCTAGTGAAATGAATAACAACCAAGAATCCTCCCGAAAGGCGCCACAGGAGGGAATGTGCCCACTTTATTAGAACAGCTGGCCTGCAGGGCCACCCCTACAAGCACACCCTACACACATCAATAAAGGCCCCCGCCCCCCGGGTGGGTGAGGCAGAGGGAGTGAGCCGGCCTCACAGAGGCCTCAAATAGTAGAGAGGTGACTGCTGGGCGATGCACAGGGACTGAACTGGTGTCTCTGGGGAAGCCTGTATCATGCAGGCTCCTGTGTCTTTGGAGACCTGGGTTCAACATCCAGGCGGCACACAGGGCTGTCGTATACCATCTGCAGGTTCACCTTGTGGCCCACCAGCTCTCGGATATTATTGATGCCATATTTGATCATCGTTGGCCTTAAAGGGGAAGGAGCAGAGTTTACACTAGGTCAGACCAGGCTATCCTCTGCTTCCCAGAGGTTCCTGTCTTCTGCACGGAGAACAAGATGTGCTACCATTAGCCCAGTCACTCCAAGCCCATCTCACCCTCCCACTCTGTTGATCCTCCATCTAGCTCCAGAGCCTTTACACTGGCTGTGCCTGGCATACACCGCCGAACATTTTCACTGCTTCCTCAGCCTCCATGAGGCTTCACCTAGTCTCCTAAGTCCCCCTTTGGCCTGTCCATCAGCATTCTGGCCTTGAGTTTCCTTACTGGCCATGTTAGCTGCCCTTCCTTATGCACTAGGATCCAGGCTGCACACTACGGGGAATGCGCTAGTGTTCGCAGCTCAGAGCCGGCCACAAAACTTGGCCGTCCTACTAAAGAATGTCAGAGGAATTGATGGAATCACCCCAAGTTCCAGCCTGGGCACTCACCGC
This sequence comes from Meriones unguiculatus, assembly GCF_030254825.1. NCBI lineage: Eukaryota > Metazoa > Chordata > Mammalia > Rodentia > Muridae > Meriones > Meriones unguiculatus. The sequence goes on from NC_083358.1 coordinate 42,749,967, forward strand.
TCCAGGGAGAGACCCCAAGCAATAACAGACACATTCTCCGGGAGCCCCATTGGAAGGAGCATCTCAGGGCGGAAGACCCCAGAGTTGCCAACTTCTACCCACTTCTTTAGACCTGTGAGGATACAGGGGAGGCCAGAGCATGCACATGGGTGATACTGCACACAGAGAATGGGAAGATGGGGTAGGAGCTTGGCAAAGGGTGACCCAGGCCAAGTGTGAGGTCCCTCAGACTTCCCTCTGCACCCAGTTTCCCATCTCTGACCTTGGTGGTAGCTGAACACTTCCATGCTGGGCTCTGTGTAGGGGTTGTAGGCTGGTTTGAAGCGTAACTGGGTGATTCCTGTAGAGGTTGGCCAAGGCAGGCTGGTGAGCCCAGAGGCACCCTCCCAGGGCCCCCAAATACTGCCTGTACTGGATGGCCTGCTCACCCAGCTTGGTGAAGAACTCCCTCAGCACACCCATGAGGTGGCCCAGGGTGAGCCCATGGTCGGCAATCACACCCTCGATCTGATGGAACTCGGCCAGGTGTGTGGCGTCCAGCGTCTCATTCCGAAACACCCGGTCAATAGAGAAGTACTTGGCTGGTGTAAATGGCTTCTGGAAAGGAGGAATGATAGCCAGGCCACGCCAGGCCCAGCCCTGGCATGGGTCAGAAGGTCTGTAGGACAGTACCACCCGCCCACCCTGCCCAGACCAAGCTGCACCTTCTGGGCTAAACGGTAGAGGGCTCGTGCACTCGCTGCTGTGGTGTGTGTGCGAAGTAGGTTTTTCCGGGCCTCTTCTAGCTTCCAGGTATACTTGTAGCTTCAGAAGAAAAAACAGGAAGTCTGTCCCATGGCCCTGGAACCCCAGCCTCCTGCCCCTCCCCAGCCCGAGTCCTGCTTCTGCCTCACCCCTGTGAGCCGTAGCCACCCTGGGAGTGGGTCCGTTTCACCCGCTGGACATAGTCCATTGGGAGCTGCAGGGCCTCAGCTGGATCTAGGCAAGACAGAGCCATCTGGTCGGTCAGTGAACATCTCTCAGAAGCCATTGCATGTCAGACAGGCATGGCTCCATGGAAGCTCCTCTGGCCCAGCAGTCAGGGGCACCTGGCAACCTCAGTTGGCATTTCCCTCTTCATCCAGAACCCCCTTCCTCCATGCTTTCCTCTTCACTGTGTGAGAGTCTAAGTTTCCCCCTGGCTGTGACCCATTACCTCCTGCTTTGGTCTTCTCTTACTCCTACTTGACTATGCCCTGTAGCCACAGAGCCACCGACATTCCAGCCTCAGGACCTCTGCACTAGCCATGATCTCCAGAGATTCATATAGTTCTTACTTTCTTGCCTTTTCTTTTTCTCTTTTTTAGAATGGATCTGACTATAGCTCTGGTGGACCTAAAACTCACTATGTAGACCAGGCTGGCCTTGAACTTAGATCCATATGCCTCTGCCTCCAAAATGCTAGAATTAAAGGTATGTGCTCCCACACCCAGCCGTGCTTCAGACTGAAGCCACACGTACCTCCAGCCTCCGTGTGCACCGTGAGCCCTGCAGGCACACACTAGTGTCTCCAGAGGTTTTTAACCCCTTATCCCAGTACACAGATTCTTTAGGAACTATCTAGTCAGGAAGTGGAACTCCCTGGGGACAGGGACTTGTCCTACTCAGTGATGTGACTCACTTGGTTAAAAGCAATCTTAGCTCGCAGGAGGGTCTTCAGGGAGGCCTTGCTCAAGAAATACATGACTTTTCCCAGTGCTTCCTGGAACCTCGGCCTTTCTCAGGTTGGACAAGTGCCCTATCACTAAGATACACCCCCAGTCCCAGTGACCAAAACATTTCTCTCTCTCTTTTTTGGAATTTACAATTTCCCCCTCAGCCTCTTGAGTACTGGTGACAGGTAAGACCTCTCACACCCACTTTAAGTATGTGATTTCTTTGGGAATGTTAACAATATAGTTTTGGTGCTTGAATAAGCCTTCGGCATGTAGCAGCTATGTAGCCCTAGGCAAGTGATGTTCTTTCTGAGCCTCAGTTTCCTCAACTGTAAGTGAGGGGCTAACAGTACCACTTCCTGTAGTTGGAGGGTTTACAACAATGGTGTACAAAATGAGTTTTGGGTGCCACTGCAACAGCAACATCACTATAGCACAGGCTGGCCTTGAACTCATATCAGTCCTCCTGCCTCAGCTTCTAAGTGCTAAGACCAACATGCCTTACTATTTTGGACTGTTTTATTTGAAGACACGGTCCCATTCTGTAGCCTAGGCTGGCATCCAAATCAGTATGTAGCCATGACTGATCTAAGTCTCTTTTGCCTCATCCTCCCACATGATGGGATTACAAGTGTGAGCTACCATGACTGGTTATTTGTTTCATGTATGTGCGTGTGCGTTGCTGCTGCTAGCGATGGAACCCGCTAAATTGGCAATGGGCACCTAAGGAGTGCATCCTCTCACATCATAGGGGAAAAGACAACCATTTTGAGAAGTCACTCATTTCAAGTGAAATACAACACTAAAGAGACTGGCCTGTGACAAAGCACAGAGAACGTGCAGAAAACCCTGGGTTCCATATGTTGCTGTTGCAGTGGCACCCAAAACTCATTTTGTACACCAATGTGTACAGGCTGGCCTTGAACTCATATCAGTCCTCCTGCCTCAGCTTCTAAGTGCTAAGATCAACATGCCTTACTATTTTGGACTGTTTTATTTGAAGACACGGTCCCATTCTGTGCTATAGTGGAGGACTGCAGCTGGTCTTTGCTACTTTGTGGATTCTTTTTCCCACCCTTTATCCTTCCGGTTTCACACCTTATCACTAGATAGGAGAGAGAAAGATAGAAGGGAGAGAGAGAGCCCTGAATCTAATTTCTTTCCTTTTGTTTCTTCTTTGACCATGGCTACTAACAAACCAAACCAATCCCTGTGAATGACCAATCACCAACCCCACCTATTAGGGGCCCTAACATTTTTATACCCTCTGAAAAGTTCCCAGAATTCCAAATGTCACACAACAGCAGAACCTTATCTGCAGCTGGCAAAACCACCTCTGCTGGAGCACGAGGCAAATCACAGTCAGCTCCTGCAGTCAGTCAGAAGCAGCCGCATATCCTGGGATTTTGCTTTTGTTTTGTTTTTGAAGACAGAGTTTCGCTGTGCAGCCTTGGCTGTCCTATACTCGCTTTGTAAACCAGGCTGGCCTCGAACTCACAGAGATCCACCTGCCTCTGCCTCCCTCAGTACTGAGATTAAAGGCATGTGCCACCATACCTAGCTGAAAGATTAATTTTCACTTTTCCATCATGTGTATGCCTGTGTGTCTCCGTGTGAGTACATACACAGGAGTCTGTGTGCCTGAGGAGCCTAGAAGGCATCTGATTCCTTGAAGTTAGAGGCTTTTGTGAGACAAAACATGGATGCTGGGAACTAAACTAGGATCCTCTGAAAAAAGCAGCAAGTGCTTTTAACTGCTAGGCTTCTCCAGCCCACACACATGCCTCGCTTTAGTAAAAAGGATTTAACCCCAAATAAGCCCCTGGGAATTTACATGATGGTGAGAGAGGGGAAGGGACAGAGTCATGGTGGATTTTGGACAGATAAACCCAGGTTCCCATATGTGCTAAGTAAGTGCTATACTGATGAGCCACACTCCAGCCCATAGGTGTCATTTCAAATCTGAGACATAGCTGAGCAGAGTGGGCCAAGACTTTAATCCCAGCACTCAGGAGGCAGAGGCAGGCAGATCACTGGGTTTGAGGCCAGCCTGGTCTACAGAGTGAGTTTCAGGACAGCCAGGGCTACACACAGAGAAACCCTGTCTCAAAAACCAAATAAAACATGCCTGTAGTACAAACACTGGGGAGGCAGAAGCAGCAGGTGGATCTTTGTGAGTCTGAGGCCAGCCTGGTCTATATAGTGAGTTCCAGGTCAAGCAATGAAGTTCTGAATATAATAAAGATCTCCATGCATTGTGGCATATGCCTTTAAGCCCAGCAAGGCAGGGACAGGGGAATCCTTGTGAGTCTAAGGCCAGCCTGGCCTACAAGACCTCCAGGCCAATGAAAGCTATATATTGAAACCCTCTATGAAATGAAATATCTCTTCCTTAAAGCTTTATCCAGACCCAGGACCTCTGCTACCAAGTTGGCCAGGCTACCAACCTCGCAGGAAGAAAGTGTCATGTTGGTCACGTGCTGGGTGCTGCTGAGGCTGGAAGAGCGCATCAAAATTCCAGAAGGAACTCTCAATGAAGTTGTCCGTAGGCATCTCAGTGAACCTGCAGGAGACATGACTGCCTGCCCTGCCTGCCTGTGCCCAGCAGCTGCCACACCCCACCAGGGCCCTTTGCTCACCCCATCTCCAGGAAGATCTGTCGGAACTGGGAGCGGACCTTGAGCAAGGGGTGCAGGTGGCCGCTGTCTGGGAGCACACCACGGGCAGAGAAGTTGTAGGGTTTGAAGGGTCGGTCCCTCCAGGAGCCGCTGTGGGGAGATTCAGGGTACAAAAACATGAGGAGGGCTGCTGATCCTTCTTCAAAACCCTCTACCCTCTCCTTACCCTACCTGGAGATCATCTCTGGGCTAAGCTCCGCCTCCTGCTTGGACACACTTGTGCTGAAGCCCTTTCCCTTGCTCACCCAGTAGGTTTTCAGGACCCTATGAACAGAGGAAGAGAAGGAACATTGCTGACATCTCAAGAGCCTGCCCTTGATCCTCTATTAGGTGCTAATCCCAGAACCAACCTTCGTCACTCTGATTTTCGGCTGTTTGTTGTTGATGTTGTAACGGACTTCATGTATCCCAGACAGAACTGGAATTTGCTACACAGTCAATCATAGAACCCTGGTCAAGGACCTTGAACTGATCCTCCTGTTTCTGCCTTCTATATGCTAGAACTACAGGATTATGTGGTCCTAAGGATCAAACTCAGGGCTTCGCGCATACTAACCAAGCTACAACCCTAAGAGCCTGCTTTACTTATTTACTTTTTCTATAGAGGGTCAGGTCATATAGTAAAGGCTGAGATTATGGGCTTTAGTCATTGTATCCTAAAGTGCCTTTACCTGCCTTTCTTCCTCTTTTTCTTTTTTTAACAGAGGGTCACCATGGAGCCCTGGCTGGCTTGGAGCTCCTATGTAGACCAGCTGGCCTTCAACTCACTGATCCTGTCTCTGTTTCCTATGCTGGAATTAAATGTATACCCAACCATGTCCAGCTGCTTGAGCATGCCAGGCAATATCTACAGCTGAGACACATCAGTTTTATTTTTATTATGTGTACTGCATACGTGTGGTCTGAATGTTTGTGTGAATGTGTGACATATGTGAGCGGGAGCCTCTGGAGGCCAGAGGAAGGTATGCAATCCCTGGTCTGTTCCTGACACAGCTCCTGGCACTAGAGTGGCAGGAGGCTGTGAGCTGTCCAACACGGGCACCAGGAACCTAACCCAGGTCCTCGGAAGAGCGGCAATAGCTCTAAACCACTGAGCCATCTCTCCAGCCCTCTAGATTCATGAGTGTTTAAGAATCATTATTCCCTTCACTGACCTGTGTGCACAAGTGTGCACATTGCACAGCTCCTACGTGGAGGTCAGAAAACAACTTCGAGAATCAGTTTTTAAGCCAGGTGTGGTGGCGCACGGCTTAAGTCCCAGCACTCAGGGAGGCAGAGGCAGGCAGATCACTGCGAATTCGAGGCCAGCCTTGTCTATGAAGTGAGTCTAGGACAGCCAAGACTACAGAGAAACCCTCTCAAAAACAAACAAACGAAAGAATCAGTCTTTCTTTCTACCATGTGGGTCCCAGGGATGGAACTCAAGTTATCAGGCTGGGTGACAACTATCTTTAGCCACTGAGCTATTTTCTGGCCCTCATTTTTGTCTCCTTTTAAATTATTATTAGGTGTTTTATGTAGCCCAGGCTAACCTTCAACTCCTGATCTTCCTTTGTTCGTTCTGCTTTATCGATAGTCTTCTTGATACTGTCATAGAAATTTTCTTAGGGGGCCACTACCCTTCTACCCTTCATGCATGAATTCATTCTGTAAACTAATCTGAAATTCTAATTTGAATCTTGGTCCATACAGATGGGCATGATGATGTCAGCAACGTACTGAGGGTTTATCTGGGGTCAGGATCTGTTATCCACAATTCTAAGGAAGCTAAGGCTGCAAAGGGCCAGGTGAGTTGGCCAAGTTCACATAACAAGTTGCAGAGCCTAGACTTCCCTCAATCAGGTAGCCCTACAACCCCAGGCTTTAAATGGTTTCATGAGATAGGTTTCACTCTGTACCCAGGCTGGCCTGGAACTCACAGTCTCAGCTGCACAAGTATGCAGCACCAAATCTGCCTCAGTATGGCCTCACCTGAGTGACATGTGAGCAGGAATTTATTGGCTGACTGCCTGGAAAGTATACCGGAAGACATTTTCCAGCAGCAGGTGCAGCACGAGAAAAGCCAGAGCCCGGCACAGACTCAAAAACCCTGGATAGGGCTGAGTGTAGTGCTGTATGCCTCTAATCCCCGCCTAGCCTAGCGAGGCACAGGCAGGCAGATCTCTGCAAATCTGAGGCTAGCCTGAACTATATAGCGAGCATCGGGCTAGCCAGGGCTACAAAACCAAAGAACTTAAAAACCAAAGAACTAAACAACAACCCAGTAACAAAAATCCTATGTAAAGGGGGTCTAGTGAAGACTGACATCAGCAGCAACTGGGTACATGCTCGGCAGCTCCCTCCCTTCATCCTCACAGCACCACAGGTAAAGGGGCCAAGCCATGGCAGCCACTCACACTTCTGTCAGCAGCTTCCTCTTCCGGAGCTCATTCCTTTCCTTTTCAGTCAGCTTCTCAGCCTGGCCTGACTGGACCAGCTGCAAACGCCTCTGTACTTCATCCTCGATACTGTCCACCTGCCATAGGACAAAAGGAATGAGGGCTGTATGTGCCCCACTCCCCCTTCTATTGCCTCCAGCCACACGCCTACAGGACTCACCACTTGGAAGACCCGAGGCCCATCAGCTGCACTCTTGTCCACTCGGATCCACTTGTTGGACATGGCCTTGCTGAAGCCCACCTTGCCGCTGGGCAGTTGCTAGGGAAGTGGGATTGTGATGAGTGCTGTATTCCAGGGCCACCTGCATCCCATCCCCTCCCTGGACCCCAGCCCTGGGCCCTACCATGAGCTCACTTTGCACCAGGCCCTCAGGAGGGATGCTTCTGAACACACGGGCCTCATGGCTGCCCTCCCGGGCAATCTCTTCACCCTCAGCAGTCAGCTCCCAGCACTTGGTGGAGCGAAGCTCTGCCTCAATGACCTGCAGGGAAATAAGTGGCACATGGGTATGCGGTGCTCAGCTCCCTCCCCGTGCAGCACTGGGCCAAAGATTCAAAGACAGGTGTCATGTGCTCAGTGTCCACAGGAGGCCATTCAGCTGTCTTGCTCTATCACCATCTGCCTTATTTTCTCACTGTTTTGCATCTACGCTGGTGCAAGCGCATCTGCAACACTGGGGTAACAGGGGCTCCAGTGGCCATGCTCAGCTTTTGTTGTTGTTTTTTGAGGCACAGTTTCTCTGTGTAGCCCTAGTTGACCTGGAACTAGCTCTGTTGACCAGAATGGTCTCAGACTCACAGAGATCTAGCTGCCTCTGCCTCTGCCAGGATTAAAGGCGTGCAACCACCACGACTGGCCATGCTCAGCTTTTACATAGTGCTATGGATCTGAATTCAGGTCTCCTGCCAGCCACTCTTTTTCCACTGAGCCATTTCCCCTAAGCCCTTATCCTGATTGTCTACACAGTTCACCGTTTTTACAGACTAAGAGCACTTTTTCTCATAGTTTACAGAAAGGCTTTAAACAAATGGCCTTTCCAGAAAATACTAAGCTACACCAACTCTAGTTCCTTAACAGATGTATTAACTCGTTTAGAATTTAAGGCTAAACGGGAAAGATCAGAGAAGGAAAAAAAAAATCTAAGTTTATTTTACATAATTGTCTGAAAGATAAAATCAAAGAAGTCAACAGAATTTAGTCTGGTTTCATCTGCCCTAAGGGAGGAGGTGCTGAGTTTGGAGGAGTGGTGACAATCATCTAGGAGGATCTTCTGTGACAGTAGGTAGGTCATGCAGTCATCACTGTCCTTCCGCCACACATGGTGCTCCCTCTCCTGACATAGCTAGGTCTTTTAAGATCCATAGAAACAATTGTAAACTGAAACACGCCTCTTTTCCCAGCTTCTGGATACTCAGTTCTTTCAAGGTTGTATCCATCCAAGTGTAGATCTGTGTGAGCCCACATTTTCCTAGGGAAAATGCATCCCTTCAGTGGCTGAGTTCAGTTATTGGTGGTAAACACCTGCCAACGCTTCTGCTGTCACTGTAGGAGCAATGGGCATGTCTCCTCCAGGTTAATTAGCTCTGGCTCCTTAATTTCCTTCTGTGTGACTTGTACAATTCCACTGCTGTCTTTCTCCTTCAGCCCCTTGAGAAACCAAACTTTCTTTCTTTCTCCCCCCTTTCCCTTCTACTTCTTACGGTTTTTCATTTCTTTACATATTTATTTTTTTTTAAAGATTTATTTATTTTATGTATATGAGTGTTCTATCTGCATTTACACCTGCCAGAAGAGGGAATCGGTTCACATTATAGATGGTTGTGAGCCACCATGTGGTTGCTGGGAACTGAACTCATGAACTTTGGAAGAGCAGACAGTGCTCTTAGTCACTGAGCCATCTCTCCAGCCCCATTACATATTTATTTTTGAGGTATGTTTCAATAGGTGGCCTTGGAATAGCCTATTGGAAAACTCACTATGTAAACCTGGTTTTGAATCCACAGAGATCCACCTGCCTCTGCTTACAGAGTACTGGGGTTAAAGGCATGAGACACCCACCCACCTAACACCTAGCTTTCTTTTAAATGTTATGTGTATTTGTGTGTGTGTGTGGTCAGAGGACAGCTTTTAGGAGTCAGTCCTTGCCTTCCACCAAGGAGGGTCTCGTATTCTTTGCTATGCTGCACACTCCATGGCCAAGAGCTTCCTAGCAATTCTCCTAGGTCTGCCTTGCTTCTCACCTAGGGGTGTGATGGGATTACAAGTGTGGAAGGACTGAACTCAGGCTGTCCAGCTAGTGTACGCAACCAGCCATATCCCTGGCCCCTGTACCATAATCTTGATCTGAGGGCCCTGGAACTGTAGTATGTACAACTAGTGACACTGATGAGTCACTTACCTACACTGAACAGCATTTGTCTTATGTACAAGACCTGAAAACAACATCATCATCCCAAGATTATGGCAAGGACTACAAACCAAAGAGCAGAGACCAGAGTACAGAATTTGTGCTCAACAAATAAACAGCCCCAACTCTTGCCTCATGGATCTTGCTTCCTGAGTGGTCCACAAATCCATCATCATCTTTCATTTCATCACAGACCATTTGCCAAGATGGATGGGCTTTCTTTCTCCCTTGCCCCACCCCACCTAACCTTCCCACACCACATATCAAGCCCTATAGATTGGGGATGTGCCAGTGTTGGTATAATGTTCTTGTGAAATGCATACAATTTACCCTTGTTCATTGAAATGCTAATTTCTCTACCCCACAATCCGGTTTCAATCTGGACATTGCATTGCGATGTTTATTCTAAGCATCACCTATCTCAAGTTTGTGTAAACATGCCACCATTTGTTCTCTGTATTGTTAATAAAACAACCAGCCACAATGCTGAGCAATGGAGAATAGGGTGGGACATCCTGGTCCAGGGGAGAGAAGGAAGGGATGGGGTGGGAGGGGGATAGGAGAGTAGAGATGAGCAGGAGAGAATTTTGAACCACAAGAATAGATAAACCAAAACTAAGATGACTAAAAGCAAGTATAATGGATGAAATCTGATGGTAGGAAACTATGCGGGCTTGGAGGTTTAGGAAGGTGTAACTATTGCCCAGCATTGTGCTCTAGGTTAATTAAATAAATCCTAGTCTCTGTGTGGTGATTTGGGTATACAGCTGGTTTTGGAATAACTGCTGCTTAACTAAAAGATAAATCAACAGTAAATATTAATATTCAACAACTTGCCAGCCTCAATCTTCAGCCCCCAACCCCATCTCTCAGTTTTGCCTAGCAGTCCTTCTGAAAAATAATACAGAGAATACAATCTGGCTGGCTACAACTCCTAGTATGGTTCTCCTTATTACTGTGAGAGAAGGACATACCCGGTAGGCTGTGCATGGTGGCAAAGGCCGGTAACCTCAGCTGTTGGGGAACCTGGAGCAAGATGGAAAGCCAAGGCCAGCCTGGACAGAAAGAGCCTGTTTCAAAATGAAAAGTACCTCAGCACTTGGGAGCCAGGGGCAGAGGCTAGCCTGGCCTACACAGTGGGCTACAGCAGAGCCACAGCTATGAAAAAAACAGCAGTAAAACCCAGAAAAAAATTAAAAAATAAAAGAGTAAAAAATTTTCTAGAAACGTGCTTCAGTGGATAAGAGCAATAGATCTTGCAGAGGAACCAGGTTCAATTCCCAGCACCTACATGGATGCTCACAACCATCTGTAACTTAAAATTCCAACCTCTTTTGGCCTCCTCCAGTACGTGGCTCACATACACTCAGACAAGGACACACGTACACATATAAAACTAATGAACAGTTCTGAGAGAGGGCGAGAGCCTTTTATATCAGTCCTCTGAAGGCAATCAGATCTCTCTCTGTCAGTTGGAGGCCAGTCTGGTCCAGAGAGCAATTTCCAGGACAGTGTGGAGCTATATCTTTCAGTGTTACAATTTTTTGTCTTGCACGCAGGAGGCCCGAGTATGGAGATGAAAGGGCATGAGGGAACATACAGAACTATGTAATTCTGCCCTGATGGTCTCTGCGGATTGTAATCCTCATACCAAAGCCCTGCCATTTATGTCCTGAGTGCCATCGTTTTCCTCCACCGGATCCCGGCTCTCATTCTCCCAACACGAAGCCAACTCTAACAACTCTGAGCCTTCACACCACTGTGGTCATTTGTGCCTCCCCATTTGATTGCAACCCTTTTCGGGGCAGCGACCTCGTCTTGTCATACCCCTACATGCACGATGCTTTCTCCTTAATAGACGTCAGTCGCTTGAGGGACATAAATTGCTCCTGATTTCCCACCGGCGCACCCCACGGTGCATCTGTACGTAATTTTCCCTCGCTACAGGTATAAAAGCGAGGCCGGCCAGCAGCACGTGCCGGACTCACCTCACCCAGAGCCTGGAGGCTCTTAACCGCGCCCACCACCGCCTGATGCTCCACGCCCAGCTGCGTAGCCAACTCTGCGCTGTCCAGGCCGCCATCAGCTACCTCCAGCCGCCGCAGCAACTGCTCCAACACAGGACTGTCAGCCATAGCTGTTCCCAATGTGCTTGGCGTATGCAGGCCGCCGTAGCCACCAGGAAACCGGAACCGGAACCCGCGATAGCGCGTACGTCGCCATTTTTAATGTGTCGCACAGTGCAAATTGGGAGCTGGCCATCGCCATCTTAAGTGTGGCAAGTAACCACAAATGAGTGTGAGAGGGATTCAGGACGCTGTATGTAGTTTGGCCCCAGCGGCCTTTAGTTAACTAGTGAGGTAAATTTGAAGACTTGAAAGTCAATAGTAGTTTTCTTTTGGCGTTTTGTTTTATATATTGAGACAGGGTTTATCTAACCGAGGCTAGCCTTGAACTCCTAATCTCCTGCCTACATCCCCCCAAGTGCTAGGATTACAAACACTGTAAGGCCTGATTGAAATTTATTCTATCGGTTCCCCCCCCCCCCCCCCCTAATTTTCATGCAGCCGCCACTAGCTCAGATCACTGGCACCCTTCAAGAATTCTCTCTTACCCAGAGAGAAGGCAGCGGGTAGTGGGCTTCAGGCATGGTCATTCTGTTGATGTTTTTGTTGTTTTTACATTTAATTCACTTAATGTGTGAGTGTGCATGGTGGCCTCAGAGGTCCGGAGATGACATCAGATCATGTGGAACTGAAGTTATGGATGGTTGTGAACCACCATGTGAATTCTGGAAATTGCAGAGGTTTGGTCCTCTGCAAGTGAATTTAACAGCTTGATACTTTAGTTGTTTTGTTTTTTTGAGACGGCGTTTCTCCATGTAGCCTTGGCAGTCCTTTGTAGATTAGGCTGGCCTCCAGAGCTCTGCCTGCTGCTGCCTTGCCCCAGTGCTGGGATTACAGGCCTTCAGACACCAGGATGGTCACAGCTTAATACTTAACACTTCACAAGTGCTCTTAACAGCTGAGCTGTCTTTTCAGTGCCCCACCCTGACGATGTTAACTTCTTTTACATTTTCAAAGGGAGTCTGGGTAGGGACCAAACCTGTTTAGGGAAGAGGGGTTCACTTAGGAACACTTGCAGAATCTGCTGACCTACATGGAGTACATCAGAATTTTTAAGTTCTTCCTAAAATTCATAATGTGTAAGTCTTCCACATTACAAGAGAAAAAGGAGCTTCAGAGGCAAAAATGATAACCTACAGGGAGTTGATGGATACAGCCAAAAAAAAAAAAAATTATAAAACCTTAGCCGGGCATGGTGGCACATGTCTGTAATCCCAGCACTCTGGGAGGCAGAGGCAGGTGGGATTTCTGTGAGTTTGAAGCCAGTCTGGTCTACAAAACAAGTCCAGAACAGCCAACGCTACACAGAAAAACCCAGTTTCGAAAAAGAAAAGAAAAATTATAAACCCTCCAGCTGCCACAGTTCCCTGTGCTCTGAGAAGATCAAGGCAATAAATAATATCACATTAATGCTTCTTAAAGACTGTGGGTCTTAGCCTGGGGGTTAGGGGAAAAGGAGACACGCACTTTTAATCCTAGCATTCAGGTGGCAGAGACAGGCAGATTCCCCGAATTTGAGGTCAGCCTGGTCTACAGAGTGAGTTCCAGGACAGCCAGAGCTATACAGAGAAACCCTGTCTTGAAAAACCAAAAACCAAACAAATGTACAAAAGACTCCATAACCAAACCAAAACAAAACTTGGGTCTCATCCATATGGGGCCCGGTGATTCAATATGAGGGTTATGAAAACAAACAAACAAACAAACAAACAAACTGGCAATAGTGAGAGGTTTCTGAATATTCAGTGACCAGATTAATTCAAAATCAAATGCAGTGAGTCCCAGGTACCCCAGGCAGCTCTTGGCCACCCTCAGCTGTGCAACCATGGCAGCCTTTTTCCCCTTGCTTTTGTTTTATGGCAGGGTCTCAATACGCATATGTGCATGTGTGAACGTATGTACTTGCATACCATGGCGCACACTTGGAGGTTAGAGGACAATTCCTGGGACTCTGTCTCTTTCCACCCTGAGGTATAATTTAGTTCCTCAGGCTTTTGCAACAAACACTACTTCTACGCCATCTTACTGCACTAGCCTTGGTTCTGAACACAGAATATGCACACTGAGCTGTGAGTACTTCATTTCACTCCACATGATGTCCAATCAATACTGCTTGAAATACCAAAACGTCAAGTTTGAGACCATATGGTATGTTGTTTTTACTATGTGTACAAAGTTTTCTGCTCTGATAGAAACATAATGTCTTGACATGTTAAACAGAGTCGCTTAAAAGGTTTTAAATTTTTCATTTTTCTTATTTTAAGTTAATTGTATGTATGTGTGTCTGTATGTGCGTGAGCGTACAGGTGCCCAAGGAGGCCAGAGGTATTGTATCCCTGGAGCTCCAGTTACATTTGAGTATGAGTCACCTGATATGGGTGCTGCAAACAGAACACTAATCCTCTAGAAGAGGAGCCAGTACACATGAAAGCAGGTGTGTGCCAAGGCCAGAGGCTTTGGTTCCCTGGAGCTGGAGTTATAGGTGGTTGCTCTCTCTCTCTCTCCCCCTCTCCCTCTCTCTCTGTGTATGTATTTTTATGTATATGAGAGTTTTGCCTGCATGTGTATAAACCATTTGCATTTGGTGCCAGTAAATGCCAGTAGACGGCATCAGATCTTCTGGAACTTGCATTACAGGCAGTTGTTAGCCACCAAGTAGGTAGGTGCTGGGAAACAAACCCAGGTCCTCTTGACTACTGTGCCATCTCTTCTGCTCTGGAAAACAACTTTGAACACTTTCCTATCATTCTCCAGGACACAGCAAACTAGTGTACTTTTGGTTGTATTGTGTTAGAAGTCTTGATTTTTAAAATTGCTCTTTGGGCCAGCACTTAGGAGGCAGAGGCAGGTGGATCCCTGAGAGTTTGAGGCCAGCCTGGTCTACAGATCAAGTTCTGAAACAGCTATGGCTGCACAAAGAGAAACCCTGTCTCAATAACAAAGAAACAAAAAATTGCCCTTTGGGGCCTGGGCTGGAGAAAGGGCTAAGATAGGAAAACCACTGGCTGTTCTTCCAGAAAGCCCAGGTTCAGTTCCCAGCACCCACATGATTGCTCTCAACCATTTGTAACTACAGTTTCTGGGGATCTGGTGCCCTCAGAAGTCAGAAAAAGGGAGTGGGTCCTATATAGTCAGGAATATATACAGAGGCCATATGCTCAGAGGCTAAAGGTACTGCTTTACAAGAGCTGTGAGAACCACCTCATTTATGATTACTTAGCACATAGTCTCCACAAAGCTGTCAAAGCCTCAGATATGCACTGGGCCCAATGCTGAGTACTTGCACCAAACCATGATGGAGGCTCTTTGTGCTGTGCAGAGTATCGACCTAAATGAAGTTGATGATATCAACAAACTAAATAAAGGGCAAGCCTCTGTAAAATTGATGGAGAGGTGAAAACACTGTAAAGTTGGCAGGTTGCAGTGGTAGAATCAAGAGTGCTTCAGTGGGAGGAACAAATGACATAATATCAGGGTTGCTGAGGCTTGTGGCAAAGGTACTTGTTGCCAAGCCTGACAGCCTGAGTTCCATCCCTTGGACCCACAAGAAGGAAGAGAGCTGAGTCTTGAAAAGTTTCCCCTGACCACCACACATGTGTTGTGATGTGTATGTACACATATGTACCCATCTGTATAACTGAATAAAATGTAAAAAAAAAAAAAAGTTGAAAATTTAGGTTCATGAAAACAACAACAACAACAAAAAAATGCTTGGAGCCGGACATGGTGGCATACGTCTTTAATCACAGCCCTCCAGCACTCAGAGAGGCAGAGGCAGGCAGATCACTGTGAGTTTGAGGCCAGCCTGGTTTACAAAGTGAGACTAGGACAGCCAGGCTACACGGAGAAATCCTGTCTCAAAAATCCAAACAAACAAACAAATAAGTAAACACAACATGCTTAGGGCCAGAGAAATGGACCAGTCGTTAAGAGCACTTGTTGCTCTTGCAGAGAACCCAGGTTCCTTCGGTTCTCAGCACCCATATGGTGGATCACAACCACCTGCAACTCTGGTTCCAAGCGATCTGTGTCCTCTTCTGGTTTTGTGGGCACCAGGCACCAGACATGCATATGGTACATATACATACATGCAGACATTCATATATGTAAAATAACAATAAATATTTAAAAAGAAGTCAAGCTGGGCGTGGTGGTGCCCAGCTGTAACTCTAGCACTCAGGCACAAGCACGTGGATCTCTGTGAGTTTGAGGCCAGCCTGGTCTACAAAGCAAGTCCAGAACAGCCAAGGCTACACAAAGAAACCCTGTCTCAACCAAAAAAAAACACCAAAAAATAATTATTGTTTGAGCCTGTTAAACATCACCTCTGGTACTCTGTAATTCTGACCTTATAGTGAAGTCCTATACTCAAGATTAACTTAGGCCCCTTTCTCCTCAGCTGCAAAATACCTTCCCCCTCAAGGCTTTTATTTCCTTTGTGACAGGGTCTCATCACGTAACCCTGGTTGACCTGGAGTGTACTATGTGGACCACCTACCTGGCCTGGAACTCCAAGATCCACTAGAGCCCCTGCTGCCCAGTGCTAAGATGAAAGTGAGCTACCATACATGGTTTCCTTAATTAAAATAAAAAGTGAGCATCCTGGGTGTGTGCTACAGCACATGTGGAGGGCAGAGGGCAGCTTTAAGACATCAGTTCTCGCCTTTCACCTTCTCTGAGGCAGGGTCACTCTTGTTTTAATTCTGCTGGTTTACAGGCTAGCTGGTCAAGAGCTTTGATGCTGCTGTCCCGCCTCACATCCTGCTGCTGTAGCACTGGGCTAGAGATGTGCACCACATTCAGCTTTTTAAAAAGCTTTTAAACTTCATTTGTAGAAGTGTTTTGCCTGCATGTCTGTCTCTGTACCATTGGCATGTCTTGTGCCATAGAAGAGGGCTTCAGACACCCTGGGACTGGAGTTACAGATGGGCTTGGAGCTTCATGTGAGTGCTAGGAGTAAAACTGGGGTCATTTGGAAGCGTGGCCAGTGCTCTTAACCACTAGGCCATCTCTTGAGCCCCCATCTCCAGTTTCTTAAGTGGTTTCTGGGACTGAATTTGGGTCCTCAGGCTTTCCTGGTTAGCACTTTTATTTACTGAACCATATCCCTGGTCCCTATGTTACTGCTTTTAAAATATTTTGTTTGTTTCACCATGTAGTCCTGCCTGGCTGGCCTGGAACTCATTGTGTAGACGTGTGTGTGTGTGTGTGTGTGTGTGTGTGTGTGTGTGTGTGTGTACGCTTAGCACAGTTAGTCCATGCACTGGTGTTGAGGTTGTCCACCATCTGACATGGTTGCTGAGGCCTGAACTTGAATTCTCTGGAAAGCAGCAAGTGCCCCTAAACCACCTCTCCAGTCCCCTATTTCACTGTGTTGAGCCAGGGTCTCCTGTAGCCCCAGCTGGCTTCAAACTCCATACAAAGCTGAGAATGACCTTAAACTTTTGGTCATGGCTTCATTCAGCCTCTTGAGTGTTAAGACAACCATAAAACAGGAGGCATCAAACATTCGTGTCAATGGCACAGGACAGAGAGTCAATCACAGGTCTGTCAAGATCACTCTGGACTTGGGTGTCCTCCCAAACAACTTAGGACATTGCTGGTGTGCCATACCAGCAATGCTTAGTCCTGTACACTGCCTGGGGGATGGGGTGGCCCAACTGCTTGACCTCAAGTGTCATTCCTCCTGAGTTCCTGTCACTGGAAAGGAAGCATTCGGTTTTTCTAAGGATTCCTTCTGGGCAGCCCATAGTCTGTCCCAGTGTTCCTATTTCCTCAGTTTTGAAATACCTCCCATCCCCCACCCCCTACAGGTGCTGTCCTTCCTCCTAGCAGCAGGCAGTGAGCTGACTTGAGCCAGAGGACTCCAGATCCAACAGTCCTGCTTATCTCCCTAGAACTCTGTCACCATAGCCATCTGCGTCCTTTTTCCTCCTCAAACCAAATAGCACCCCCTTACCTTATGCCTATGGCCGTTTAATTGCAAAAGCTAAGTCGTTTGTGGGAGACCACAAAGTGTCCCCTTTCATTTCCCAGCTA
The DNA here is from genome assembly GCF_030254825.1 of Meriones unguiculatus. Classification (NCBI taxonomy): domain Eukaryota; kingdom Metazoa; phylum Chordata; class Mammalia; order Rodentia; family Muridae; genus Meriones; species Meriones unguiculatus. The sequence goes on from NC_083358.1 coordinate 42,767,350, forward strand.
AGAGTAAAAATAGATAACTCTGCCTCTCACCCGGAGAAACACGCTTAAGGTAACACCTTTGAGACCTCTGCGTTTCCTGCCCTCCAACTGTGGATAGCCCTCCAAGGTTGAAAAGCATTTCTGCTCAGGGTCACCCCTGTTGGCCTCTGTGATTTCAGAGAGGCGAAGAGACTTGTTACATGTCACACAGTAGTCTGACAGGCTGCCGGGGCACTACGGGACAGAAGGAGAAAGCCGGTACTTTCTCTACTGGCCTGAACAGCTGTGGCACCAGGATGCAGCGAAACCCCAGGATCCTGGCCCTTGACCTTATCCTGAACGGCAAAAGCTCGCCATTGGGTGGGCGTTCCCTAAGTGCAGCAGGGATGGAAAATGAAAGTGGCAAAGAAGCCGTGCCTCGCCCCTCTCTCCAGAGATGACGGGAAAAGGACGAAGCGCAGGCCGGCATCCGCCCTGCACGGTGACCACCTGGCCACGCTCGCGCGGATTCTTCAAACGACTCCAAGGAGAGCCAGGGACTCTCGGCAGCAAGGGCGGGGCTGGGCTGAGGCCCAGTCACGTGAGGGTGCCCGAGTGGGCTCTCGGTCCCCACCCCACCAGGGGGCGTCCCCCACAACGCGTGGTCGACCGTCATTGGCCCATGGTGCGACCAATAGAAATCGGCCATCTGGGATCCCTGCGTTCCGAGCCACAGCCTAACGTGCTGAGCCGCCTAGGACGCAATGAGCGGGGACAGCTGTGGGGCTAAGCCAGTCAGGAGGGCGGAGGGGCGGGCTCAGCGGGCCGGTCAGGTTGGGGTGAGAGGCGTGCGGATATAAATCGGAGCAGCGGCGGCCGCGTCCGGTCAGTACCGCAGAGCCGCTGCCTGACGATCGTTTTAAAGGGCCCGTGCGCCGCCGCCCCCTCGGCCCGCCATGCTCCTCTCGGTGCCGCTCCTGCTCGGCCTCCTCGGCCTGGCCGCTGCAGAGCCTGCCGTCTATTTCAAAGAGCAATTCTTGGACGGAGGTAAGGTCTGGCCCGGTCTCTCGGCCGCCTCAGCGACGGCTGGGGCCCGAGCCTATGGCTGCCTCGCCGAGTGTAATGTAATTACCGTTCAGAGGGCCAACACTGTGGCCCCGGGGGACTAGAGCCGCGGGCGGTTCCAGTTGTGCGTCCTTGGAGGACGTGGGAGGCGCAGCGGTTTCCCGCGCCCGGAGTTAGGGCTCGTCCGAGGACCTGAAGCCGCTCGAGGTGTCAAGTTCGAGGTTGGGATGGGAATCCCCCTCCCCGCCCCCACCGGCTTGTGGCTCCTGACAGACGTTGGGTATGGGGGCGGGGGTCAGCCGGCCCCGCTAGTCTGACTCTGTGCCGCTCCCCTCAGATGACTGGACCAACCGCTGGGTCGAATCCAAACATAAGTCCGATTTTGGCAAATTTGTCCTCAGTTCTGGCAAATTCTACGGGGACCAGGAGAAGGATAAAGGTAAGAGGCAGGAAGGGAGTAGGTGCTTGGATTCAGACGACTTCCTGGAGGAAGCTGTAGTCAGCATACACAGTGCTTGGGCTTTTCCCAAGGACAGGTGGAGGGGGGAGGTCAGCCGGTACCCCTCGAGGTATAGAGTATTTGGGGTCCACCTGACTACACTCCCATTCCATCACAGGGCTGCAGACAAGCCAAGATGCCCGATTTTACGCACTGTCTGCCAGATTCGAACCCTTTAGCAACAAGGGCCAGACACTGGTGGTACAGTTCACGGTGAAGCATGAGCAGAATATCGACTGTGGGGGTGGCTACGTGAAGCTGTTTCCGGGTAGTTTGGACCAGAAGGATATGCATGGAGACTCGGAGTACAACATCATGTTTGGTGAGGGACCCCTAGCCAGTGCTGACTGGAACCCTTTATAATCGGAAAGCTGATCGTCACACCACGGAAAGCACTTGATGGGGAGGATTGGTCCTGAAGGAACAACTAAAGGGCTTACCGAATTAGCTGCAGGTTTTTATTGTTCATTTGTGTTAATTTCTAGATGTTCCCTAATTTTAGAAATGAAACTAATGAAAAGATCTAAGTCACTGAATGAAAAAACTTTTGAGTGTGTGCATATCTATGTAGGGGCATGCTAGTGTGAAGGGCAGAGGACAACTTTGGAAATATCTTTTGTCACCTGAGTTCCAGGGTTGAACTCAGATTGTCGGGCTTGGTGGCATGCACCTAGTTTACCACTAAGCCACTTGCCAGCCCCCAGATGGTAATCCTTTCAGATTTTTCCTGAGTCTTTGAGCATGGAGTAATAGTACATGCCTTTAATTCCAGAACTGGCTGCATCGGAGGCAGGTGAATCTCTTGAGTTCCCAGACAGTTAGGACTACGTAGAGAACCCGCCTTAAAAAAAAAATCAGGTTTATTCCTGAATAGGTATGGCAATGTGCACATGTAATTCAGCATTGAGATCAGTACTTTGAAGCCAGCCTCAGTTAAATGTAACAGTATTCTCTGTCAAAAACAGAGAGATGATTTAATGATTTCCAGAGAACTCAGGTCCAGCTCCCAGCACTCTTTAATGGTGCCCACTTCAGACCTCTGCAGGTTCCTCTGTATGCATGGTGCACGTATACACACAAATGAATGAGGTTAGGTCTTCCTTTAACAAAGGGGGGTATGGCCTGCCATGATGGGCAGCCTGCATATGCTTCTTATGCAGGTCCGGACATCTGCGGTCCTGGCACCAAGAAGGTTCATGTCATCTTTAACTACAAGGGCAAGAATGTGCTGATCAACAAGGATATCCGGTGCAAGGTGTGCCTGGGGTAGTCATTTAAATAGCTGTCATGGGTGGCCCAGGCACTAGCCTGGTGGGAGGGACTTCTCACCTCCTTCCCTCTTCAGGATGATGAGTTCACACACCTGTACACACTGATTGTGCGGCCAGACAACACCTATGAGGTGAAAATTGACAACAGTCAGGTGGAATCAGGCTCCCTGGAGGACGATTGGGACTTTCTGCCACCAAAGAAGATAAAGGATCCTAATGCTGCCAAGCCAGAAGACTGGGACGAACGAGCCAAGATTGATGACCCTACAGATTCTAAGCCTGAGGTTGGTGCTTGGATGACAGTTCCACCTCCCATCATAGAGGACACCTAGGTCCACCCTTGACTTCCATGTGTGCTCCTAGGACTGGGACAAGCCTGAGCACATCCCTGACCCTGATGCTAAGAAGCCTGAGGACTGGGATGAAGAGATGGATGGAGAGTGGGAACCACCAGTGATTCAGAATCCGGAATACAAGGTAAGCTCGGGTGTTGGGTGGGGTGTGGCTCACAGATAAGGATGCTTGTTTGAGTGCTGTAATTAATATTGTACTAAAGAAACAAAGCAAGTTGGGCCTCAGGGTTCTAGGCTGTTGTTGTTTATACTGTGGAATGTATTTACCTGGTTCTCTTCTGCAGGGCGAGTGGAAGCCACGTCAGATTGACAACCCAGATTACAAGGGTACCTGGATACACCCAGAAATTGACAACCCTGAATACTCCCCCGATGCCAACATCTATGCCTATGATAATTTTGCTGTACTAGGCCTAGATCTCTGGCAGGTGAGACACAGGAATGACAAGGATACCAACAGACCTCAGGTTGTCATGCTCATACTATAGATCTGGAAGGAAGAAGAGGCACAGGCGCCAACCCTCGCATGTTGAGATCTGAAATGTCCGCTTAGGAGCAATTTCCTTTTCTTCACGGCACAAAACAAAGTTGGTTCTGTGTTATTAATACTACTGTTTTAATATACATGGGTGCACATGTAGAGGTCGAGGAAGGCTTATTAGAGAAGTTGGTTCTCTTTACCATGTGAGTCCTAGAAGTCAACTCTGGTCATTAAGCTTGACAGCAAGTGCTTTATTTGCTGAGCTGTCTCTGGCCCCACTGAGCACTTTTCTGCAGGGCTGCTTGCCATGTGCTGTGTCCTTTGCTAAAGTATGTGTGCAAATGAGCTCAGATTATCCAGTTAATGCTCTACTCAATGCCCACCCTGGCTACATAGAAACAAGACTTAAACATTGGTACTGAGTCTGTCATCAGTATGATTACTGTGTCTAGGATAGTTCTTGGCATGTATTGGGAAGGTAACTGAAAAGAGACTACCCAAAATGCCTGTTGTGCAGAGAAAAAACTGTGAAGTAAACCCAGTAGCCCTGGTCACTAAGGTTTGAGTTCTGAAAGCACGGTTTTGAACTGCAATATCCTCGAGTGTCAAACCCCTGTTTAGATTCTTTTTGAGGCAGAGTGGTCTTGGTGTGTATTTCAGGCTGGCCTGGAGTTCATTCCTCCTTGGCTTCCAGGGCACCAAACATACCTGCCCACCCCTGCCTTTTTTTTGTTTTGTTTTGATATGGTCTTACTGGAACCCTGATTGTCTTAGAACTCCAGTAGTCTGGCATCTGCCTCTACAGTGCTAGGGTCAAAGGCATGCCTTACCACACCCTGCTGCCCCACACCTTTTTGATAGATTCAGAGCCTATCGAGGGTGAAGATGGAGCCCTGTCCAGAGCTGGGGCTGTCTGAAGTCACTGCTGACCATCTGTTTTCCATTCTTTCCCAGGTTAAGTCTGGCACAATCTTTGACAACTTCCTCATCACCAATGATGAGGCCTATGCAGAGGAGTTTGGCAATGAGACATGGGGTGTCACCAAGGTGAGCTGGGTGCTTACTCTAGGGGTTAGCTGGGAGGGATGGCAGGCAGGTGAGAGTCGGGTACTAAAAGGTGTGGTCCATCTCCACAGGCTGCAGAGAAGCAGATGAAGGACAAGCAGGATGAAGAGCAGAGGCTTAAGGAAGAAGAAGAAGACAAGAAGCGTAAAGAGGAGGAAGAGGCTGAAGACAAAGAAGATGAGGATGACAGAGATGAAGATGAAGAAGATGAAGATGAGAAGGAGGAAGATGAGGAGGATGCCGCTGGTCTGGCCAAGGACGAGCTGTAGGGGCCACGCCACCTGCCTCCAAGGCTGGACTGAGGCCTGAACACCCCGCCGCAGAGCTGGCTGCTCCCAATAATGTCTCTATGAGACTCAAGAACTTTTCATTTTTTTTCCAGGCAGGTTCAGATCTGGGGTGGCTTCTGATTTTGTTACCCTGCCTCTCCCCTCTCCTCTCCTTTTTTTTTTCTACTGGTGTTTGTCTTTAATTCTCCTTCAGCCCTCACCTCGTGGCTTCTCGTTTTGAATCAACATCTTTTCCTTCTGTCCCTCTCTCTCCACCCCCAGCAACTACCCTCCAACTTTAGGAACAGGGGTGTGGAGGAAAAGCCCTAGGCTTGAGATTTCATCTGCTCTCCTTCCTGAATCTCAGAGGAGGGCAGGAGAAGGGGGTGGTGTCTCCCCTCCCCCCAGCACTGAGGAAGAATGGGGCTCTTCTCATCCCCTTTCTCCCTTGCCCCCAGGACTGGGCCACTTGTGGGGCAGCCAGTTCTAGTACAGCTCACACTGAGAGTGTAAGAACTACAAACAAAATTTCTATTAAATTAAGTTTTGTGTCTTCCCTATTGTGTCTCCTTCTCTGGGAGGATGTACATCAGGGAATCAAAAGTGGCCTTTTGGGAGTCTGGTGGCTCACTCATGTTTCAGCTATTGAAGTTAGCAGAGTCCCACAAAATGTCATGGCTACATTTATATGTTTGCTATAATCTTAAACGGGAGAGTTGGCATCAGGTGTTGATGCCAAAACTCTATAGTAAGTAAGTCTCGTCCTGGCAGTAAACGTGGGAGTTTTTGTTCTAGCACAGATCTCATTGACAGACTGACTAATAGAGCTTAGGGAAGATATTTGAACCTAAATCTTAACTGTCTTTTATTAAAAGTGGGATGGGTCTTCTCTTGTCCTGTTTTCTAAGACTACATAGGATAAGCAATTTCAAACTTCACATGAGAACGGTGAATGCTGGTGGCTTTTTAGGCAGGGAACAAAGTTTCTGAGATAGTGACCAACTTTTCCCAAGAGGCCATGTTCCTAGGGTTTCTAGGACTGAGCTGATCAAAAAGGGCTTCTCCAGCAGTTTGTGAAGTGGGAGGCTTACCTAGTATGCCCTGGATTCGATCCCCACCAGAAGGAAAAAACAAATAAGGAACTGGCTCCCCACTGTTGGGTCTCCAGGCTGCCATTTAAATTCCAGTAAGCTGCAGAATGGGCCAGGAGGCCTGTGTGGCTAGAAGGAAGTTGTGATCCAGACAGAACCTTGCCAGTTCTGAAGGAGTCTAGGCTCAGGTGAGGGGAGGGAGGCAGGCCTTGGGTAATTGCCTGATCAGTGGTGTGAACAGAAACGTTGAGCTAAGCAAGCTCCAGGAGGAGTAAGTGGTCCCTTTGACACAGACGTCCTGTTTACTGGGAACACACAGTCCTGTTTACTGGGAACTTGAGCCGCTGAAATCACATTGCTCATATTTGCATTGCTCCTTTATATGTTGTGATCTAAGGTTTCTTGAAAATAACCCGCCCCCCAACCCCCCATGAAGGTACCTTAATAAGAGTTGGTATAAGCAAAGGAAATTTATGGAAGGAAAGATAATGTATTTAAAAGAATCTTGAAATGTTAAATTTTTGATGTGTTGGATGAGCCCTTATTGGAGGACCATGAAGAGGTAGGAGACTCCTGAACTAGAAGTGTAAGGTTATCCCAAATCTAAGAAAGCCCTTGAAAATGGAGTTGCATAAATTGCCCTGATTTGTGCATTTAAGATTTATGGTAACTTAATTTCAGGAACTTAGAAGCGCTCCGCTGGATTCCTTTTAGTTTGGGCAGATTCAAATTAGGTCATTAGGAATATAAATTTATAATGAATGCCTCAAATACTTAAATGAAGTGGAAGTGGGTCTTGGAAATCAGTTTGCGGGTATATGGTATAAGTTTCAAGAGGCATGACATCACCAAGACAACGTGATGCCTGCACCCGCAGCAAAAGCTCAAAGCTGAATTTGCGCATGTCTATGGCAAGGCGGTGTTGCCGCGCATGCTCTAGAGGTTGAGGAGTGTGTCATGGGGACTGAGGATCTGTGAGCGCATCACACTTGCCCCGGAAGTGCTCACCGCTCGGTGCGGCGCGACTGGCGCTAAGATGGCGGCGGCGTGAGTTGCATGTTATTCGAGGATCCCGGGGCTGCCGCATTGCTCCGGCCCCGCCATGGCCGTCACCATCACACTTAAAACGTTGCAGCAGCAGACCTTCAAGATTCGCATGGAACCTGACGAGACGGTGCGGGCCGGAGCCCGGGGGCGGGAGCGACGGGGTGGGTGGGGGCAGGGAGGCCGGGATCCAACGGGAGGGGCGGGGAGGACGGCGCGGCCGGGCCCTGCCCTCCCCCAGCAGCCCGACCTCCTCGGATGCTCCCCGATCGACCCTGCCCTGCCCCGGTGGCTTGGGCTCCATTCCCGGGCCGGTCAAGTCCCCATGCCCAGCTCCAGCGTCAGCTGCGGACTCCACGTTCCCAGCCTGCAAGCTGCTCAGGTGTCACAGTTTGGCACCAGTGGCCAAGAGGTGCCGACTGGTGACTACAATGATGATAATAAATGTTCTTAAATAGTTTTGGTGGTCCGTGTTTGTTAGCCGTTTATTCTTTACCAGCCATTGATCATTTTAGTATCATCTTGCTGAATATGCAAAACAACGTTGTCGTTTGGGGACTTTTGACTTTCCCCTTTTGACAACCACGGAGTTACAGAACTTTGTCATGGTCATAGCAAATAATGACAGAGACAGGATTAATTTTTTTCTGTTTCATGTAACGGGTAGCAGCCTAAACACACTGCATGAACTTTGGTTTTGCTTTTTGAGAGTGGAGTCAGGTCTTGTTTCGTTAACCTAGTGTGGTCCTGAACTTCTGGGCTCCAGTGATCCTTCATGCCTTTTCCTCCCAAGTAGCTATACTGTCTCTGGCCACCGCCCCTGAATCTTCTTAAATATACTGTGAGGCCACTGAGATAGCCCTCAGTTGAGATCCAGGCATGGGTGGTCATGTCCATAACCCCTGAACAGGGGATCGCCTTGAGTTTTAGGCCAGCCTTGGCTATGAAGTTCTAGGCCAGACTCAAGTACAGAATAAAAATCCTGTTTCGAAAATGGAGGGAAGATATGTGTCCTCAGTAAGTACAGAAAGTTACTGTTTGAGGCCAGCGATGGGTTTTACCCTTTCATTTCCTCATTGCTGTTTCCTGTCTCAACCACATGCCATCTGAAATACAAGTTTGCTTTTTTTTCTCACATCAGTCTTCTCCGTGAGAACAATGGCTGATCTTTTCTGTTCCACTGGCAGAGTAAAACAGGTTGTAAGGCAGGGCTTGGGTTGGAGCTCTGGTAGAGCACGCTGGACCCTGAGGTCCATCCTCCAACCGCCACTACCATTACACCACGAACAGCTTCGGTGTCTGGCTTCAGTAACTGGCTAGATCAAGTAGGAATCACATGATTGAGAGCAAAGCTTTTTCTCTAAACAGAAGGGAGGAAGGGAGTCTAAGGGTTTGTAATGACCATTTTATTTTATTTGAGACAGGGTCTCACTGTATAGTCCTGGCTAGCCTGGAACTCAGAGTGATCCACTTGGGTCTCCCAAATGCTGGGATTAAATGTATGCACAACCATGCTTAGACTTCACTGAGAGTGTCTTAGAGTATTAGTGTTGTTTATAAACACATGGGCTGTACTGTTAAAGTTCTGTGTTTGATGCCTGTCCTTCTTACTTTAGGTGAAGATGCTAAAGGAGAAGATAGAAGCTGAGAAGGGAAGAGATGCTTTCCCTGTGGCTGGACAAAAACTCATCTATGCTGGCAAGATCTTGAGTGACGATGTCCCCATTAAGGAATACCATATAGATGAGAAGAACTTTGTGGTTGTCATGGTGACCAAGGTGGGTAGATTAGCCGGGATGATGGCAAAGAGCTCGTGTGCCCTGGAGAGATTAGCTGTAGGCAGGGTGGGGCTGTGATGCAGCAGGGTGTTAAGGCTTGATAAAGATGCTACTGCCTGATCCCTTTTTCTTGCTGTCACAGGCCAAGGCTGGCCAGGGTACCCCGGCACCCCCAGAGGCCTCACCCACCGCTGCCCCGGAATCCTCCACACCCTTTCCTCCAGCCCCGGCTTCAAGCATGTCCCACCCTCCACCTACCAGCAGAGAGGACAAGAGTCCAACAGAGGAGTCGGTCACCACAGCATCTCTAGAATCCATTTCTGGGTAAGGAAGTAGCTTTTGACCTATCCCTGTCTTCCTGCACCTTCCAGTACCCACCTGTGTGGTTCCATGCACTTGCCTTTCGGGGAGGGCGAGCCAACAGAAGCCAGGGTCCGATTTCTCTCTCTTGAATTTGCAGCTCTGTTCCCTCTTCAGGTAGCAGCGGGCGAGAGGAAGACGCAGCTTCCACATTAGGTGGGTGGGTGGACCTCAGGGCAGAGGCGACTGGGAGCCCCAGCCACCAGCCTTTGACAGCCTTGTCTGGGTATGGGAGGGTCTGGGAACTGCCCTGTGTGCCCCTGGTGACCCAGGCCCTCCCTCCACAGTGACTGGCTCTGAGTATGAGACGATGCTGACTGAGATCATGTCCATGGGCTACGAGCGGGAACGGGTTGTGGCCGCCTTGAGGGCCAGCTACAACAACCCCCACCGAGCTGTGGAGTACTTGCTCACGGTGAGGGGGCCACCACTGCCTCCTGGGAGGCTCCAGGTCTCTGTGCCTCAACAGGCAGTGGAGGTGGAACCTACCCTATAGGCTCTTGGGTATTGAGTGTTGCCATTGAAGGCTTCACAGGAGAACATGGAGGGCAGGAGTGAGGCCTCCCCTTCTGTCAGGCTGGTCACTTGGGAGAGGGGAAGTGGGTCTGTTTGCAAGAACTAAAAAACAGGATCCCTGACAGGGAATTCCAGGAAGCCCTGAGCCCGAACATGCTTCTGTCCAGGAGAGCCAGGTACCCGAGCAGCCGGCCGCAGAAGCAGGTGAGCAGGTTGGATGGTGTGCACGTGACGCCAGTAGTCCAGACTCAGGCGCCCCTGCATGGTGCCTGACCACACCTCTTCCTGCCACTAGCAGGGGAGAACCCCCTGGAGTTCCTGAGGGACCAGCCCCAGTTCCAGAACATGCGGCAAGTGATTCAGCAGAACCCAGCGCTGCTCCCTGCGCTGCTCCAGCAGCTGGGCCAGGAGAACCCTCAGCTCTTGCAGGTGCGGCCCAGGGTGAGGGAACCGAGACGCCTTTTCTACTTTCTTAAGGAATCCCCCTGAGAAAGCAGAACTAGCAGAGGCCAAGTCCTTTGCTCCCTTGGGTCCCATAAGGTTACCTGTAATCTGACTCCCCGTGAGGTCTGGATGCTATTGGCACACACCGTGCTGAAGACATGAGAGGCCCAGAGCAGGCTGCCATTTGTATATCTGGGTCCTGGACTCTGGACCCAGCATTCTTCTGAGCTATTGCTCTATCTGCAGCTCCTCTTCCTGCTTCTCAGACCCAGCCTTCTTCTTGATCTGACCTTCACCTTGACCCTCTGTGTGGTGACCTAAATCTGTGTCATCACACCAGAACCCTTGGTGCACTCAGAGCTATGAAAGGACTTCTTGGACCTCAGCTTTCAGGCCCATTCTGCTTTGGTTCCTCGAGCCTCTGACAACCTCCTAGGGACTATCTCTGCTTACACCTCAATGGCCACTTCTCCCACCCAGTGTCCTGGCATCTTCCTCTCAGGCTAATGCTCTACACGGTGCCCCTGGTGAACTGCCCCAGAGACTAGATTTCTGAAAAGGCCCTTTCTAATGGGAAGCTTCTCCGATGCCTGCGGAAGCAAAGGGTTACATCAGAACCTCTGGATCTCCCAGTACTGTGTTGAATAGGTACAGGGGCCAAGTTGGTAGTGCACAGATTTAAGCCCAGCGCTTAGGAGGCTGAGGCAGGACGATTATAGAACTTGAAGCCAGCTCCTTCCAGGAATGAGATCATCTCAAAAAAGAAAGAAGGTAAAGGTTGTGCAGGCTGGGAGCCTCACCTGTGCTTAGCAGCTTCACTTGCAGCATGACAAAAGTGCCCAAGCTCTGCTGCCCTGTTGGCCACTGCAGCTTCCCACTGCTGCAGGAGAAGGTCCTTCCTGGCATTTCTCTGCTGCTTTTGCCACAGTCTTCTGGACCCAGTAGGTCATCCCAGAGCACTCATGTGGTGCTTGTTTTAGCCAGAGGAACCCTCCCCACTTCCTGCTACAGACAGCAGGCCCCTCCCACAAGGCCTCAGTGACTTGGTTTGAACTTTTTTTTTTCCCTTTAGTCTCAGTATGTAGGTTAGGCTGGCTTAAAACTCATGGTGATCCTTCTGCTTCAGCCTCCCAAGTGCTGGAGTTCTGGTATGAGCAGCCTGCCTTGCTTTGGTAGTTCCTTACTTTTTGTTTATGGAGACATTGTCTTACCACGTGGACCCACCTGCCTCTGCCTCCTCAGTGCTGGGATTAAAGGTGTTGGCCACCATGCCCATCTCTCCACCTTGGTACCTCAGCCCTACCTGGACAGCTTATTTCCATGGGTACATGACTGTGTGGCCAAGGCAGGCACCTTCAGAGTGTTTGACAATTTGGTGTGTAAGCAAGGGCTATAAAATGGCACCCGGGCAGGTGACAAGGACTATGAATTGTCATCATTCTCTTTCTTCTCACAGCAAATTAGCCGTCACCAGGAGCAGTTCATCCAGATGTTGAATGAGCCTCCCGGGGAGCTGGCTGACATCTCTGATGTGGAAGGGGAGGTTGGTGCCATAGGTGAGGAGGCCCCGCAGATGAACTATATCCAGGTGACACCACAGGAGAAGGAAGCTATAGAAAGGGTAAGAGGCCTGGCTGAGGAGCCATCGCGGTGGGTAGCCCTACACCTCTCCCCTTCTTACCCCTGCCCATCTTCCCACAGCTGAAGGCACTGGGCTTTCCAGAGAGCCTGGTCATCCAGGCCTACTTCGCGTGTGAAAAAAATGAGAACTTGGCTGCCAACTTCCTCCTGAGTCAGAACTTTGATGATGAGTGATGGTGGGAGGCAAAAAGGCCCCCACCCCACTCAACAAAAGTTTTATAAAAGAAAAAGTATATATATATACACACACACACATATATATATTCATGTTTATTTAAGAGGAAGAAAAAAATCAAACCATTTAAAAAAAAAAACAAAACAAAAGCACCCTGCCCAGCTTCCCACCCTCCTGAAGTGGCCCTTATTCCCATCTCAGTCCAACAAGACCCGGGCCAGACAGCTGTCCCCATCCTCTTAACAGCCCAGCCTGCTCAAAGTTGCTGGCAAGACCAGGAGGCGACAGATGGGCCCCTCTTGGCCTCTGTCCCAGCTCCCTGCCGCCAGATGGAGAGGCGCCTGCCTGCTTCTCTATCCCCTGAAGCATCCCCAAGGACAACCCTCCTCCCTCCTCTGTGAGGGGAAGCTGGAGCCCTAAACTTTTATCCTCCATTGGAGTGGCCCAAATCTTTCCATCTGGAGTAAGTCTGTTAGAAGCCGAAGGCCCTCTCCCCATTCTGGCCTTGGCCTCCAGCCTGGAGAAGAGGTAACATCAGTTCTGAAGGCCAAGGCCACCCCTACCCCAGGACAGAACCACATCTCTGATAAAGGTTTTGAAGTGAATAAAGTTTTAAAAAATGAGCCCTAATAATGGTGCATGCCTACTGGAGCTTCTCACACCAGCTGGTGAGTCTGAGCCAGCAGGGGCACAGGTGACACGGGCCTGCAGAGAAGTGCGGAAGGGGCCTATGAGCCTCACAGACAGGGGGGCCCCAGCATCTCCTCCCTCTGGAAAGTTGGGCCCCTGCCTCAGCTCAGCCCTAGAAGGGCTGCTGCTCCCTCTATCGTGCAGTCTGTTTGGCTGTACTTCCCCCTGGTAATTGGCTAATTACTGGAGATTAATGTTGGTAAACAGAAGCCTCCTCCTCTCCCGCCATCTGCTCCTTCATTATTTGCCCATCCAGTCCCCTTTCTCTCTCCCTAAAGCCCTAGTTCATGGCATGGCCTAGTGTCCAGGTGTGAATATAACCCAGTAGAGGATTTTCCCACTCCAGGTGTTGGGGAACGAGCCAGGGGACCCAGGAAGTCACAACTTGAGAAAGAATGTTGTAGAACAGGGGCTGTCAGCAGCTGGCTTTATTGGGAAAGGAGCTTTCAGGAGCTGGGTTCATCAGATGCTGGGTCCTGCGCTTCAGCAGAGGCCATAGCAGCAAGCTGCGCCTCCTTCCTCTTCCGCTGTTTCTCATCCTTGAGGCGCTTTCGCTGCTGCTTGTCTAGGTCCTGTAACAGTTCCTGGAAGCGGGCACTCCTGGGGTCCACGTGGTAGCCCAGGCGTTCCTGGGCCTCAGCCTGTAACCGGGCCCTCCGTTCCTTGTCAGCCTGAATTTTTTCCCAGCGTTCTTGCTTCTGCTTTCTCCAGTTCGCAATCATCTGTGGCATCTTGGCCATGCACTCTGAGATGTGCTGCTCCCTGCAGAGAGAAGCAGTCAGTAAATGGCAGACCAAGGTAACCCTGAACTTTAACCCAGGTGTCTACTAAACCTTCCTCATGCCCTTGTCATGGATGCCCTCCTTGACTTCACATGTGGGGATGCCAGGTCCAGATTCAGCCACAGGAGCAACTGGATGTACACCACCCCCCTCCCCAGCCCTGTGAATTTGTAGGTACACTCATAGGATTAGGACAGTAAAATGGAAAGAACAAATCTCATGGTAGAACAGGACCATTCAGCTAGGTGGAACAGAATGGGAAACCAGCATGACTAGATATCTGACCGGCTTCTTCAGGCCTAAATTTCACCTTAAAAAGGGTCTTTTTCTCTGTGTAGCCTTGGCTGTCCTGGACTCACTTTGTAGACCAGGCTGACCTCCAACTCACAGAGACCCACCTGCCTCTGTCTCTCTGGGATTACCAGAGTACTGGTATTACAGGCATGTGCAACTATGCCCGGCCTAGACTTTTTTATTTATTTTTTTTAATAGCAACATGCTCTCACTATGTAGACTGGGCTGGCTGTTCTCATAACAGTGATCACTTGCCTCTGTCTCCAGATGGCTAGGATTAAAGATGTACTCTACCACAACCAGCTGATGATAAAAGGGTCTCACAGAGCGCCTGGGCTGTCCTCAAATTCAGAATCCCACCCCCTGCCTCTGAACCAAGTCAAGTTACAGCCTTGTACCACTAGGCTTGGACTCAACCTCTGGGCCTTTGCACCACTTGCTCCCTCTACTGGAAACTCTCCCTGAGTTGTTTTTGTTTTGTTTTTAATAAATTTTTAAATTTTTATGTGTTGCCTGAAATGTGTGTCCATGTGACAGTGTCAGATCTTGGAGTTACAAGACAGTTGTGAGCGCCATGTGGGTGCTGGGAATCGAACCCGGGTCCTTATGAAAGAGCAGTCAGTGCTCTTAACCGTTGAAGCATCTCTCAAGCACTGGGATTTTTCCAGTAACAGTATCTGGTTATATGGGGATTTGCTTAAACATCACAAGAACTGGCAAACTGATCTACCCTCCAACATGCCCTTTTTGTTTTGTTTTATTCAAAACAGAGTTTCTCTGTGTAGCCTTGGCTGCCCTGGACTTCCTTTGTAGACCAGGCTGGCCCCGAACTCACAGCGGTACACCTGCCTCTTCCATGGTGCTGGGATTACAGATGCACTCTTAACTGTGTTCTGTCTCCCCAAGGGTCCGTGGTCATCATCTGAAACTTTTGTTTTTCCCTGCTGTGTGGATCTTTAGATCCTTGCACAGAGTGCTCAGTAAAGATATATCTTGGGCCTGCTATAGGCTTGTAATATCAGATATTCGGAAGGTAAAGACGTATGTATGGATCCTAGATTCAAGGACAGCCTGGGCAACAGAATGAGTTCTGGTTCATTGAGGCCTTGTTTAAAAATAAAGAAGGGTAGGCTACTGATTCAGCTCCGTGTTAAAGGAAAAGTAAAAACAACACAAGAACTGCAACTGAGTGACTACAAGAATTTACCTAGACGTTAACCTTACGGCACAAGGACCCCGAATGCCTCCAACGGAGGATTCATGATTTCGGGGCCTCTGGGTACCTGACCCGACACACGCACCTGGCTCGACGCTTTGCCTCCTCGGCCTCCTGCTGCACGCGCAGCGACTCTTGCATAGTCGCTAAGCTCGGGAACCATTCTCGCTCCTCGGCCTCCAACTCGCGCAGCTGCTCTGGGGACGGCCACAGGGAGGCGGGGTCCACCCCGGAGCTGGTGCCGTGCCTCCCGAACTGCTTGGCAGCATAGCGCGGCCCTAACTGCCATCGCGGGGTTAGTAGGTTCTCCGGGTCTGGCCAATGGGGCCCGGGTCGGCGACGCGGGGGCGGCGGCGCATGGTAGCTACGGGACATGGGACCCGGAGCCACAAAGGACCGCAGGAGGCAGCGCGGCTTTAGCGCGGCTGCCGCCATCTTGGCTGTGGGTCCTCGCGGGCAGCGGGCTGGCTAGAGCGCTGCCTGCGCACCGGAAACACTGGGGGCCTCAGGCCAGGGCGCAGGAGGCCGCTGTTTGCCTTGATAATATTGTATGGCTGAGCGTGGTGGCGCACGTCTTTAATCCCAGCACTCTGGGTGCAGAGGCAGGAGGATCTCTATGAGTTCCAGGACTTACAAGGACTACATAGACCAGGTATCCAAGAAAGAAAAAATAAAGAAAAAGAAAAAAAATTTTATAGTTTACTTACTGGGGAGGGACCGTGCAGGTGACCAAGGGGAGGTCAAAGGACAACTTGTTATGGGAGTAGCAGTGCAGTCCTCCCGCCTGGTGGCAAATGCCTTTACCGGAGTCTTTCACCTGCCCTTATTTGCCATTTTTGACAAGGATTATCACTCTGTAGCCAGGTCAACCTGGAACTTCCTACTAACTCGGTGAAATGATGATGTGCACAACAGGTATTACACGAAAGCGGTTTACTGGATGGAGAGTGAGCGCGAGCGACATGATGGGGGAGGGAGAGCAAGAGAGAGGCAGGGGTAAGAGGCAGGGGTCCCTTTATAGCTTCTGCGCAGCTGAACCGTGCCGTGCGTGCAGGGCCAGCAGCACGTGATGACATCTAGGCTACTAGGCAAACCAGAAGCAGACTGCCTGAACACTAACACTCAGGATGGCACTGAAGTTGTGGCAGTCCTCCTAGATCAGTCGCCTCAGTCTGGGATGACCCGTAATGAGCCAGTTTTACATTAAACTTAAAACTGGCATTTTTAAGATTTATTTATTCACATACCTTACGTATGTGCTCTGTCTTCATGTACACAGGAAGAGGTCTTAAGATCACAGATGGTTGTGAGCCACCGTGTGGTTGCTAGGATTGAACTTGGGACCTCTGGAAGAGCACTCAAGTGCTCTTAACCACTGAGCCATGTGCTGCTCTTCTAGAGGACCAGGGTTCAATTTTCAGCCCCCACACGGCAGCTCACAACTGTCTAACTCCAGTTCCAGGGGATCTGACAACCTCACACACACAGACATGCAGGCAAAACACCTGCCCATAAAAATTAAAAATAAATTAAAAAAATAAACAAACCTGTCCTGCTAGAGCTGGATGGTGGTGGCGCACACCTTTAATCCCGGCGCTAGGGAGACAGAGGCAGGTGGATCTCTGTGAGTTCTAGGCCAGCTAGTCTACAAAGAGTTCTAGGCCAAGGCTACATAGAGAAACTCTCTTTCCAAAAAAAAAAAAAAAAAAAAAAAGAAAGAGAAAAAAACCTGTCATGCTAGTATTAATATATTTAAAATAAAATTTTAGTTTTGCAATCTTAAAATTTTAAATATTTTTATTTTCTACTTTATTTCCTCTCACATTTAATCTCTCTAATATATTAAATTATATATTTATATTTCCATTTTTATATTATATAATTATATTTCCATTTTAATATCTAGGCTTATGTTGCGTTTTAAATCTTTTTTAAAAAATAATTTATTTTTATTTCATGTGAATTGGTATGTCTGTGTGAGGCTGTTGGATCCCCTGGAACTGGAGTTATAGACAGTTGTGAGCTGCCAGGTGGGTGCTGGGAATTATAGAACCTGCATCTTCTGGAAGAGCAGACAGAGCTCTTAACTGCTGGGTCATCTCTCCAGACCTTTAAAACTTTTTCTAAGAAGTGGGTGCCAGTGGCGGCCAAAGGAATCCTCTAGAGCTGGGCTTACAGCCAATTGTCAAAGGACTTGGGTACAAGAAACTGAACTCAATTCCTCTGGAAGACAGGAAGTGCTTTTAACTTTTGAGCCATTCCTCCAGGGTCTTGCATTCTATCTTGTTGTTGTTTTGTTTTGTCATACTGTGTAGTGCTGGCTGGCCTGGAACTCACTGTGGATTAGGCTGGCTGCCAGCTCACAGAGTCTGCCTGCCTCTGCTTTCCCAGTGCTGAAATTAAAGACTTGAGACCACCATGCCCAGTTTGCCCTCTATCTTAAACATTTAAGGTCTACTTTATGGGATTTGGCTATGTGACTCAGTTGATATATGCTTGCCTTGTAAGCCCAACGCCCTCAGTTTTATCTCCTATATTGCATAAGCTAAGCATAGTGGTGCATACCTATAATCCTGACACAGGAGAGGTGGAGGCAAGAGACCAGAAATTCAAGGGGGCACACTCCTTTAATCCTAGTACTTGGGAGGCAGAGGATCTCTGAGCTAGAAGCCAGCCTGGTCTACAGATACAGAATAAGTTCCAAGACAGCCAGGGCTACACAGAAAAACCCTCTCTCAAAAAACCAAAAGAGGGAGGTTCTTGGAGAGATGGCTCAGAGGTTAAGAGCCCTGGCTGTTCTTCCAAAGGTCCTGAGTTCAATTCCCAGCAACCGCATGATGGCTCACAACCATCTATAGTGAGATCTGGTGCCCTCTTCTGGTGCACACATGCAGGCAGAATGCTGTATAAATAAATCTAAAGAGAGGGAGGGGGCTCCTGGAGAGATGGCCTAGTGGTTAAGAGACTGTCTACTCTTCAGAGGAGGTCCTGAATTCAGTTCCCAGCAGCCACACAACTATCTAAATAGTTAGATTTAGATAGTTAGTGGAGTGAGGATTGAAATAATTAAAGCAAGTCTCCCTAAGTAGACTGATGGCTCTCTTCTGGCATGCAAGTATACATGCAGAGGTCCTGAGTTTAATTCCCAACCGCATTGTAGCTCACAACCATCTATAATGGGATCACTCTTCTGGTGTGTGGGTATACATACAGATAGAGCACTCATACTATAAATAAATAGATCTTTAAAAAATAAAATAAAAAGTGCAGGAGGGTCAGAAGTTCAAGGTTATCCTTAGTCGTATAGGAACCTTAAGGTCAGGCTGGGCTACATGAGACCCTGTCTTGGGCTACAGAGCTCTATATTTTCCATCTTTCCCTTTCCATTTTTCATTACAGGGTCTCATGTAGCTCAGTCTAGGCTTGAGTTCCTTTTCCTGCCTCTGCCTCTCAAGTGTAGGATTACAGGCATGCTTCACTACATCCAGCAAGATCTGCTCTAGAACCACATGTCTTTGTTCTATTGCTTTTTGGGTTTTGAGAGAGAGGCTTGTGTATCTTGATTTCAGGTTTGCTGTGTACCCGAGGCAGGTCTTAAACTCTTGATCATCCTACCTCTACCTTTCAGCTCATTATAGATGGTTGTGAGCCACCATGTGGTTTCTGAGAATTGAACCAAAAAAAAAAAAAAAAGGTTTTCAAAGTGGGTGTGTTGGTGCATACCTTTAATTCCAGCACTAGGGAGGCAGAGGCAGATAGATCTCTTTTAAGACAAGGCTATATAGTGAAAATGTGTGTTGTCAAAACAACAACAAGTAAGTAGCCAAAATGGACCTTAAATGCCTGGTCCCTCTGCTTCTACCTCCCAAGTGCACAGATTCATGCCACCAAACCGAGCCTCTGTGTTGGAGTGGAAGGCAGGGCTTTGAATCTACTAGGCAAATATTCTACCACTGATCTATATTGTCAGAACTGCAATGTGTTCATGTGTGTGTTGTATGAATTTGTCTGTATGCATATATGTTCCTACCTGAGCATGTGGAGGTTAGAGGTCAACCTTGGGTGTCATCCCTCAGGCACCGTCCACCTCATATTTGGAGTTGGGGATCTCTAATTGACCTGGAGCTCCCTAAGTAGGCGAGACTGATAGCAAGTGAATCTGCCTGTCTCAACCTCCCCAGTGTTGGGGTTACAAGTATGAACTATCATACCCAGCTTTTTTAAAAGTAATTTTAAAATATTTATTTTTTTATTTATGTGTATGTGTGCTTGCTTCCATGAGTGTTTGTACACTAAGTTCATGCAGGAGCCAGACTAGGACATCAGATCCCCTGAAACTGGAGTCACAGCTGCTGAACTGCTGTATGAGTGTGGGGAACTGAACTCAGGTCCTCAGGTCCTCAGGTCCTCTGTAACTGTGCTTAACCTCTGAGCAATCTCCCATAGACAGACAGTTAGATGATATATATGATAGATAAATAGATGATATATAAAAATATATAAAAATAGATGATATATAAAAATATATAAAAATAGATGATATATAAAATCTGGTAGATAACTACATAATATATATGATAGATGATAGGTAGATAAAAGAGACATAGACATAGACATAGACATATCTATCTATCTATAGATAGATAGATAGATAGATAGATAGATAGATAGATAGATGATAGATAGATAAATGAGAGTAGTCCCAACCGGCCTCAAAGTCACTATGTAGTTTAGGCTGGCCTTGAATTTCTGATCTGTCTGCTTCCACCCACTGAGATGACAGGTGTGTGCCACACACTTGGCAAACATTTAAAAATTATATCCCTTCATGCATCCATCTATGTATCTATAGACAGTTCTCACTGTGTGGCTCTGGCTGTCATGGAGCTTGCTGTTTTGACCAGGCTGGCTTCAAATACACAGATCCTCCTGCCTCTACCTCCCAAGTCTTGGGATTCAAGGTGTGCACCACCATGCCTAGCTAACATTTTTATTTAGTAATAAATAGTTGCTGGAGAGATGACTCAGCTGTTAAAATATTATATTCTGTTATGTTTCCAGAGGACCTGAGTTCAATTTCCAGCCCCCATGTTGGGCAATGAGCAACCCAAAACCACAGCTCCAGGATCAATATAATGTTGCTGGATTTCATTTCTACCCACATACAACACACACACACACACACACACACACAATGACTCAAAATAAATTTTAAAATTTTATATTAAAAATTCCCGGGGCTGGAGAGATGGCGCATCAATTAAGAGCACTGGCTGCTCTTCCAGAGGCCCTGCTTTGGTTCCCGGCACCTACCGGCCACTCACCACTGTCTGTTACTCCAGTCTCACAGGATCCTAGGCCCTCTTCTGGCCTCTGCCAACACTGTGCACACATGGTGTACAGACAGTACATGCAGACAAAATACCCATATACATAAAATAAAAGTGAATAAGTCCTAAAAACTACTTTGGGGAAGATGAGATCACCACATTAAGTCACTCCCTGCCAAGCGCTTCCACCTGACTTCAGTCACTTGGGCACATAATGGAAGGAGAGAACCATGTTGATCTCTGACCTCCACATCTGCACCTCAGAACAACTCATGCCCATCGACACAATAAACAAGAAACAAATAAATGTAACTAAAATGTTTAATTCCTCCAAGTTAAACATTTTTCTACTTGTTTTTTATTTAAAACTTTTTTATGTGTATGAGTATTTTGCCAGCATGAATGTCTGCATGACATATTGCACCTGGTGCCTGCAAATGGTGAGTCCCCATGTGGTGCGGGAGCCCATCAGCAGAGTCAAACAGTGCCTGAGTGGGGAGTGAGGATTGAAATAATTAAAGCAAGTCACACTACACACGGGATCAGCTCAAGAGAGCTGTCAGTAAGACTGCAGCCGTGAGTTTATTCTACAATTCCTTTATATAGGCCAAGCAAAAACAAGTCACATCAATACAAGAAAAGAGTTCATGGAACTACCAGACTTGTTTTCTTAAACTACTTCCCTGAAGCAGATATGGTCCACGGTCACACAAACAAGTTTTAAGGAGCTTGAGGAAACTTCCTCTTATCTCTGTCTCAAGGTGAAAGCCAGGGTGGAGACATGTTTTTCGTGGAATACTCAATAACAAAGCAGCCTGACCAACAAGCAGTTCTCCACAACATGGATACTGGGAATTGAGCTCAGGTCCTCCAGAAGAGTATAGAGTGCCACTAACCTCTGAAACAACTCTCTAGCCTTTCGTTTGTGTATGTGTGTGCAGTTGTTTGTAGGGTGTGTGTGTTCATGTATGTGGAGGTTCACATAGAGGCCAAGAATTGGTCTTTCTGTGACTGTGAGTGTTCCTGCGGGCCAGAGCTTGGTATTGGGTATCTTTCTCTATTGACTTAGATCTGTTGTTGTTATTATTATTTTATTTTGGTTTTTTGAGACATGGTTTCTCTGTGTAGCCCTGGCTGTCCTAGAACTCACTATGTAGACAAAGCTGGCCTTGAACGCTGAGATTCACTTGCCTCTACCTGCTGAGTGCTGGGATTACAGGCCTGCACTACCACCCCTGGCCTCCTCCATCTTATTTTTGAGGTTTGGTCTCTCACTGAACCTAGAGCTCTCTAATTTGTTTAAATGGAGCTGGGAACAGTGGTGCGCTCCTATAATCCCAGTACCCTAGAGGCAGAGGCAGGTGGATCTCTGTGAGTTCAAGGCAAGCTGGTCTACAAAGTGAGTCCAGGACAGCCAAGGCTACAGAGAGAAACCCTGTCTTGAAAAACAAAAACAAAAACAAAAAGTCTAAATGAGCTGCAGGCAACTCCAGACTCATGATGGAAGTCACTTTACTGACTGAGTCACGTGTGTGTGTGTGTGTGTGTGTGTGTGTGTGTGTGTGTGTGTAGACACGATCTTGAGAACTGTAGCACAGGCTAGCCTCAAACTTGAAATCTTTCAGACTCAGCCACCAGAGTGTTTTAATTATAGACCTGTACCACAGCACCTAGCAAAAAATACTTGATTTCTCTGTCTCTGTTTCTGTCTTTTTTTTCTGGCCTGGAACTTGATATGTAGACTAGGTTTGCCTCAATGTCAAAGAGACCCACCAGCCCCTGCCTCCTGAGTCCTGCGATTAAAGGTGTCTGCAACCATGTACAACTAACACATGATTTTAGATTTTATTTTATTTTATTTTTTGGCTTTTTGAGACAGGGCTTTTCTGTGTAGCCTTGGCTATACAGGATTCACTTTGTATACCAGGCTGTCTTCGAACTCACAGAGGTCTGCCTGCCTCTGCCTTCCAGAGTGCTGGGTTTACAAGCGTGTGCCACCATGCCCACCTCTAATACATGATTAAAAAAAAAAAATCCAACTCCTTTGAATCCTCTTTCCATAGTAGTATACCAGGAAATAAACTAACAATAGATGAAACCAATCTCATTGATCTCTTGAATACTAATTTGTCCAGTTATTCACAGTGAGGGAGACACATAGGACAAATAAAGATGGGCTGCAGTGACAGCCCATTGGTTAAGAGTGTGTTGTAGTCTTCCAGAATTCGGTCCCCAGCACCCATGTAGAAAGTCTCATGACCACATGTAACTTCAACTCTGGGGGCCATTAATGGTACCTGCATACATGTGGCAGACACACATTCAAGTAAGTAAAGATATATCTGTAAGGATTGGTAAAATGTGACTCTCAGTTATTTGTTATTTGTTGATGGCCTGTGTTTCAGTAGTGGGCATAATTAGGGCTGTTTTGTTATGTTAAATGTTGATCTCATATCAGAACATTGAAATTTCAGATGTATGTCTATAAACATGCTTTTCTTTACCAGTCAGATATTTATTTAACTTAATTTATTTATTCAATTTTTCAAGACAGGGTTTCTCTGTGTAGTCCTGGCTGTCCTGGAACTCACTCTGTAGACCAGGCTGGCCCTGAACTCAGAGCTCTGCCTGCCTCTGCCTCCTGAGTGCCACCCACTTTGTAAAAGTTGAATATTGAATATAAGAGTTATCTTTATATTCAAAAGTGCATGTTTGTCAGTTATAGCATTTTGTTTAACATCCTGTAGAACATGTGATTGATTGTACCCTTTCAAAAAAGAGCTGTGACCACCTGGAAATATGATAGCAATGCTTTGACAGCTTGATCTTTGACCCCAGCCAATGGGGAAAAGACAAAATCAACACCTGAACTAGCATTGAGACAAAGAGGACTTCCTGTCCCTGTGTCTTCACCCTTCTCAATGCTTCCTCTTGGTCAAGAGTAAATATTTCCTTGTCCAGACACTTCCAAAAAGAAAAAGAAAAAAGATGTGTTTGATCTTGGCTCAACTAATCAAAGGTGGTGCACACCTTCAGCTTCAGCACTAGGCAGTCAGAGGTCTCAGGGCCAACCTGGTCTACAGAGCGAGTTCTAGAATAAACCAGTTGAAATTAAAAAGAGAAAGCCGGTGGTGGTGGTACACGCCTTCAGTCTCAGCACCTGGGAAGCAGGAACAGGTGGATCTTTGAGTTTGAGGCCAGCCTGGTCTTCAGAGCGAGTGCCAGGACAGCCAGGGCTATAAAGAGAGACTCGGCTTCTAAAACCAAATAATAAATAAATAAATAAGGAAATAAATAAGGAAATTATAATCTGAAATTTCCTGTCTCATTTGTTTGAGACAGGGTTTCTCTGTGTAGCCTTGGCTGTCTTAGACTCTCTTTGTAAACCAGGCTGGCCTTGAACTCACAGAGCTCCGCCTGCCTCTGCCTCCCGAGTGCTGGGGCTAGAGTGGCGCACCACTACCTTAGAAATAATTACATGTGTT
Source organism: Meriones unguiculatus (assembly GCF_030254825.1). Classification (NCBI taxonomy): domain Eukaryota; kingdom Metazoa; phylum Chordata; class Mammalia; order Rodentia; family Muridae; genus Meriones; species Meriones unguiculatus. Next base: position 42,791,157 of record NC_083358.1, read on the forward strand.
TCTTGTGTGTCCACAAACCACAGTGCACATGTGGCAGTCAGAAGAGAACGTGGGGTCCTCTACTGTCTTCTCACGTCTGTTGGGCCCTGAACTCAGGTCATTGGGCTTAGTGGCCATAGCCCCTGAGCCGTCTCTGGGACATTCCCTCGGGTGACAATGTGTTAGAGATTTTTCTGCACTTTGATCTTCATTCAGTTAAGTGCCTATAACAGTTCACAGAAAAATCAAGGGGTAGGGCCAGCACTATGGCTCAGCAGAGCCTGGCAGCTCGAGTTGATCCAGAATCCACAGGTCGGAAGGAGAGAACTGGGCCTGCTTCCAGGGAATCACACGTTACTGCCTCCAGGGCACCAGGCGAACACATGGTGCACAAACAAGTTAAGGCGACACTCACACACGCCCATTAAAATAAAAACTGAAAAACTGAAAACTTCATTAGGTGTGGGGGGAGTGTGCGGTGCCACACGCATCTGGAAGTCAGGGCAGCCTTGTTGGGTTGGCACATTCCTTCTGTGTTTACATAGGTCCCAAGGATGTAGTTCAGGTTTCCAGGCCTGCATGGCGCTCACACCAACCCACCAAGACGTCTCCTTGGCCTCATGTTACCATTATTTGTTCTTAAAATAAGAATTCCTGAAGGTTTGGGTGGAGGACATGGGAGAACATTTGCTTAGATGTTCTACATCCAGCATGCAGACGTGTGTGTGGGTATGTGCATGAGCGCCGGAGCCTCTGGAGCCTCTGGAGTCGCAAGAGAGGGTGTTGGATCCCTTGGAGTTGTAGTGATAGGCCTCCTTTCATGGGTGCTGGGAACGGAACTGAGGTCCTTTGCAAGAGTACCAAGTATTCTCTTCTTTTTCTTTCTTTCTTTCTTTTTTTTTTTTTTTTTTTTTTGAGGCAGGGTTTCTCTGTGTAGCCTTGCTGTCCTGGACTTGCTTTGTAGACCAGGGATCCTCCTGCCTCTGCCTCCTCTTACAGGCCTGTGCCACTGCACGCAGCTTGAGCACTAAGTATTTTTAGCTGCTCAGCCACCTCTCTGGTACCCTCTGGCTTACCGTAGACCTCTTGCATCTATCTGTGGGGATGGGTTCCTGCTGCCAAGCCCTAGGTCAGTGGCTCTCGACCTTCCTAATGCTGTGACCTTTAATGCAGTTCCTCATTTTGTGGCGACCCCCTAACCGTAACATTATTTCGTTGCAGCTTCATAACTTTGCTACCGTTATGATTCATAATGTAAATGTCAGACATGCAGGATATCTGATGTGCAAACCCTGAAGGGGTTGCGACCCAGAGGTTGAGATCAGCCGCCTAGGTGCTCAGGCCTCGTCTGTAAAATAATAATGAGCCTGGAGTGGACCTGCACACCTTTAATCCTAGCACTCAGGAGGCAGAAGCAGCATGATCTCTGTGAGTTCGAGGCCAGCCTGGTCTGCACAGTGAGTTCTGAGACAGCCAAGGCTACATAAAGAGACACAGTCTCTAAAAAAATAAAATGTCACGGCATTTGCAGAGAACCTACAGCAAGTCTAGATTACATAGGAGGTAGAAGGCCTAACGAACCGGGCATTGGATGTAAACACTGGCATTATTTAGACAGCCGTGGCCTTATTACGTAGTCCTCAGACTGGGATTCCTTGCATCTATCCTTCGGTACAGAAGGCCGCTGCAGAGCCGCAAGGGATTATGGAACTCTGCCTGAGAAGTTTGGAAACTGGTGTGAAACTGTGGCTACAGTGAGGAAAGGGGGAAAGGATAGTAGGTGATGAGTAGGTGATGGGGCTCCCCGCGTAGGACTTGGTGGGACTGCTCCAGAAGGGAGCTGGGAGCCTTCGGAGGTTGTGAGCAAAGGGGCCTTTACCTGACGGAAGTGCTATCAGTTGCCGCCTGGCGGTCGTGAGGAGTGAAGGACGAAGGACGGGAGAAGTGAGGCGGGACTGTGAGGTGGGGAGAGGGGGTTCTGCAGAGACTGCTGCAAAGCTGCAAAGCAGTCTCGCTGTGGCATGAGACTAGGGCGGAGATAGCCGAAAAAGGGGCAAGGCCGCCGCGATGTTTGGCAGGATGCAACTGGCGTTGGCTGGAGGACAGCACAAAGGATGAGGTGGGGACAGCGGGCTCTCAGAGGCTGGTGTAGGGGGTGCGGCGGCCACGCAGTCCCGGAAATGGCCGCCAGATGGCGAGCGCTCTGCGGGAAAGACCCAGGTCGCAGCTTCTCACGCTCCAGTGGCCTGGCTTTGCCCCTCCTCACCTGGGTGTGAGATGCATGCCTCACGGGTAGCAGAGGGCTGGGTCGGACCCCCCAGGTGCCCCGAGGACCCAAAGCCTGGGATGCAAACTCTCATCCTTTGTGTACTTCCCACCACTGTTCCCATCGCTGGAATTCTGCGTCTCAGGTCTCTGCAAAAGTGTCACCTTCTCCGGGGATGTCCCTGACTGCCCAGGGATGAGAAACCCATACCTTGACTCCTCTAAAACTCTTTATTTTATTTCTTTTTCTTTGAAACAAGATCGCTCTTTTGCCCAGGCTGCCTTTAAACTCCTGATCCCCCTGCCTCAACCTCTTAGGTGCTGGCATGACAGACATGGGAGTTGTGGCCACTACTTGTAATCTTTGCACTCAGGAGACTGAGGTGGAGGAAGCACAAGACTATGGCCAGTCTTACTACAACCTGTCTACTCAATAAGACAATAGTAGCAGTTTGGGTCCAGGGGTGTTGCAAAACTCCTGCTTATCATTCATAAAGTTTCCTTCCTTGGAACAGGAAGGAAAAGGCATTATGGGTCATGAGCCAATGAGCATCAACACGTGTTTTCAGGTCTTTCTGAGCCCTCAATACGAGCTCTGAGGCAGAGACTGCTGCCTACATCCTATTGCAGAAGAGGAAGAGGAAGCCCAGGGTGGTTAGTGGTCTTACATGAGGGTTCACAGCCAGGAAACTGCAGAGCAGAGCATGAAACCCCGAAGTCCCACTGAAGGGTGTGATGTTACTAAGTGGATGAGTTGGGAGGTTGAGGATCCAAAAGACCCCTCAGCTGCTGCTCCCTGACCTGCCTTCCTTGATTCTCATGGTCCCCATGGAGCAGGCTCAGGCCCCCTGGGTCTCTCAGCGGGCTGGGAGGAGCTGTGGGATTGGACAGGTCAGCTTCCCTTCCTTCCCTGCTGGGAGCTCCCAGAACCACCTCTTAAGCTGCTCTGGAGGGGACAGAGGTGAAAAGCAGACCTCTGAGGGGCCAGCTCCACACTCTGGACAGCAGGGTCCGTTGCCCAGGACCCTGAGCCCACACTAAGACGGACAGGGAGACGGCTGCTCAGCCGAGGGATGCTCCTCAGCCAGTTACCCATGCTGCTGAGTCTGCTCAGCGGGGCCTGGCTGCCCACAGGCTCAGGGAGGCCCGGAGCCCCAGCTACCCCGGCTCAGTCCCGGGCTGCTGCCAATCAGAGCTGGAATCTGGGTCCTCTTGTGGCAGCCTCTGCCCTGGGTAGCTGGAAGGCCTTCCTGGACCTGCAGAACAAGCAGCAGCGGGCAGGTGAGCCGCAGAGAAGGCAGAAAGTGGCTGATGCCGTGTCTTTGCCCCTGGTGCCTCAGGAAGTGCTCCAGGAGACTTGTAAGGCTCTACCTTTTGTTCAGGTGAGTCTGTGGTGGTGTCTGTGGCGGTGATGGTGCTGTCTGTGGCAGTGGTGTCTTTGGTGATGGTGCTGTCTGTGGTGGTGTCTGTGGTGATGGTGCTGTCTGTGGCAGTGGTGTCTTTGGTGATGGTGCTGTCTGTGGTGGTGTCTTTGGTGATGGTGCTGTCTGTGGTAGTGGTGTCTTTGGTGATGGTGCCTGTGATGGCAGGGGTGTCTTTGGTGATGGTGTCCTGGATGGTGTTGGTGTCTGTGGTGATGGTGCCTGTGATGGCAGGGGTGTCTTTGGTGTCCTGGATGGTGTTGGTGTCTGTGGTGGTGTCTATGGTGGTGGTAGCAGCGGTGGTGACGGGCACTTTCAGCAGTGTACAGACAACGGGTTATGTGGCTAGGCAGATTTGTGAGCAAGTCTCAAGTCCTGAATTTCCCATCTAAGCGCCCGTGAACTTCGGGTTTCTTCCTTATCAAATAGGACAAGTTTTTCTGCTTGTGCTGATATGGTTGTGTTCATATTCATCTCTCAAGTCTATTTTCTTTCCCCTCCATTTGAGACATAAGCTCCTGTAGCCCAGGCTGACCTCTGTATAGGGAAAATGATCTTAAGGCTGGGCTTATGCAGCTCAGGCTGAAACTATGTAGCTAAAAATCTCAAGATCCCACTTCTGCCTTCCTCACACGGGCTGGCATGTGCAGCCATACCTGGTTTGAGGAACCTGGGCCTTCATGCCTGTGAGGCAAGCTCTACTACTGTAGCCATGTCTCCAGCTGCTGTGTCCACTTTCCTAGTTAGCAGGAAGAGGCTGTTGACAAATACATGTCCCTTGCTCCCCACCAAGCCTTCATCACTCTCACCTCACTCTAAACAAAGTCCAGCTTCTCAGAGACCACAAGGGGCGACATTCTATGACCTCCTTGATTCCACCTTCTCCCACCCTCCTCACTTCCCTCCTGACACAGGACACACTTTCTTATGTGTGGTGTTTGTGTGTTTAGACAGGATTTCGCTATGCAGCCTGGATTCTACTGTATTGTAGCAGCCTGCCCTCTAGCTCAGGGACCCTTCTGTTGGGGTCATAGGTGTGAGTCATCACAACCATCTTGGAACCGAGGTGTTTTGTTGATTTATATTTATCATTGTTGTTTCAGCCAGAGTCTTTTTGTTTTGAATGCTGTGTCTGCACCTGCAGGTCAGAAGAGGACAGTAGATGGCTGTGAGCCACCATGTGGTTGCTGGGAGTTGAACTCAGGACCTCTGGATGAGCAGACAGAGCCCTTAACTGCTGAGCCATCTCTCCAGCCCCTTAGCTGCAATCTTATGTAGCTTAGGGCTGGCTTTAAAGGTCTGGTCTTCCTGCTTCTTCCAATGCTGGGGTTATGGGTATTCCCCCGAAGCCCGGCTTGTGTTAATGTTGGAGGTGGACCCCAGGTCCTCAAGTATCTTAGACAAGTACTCTGCCCACTGAGCTACAGCCCATCCATGTTACCTGTCCCCAAGACCTACAGTGCTAGGCATGCAGTGGACATTCAGTGTTTGTTGAATGAATGAATGAATGAACGAATGAATGAATGAATGAATGAATGAATAGTAACACATGCTTCTCATGGGCTATAGAGTAGCCTGACAAGAAAAAATTTCATATCTGCAATCAGTCTTTCAGAAGGGCTTTGGGAATTCTTTTTGTTGTTTGTTTGTTTTTGGTGACAGGATTTCTCTATGTAGGCCCGGCTGTCCTGGACTCATTTTGTAGACCAGGCTGGTCTCAAACTCACAGAGATCCACCTGCCTCTGCCTCCCTGAGCCCTGGGATTACAGGTGTGCACCACTGCACTTGGCTTGGCTTTGGGAATTCTTATTCTGTGCTGAGTTCAAATCCTGATTTGTGGTTGGTGTCTGTAGCTTGCCTTCTCTAACCCTTTCCTCACTCCCATGTAGTCACAGACTCATGCAGAGTGCTTCCAGTCATGCTGAGCAGGGCACCAACCCCCAAAGCCCTGGGCTTGGTGTTTGCCTATCAAACCTTGGAATTCAGGAGACCAGGATTGATCTGGTCAAATATATTTCCCCCTTTCAAGATAGGTCTCACCAAATAGTCCAGACTGGCCTGGAATTTGTGATCCCTGCTTCTGAGTCCCTGGGGTTGCACACATCACCACGCCCATTCCACACTTTGCTTCTGCTGCCCACCAGCCAATGGCTGCCCCTGGCAGAATGAAACTCTGGCTCTTTGTTGAGCCCAGAGCTGCACTTGACCTAAATGGCCCAGGACACTGCAGGCTGGCAGCCCCCCCCCCCCCCCCCCCCCGTAGCTCTGTAGTCTCAGGCAGCTCCAAGCCTCAGTTTCCTCATTTGGAAATAGGGACAGATTACTGGCCTCATCATCACAGGGAAGACAGAACATCAAGGCTGGGTTTAGCAGGCACCAGCATCGGGCAAGGGAGTATCTCTCTCTTTTTTTCTTGCAGTTCTGGGAGTGGAACCCAGGGCCTTGGGCATATATAGTGGAGCATTTGGGGCGGGGGCTGAGGCAAAAGGATTAGGAGTTCAAGGCCAGCCTCTCTAAATAGTGAGTTTGAGGCCTGCCTGGGCTGCTTGAAGTGTATCTCAATAACAAACAAACAAGAATTAAAGGTTCCATGTGGTTTCTTTTCCTTTTTAAGTATTTATTATGCTGGGCATGGGGATGCACACCTTTAATCCCAGCATTTAGGAAGCAGAAGCAGATGTTTCTCTGGGAGGTCAGTGCCAACCTGGTCTACATAGCAGGGTCTAGCTAGTTAGGGTGATATAGTAAGACCCTGTCTCAAAAAAAAAAAAAGTAATTACACTCATTTTTTCATTTTTAATTTTTATTAATTACAGTTTCTTCACTTTGTATCCCAGCTGTAGCGCCCTTCCCTTTGTTTTTTAATTTATATTTATGTGCATTTGTGTTTTGCCTGTATGTACGTCTGTGTGAAAGTGTGGGGTCCTGGAGCTACAGTTCTGAGCTGGCATGTGAGTGCTGGGGTGGAATCTGGTTCTTTGGAAGAGCAGTTAGTGCTCTTAACCTCTGAACCATCTTGCCAGTCCCTAGAATTAAATTTTGTGGTTTTGATTTGTTGTTGTTGTCATTGTTTTTCAAGACAGGGTTTATCTGTGGAGCCCTGGCTGTCCTGGACTCTCTTTGTAGACCAGTCTGGCCTCTGACTCACAGAGCTCCACCTGCCTCTGCCTCCCAAGTGCTGGGATTTAAAGGCGTGGGCCACCATCGTCCTGTAACTACACCTATTTATGGGGATATGTGTGCGTGTGTGCACACTAGTGTTCCGTGGCCCAAGTGTGGAGGGCAGATAACTTGTGGGAATTGCTTCCCTTCATTTTGTGGGTCACAGGGATTGAACTTAGGCTGACAGACTTGGCATTAAGTGCCCTTGCCCACTGAACTATCTTGCTGGCCCTTATGTATTGTGGTGTGTGTGTGTGTGTGTGTATGTTTGTATTTAGAAAGCATTTCAGAGGGTGAAGAAACGTTTCTGCAGGTAAATGCACTTGTCAGCAAACTGACGATCTGAGTTTGGTTCCTGGGACCCGACTGATGGAAGGAAAGAACTGATTCCCACAGTTTGTCCTTTCTACATGGGCACCATGGCACACGGACCCTGCCACCACCACCCCTGACAAAATTAATTATTAACAATAAAAGGATAGGGTTTCACACTGTAGCCCAGGCTGGCAGAACTGACTGTAGCCAAGGTTGGTCCCAGACTCATGGCAATCCTCCTGCTTCAGCCTCCCAACTGCTTGGATTACATGTATGAATAACCATACCTAGTTTGATGTTTTTTAAAAATTAAAATATTTTACTATGTACATTTTGCCTACTATATGCACACCAGATGTGTGCCTAATGCCTGTAGAAGCCAGACAATGGTGCCAGATCCCCTGGAGCTGGAGTTTTGGTTGTGAGCCACCGTGTGGGAACAGAGTCCAGGTCCTCTGCAAGAGCAACCAGCGCTCCTGACAAGCGGTCTCTAACCTTCACACCCCGATTCAATTTTGTGTTCTTCTGTGGTTCTGGGAATAGAACCTGAGCTTTGTGCAGTCTAGAAAAGTGCTCTCCTCCCCAGCTACACTCCCAGCTCTGCGTTTCAGCTTATCCTAACACAGGGTCTCAGTCAGTAGATCCCTGTCTGGGCCTCTGGGATGGCTGCGATGTGGACATCCGCATCGCCAGGCCCAACTTTCTAGTTTAACTTGGATGATTTTGTATGAGAGTGTGTGTAGAGGTGAGGTACACGTGTGTATCAAGGACAGAGGTCAATGTTCAGTGCCCTCAACTACTCAGTTCCTTAAAAAAAGAAAGTCAACTTGCCAGGCAGTGGTGGTGCATGCCTGTAATCCCAGCACTGGGGAGGCAGAGGCAGGCGAGCTCTGAGTTAGAGGCCAGCCTGGTCTACAGATCAGTGCCAGGACAGCCAGGGCCACACTGAGAAACCCTGTATCGAAATAAACAAAAAAATTATTTTAAAAACATTTTATGGGTGTTTTGCCTGAACGTATGTCTGTGTGCTACATGCATAGTTGGGGTCCAAGAGAGGGAGTCAGGTCCCCTAACGTGGAGAAGTTTGCTGTGTGGGTGCTGGGAATTGAAACCAGGCCTCCTAGAAGAGTAGCGAGTGCTCTAAACTACTGAGCCACCTCTCCAGCTCCCTAATGCTGTATTTGCCAAGAACTCTCACTGAGCCAGGAGTTCACCAGTTCAGCTGGGCTGGGCTGGCCAGTGAGCCCCCGGAATCCGTCGTCCCCTTCCCAGTGCTGAGCTCACAGCATGCATGTGTCCTGCTTCACGTGAGCGCTGGGGAGCTGAACACAGGTCTTCATGCTTGCGCCACATCACTCATTCTGCCGACTCCCCAGCCTTGGATTTGGAAAATTTTATTCAAGAAAGAGGCTTGGAAAGGTCGAGTAACTTGCTACAGGCCACACAGCAGGAGGAGGATTGAGAGTGGAAACCCAGGCCCTCTGCCTCCAGCACCCCCATCTTTCTGTCTGGGCAGTGGCGGATGGCGGCCATCCTCGTCCCTCTATCCCTAGGCTCCACAGTGCTGACTGTCCTCGTCTCCACTTGCAGGTGCTCTCCAGGCCTGGTTGCACCGCTGCCCGGGTCCTTAATCATCTCTGTTTCGGCCACTGTTCCTCCTTCTACGTTCCCAGCTCGGATCCCGTCCCGGTAGTCCTCTGCAACAGCTGCGTGCCGGCTCGAAAGCGCTGGACATCAGTAGCGCTGTGGTGTGGAGCCGGCAAGTCAGCCTCCCCTCGGCGGGTGAGGATTTCCACCGTGCTGGTCCACAACTGTCAGTGTCGACCGAAGCTGTAAGCTGAGCATCGTGGAGGAATGTGTAGGACACGAACCTTGGAAAGAAGCAGGAGAAAGACGTGGCCTGAATGATGGACATCAGGCCAAGAGAGCAGGGTTGGAAGGACAGATGGACAGATACGGAGAGTTCTCTCTCCCAGAACACTAGACATGGTCACCCAGTCACGGGCTTAGACCACCAATAGTCATAGCATGTGGGACAAGGGTGTAACCCAACCGGAGAGGGCTTGCCCATCATAGGTTACATACTTATAAAATATGTGGAGGAAAAAAGGTGAAAATTAGCTATAGTGTGTGATTCCCAGGGCCCTGTGTGTGTGGGGACATTTATTTCACAGACACTAACATCGTCCTCAAGAATCAAGCCTCAGTAATCCTGTAAGGTGGACTTTCACCACAGGTCATTTTGCAGATGAGGAAACAGAAGCCGTTGAGATACTGTCACCTTTTTTGGGAGGATGGCGAGTAAAGACACGGGCCTTGTGCACAGGCAGCACAGCTCGCTGCTGAGCCCCAGCCTGAGGTTCCGCTCCTCGCCGCTAGATGGCACCACGTCTCTCTGTCTGCGCCAGACACTCCCAACTGCTAGGATGACAGCACCACCCAAACCTGACACTCAGCAAAGATGACCCCTTTCTAGGGACACCAGAATAACAGCAGCAGCACAACAAAAAACTATGGCAGGCAGGCGGGAAGCAGCTGCTGGGAAACCTGGCCCCAACCAGGGGCGACCCTGCGTGTGCTGCTTCTCTCACTGACAGTGGCTGGGTTTCCCTGTTGCCCCGCCAGAGGCCCCGCAGCAGCCCCACGCCCAGCCTGACATTCCACGGGAATCATAAGGGTTGGCCAAGTCCAGCTGTGTGTGCGTCTCTCTGACTAGGGTTTCCTGGGCAGGGGGCTCCCTCTTGAGCCGGGGGGCAGGGGTGCGGCTGCCAGGCGGCCTAGCTCTGGGCGGCTGGAACCAGGGCTCTGGCAGATGGGCCCGTCTGGCAGAGACTCAGAGACATGTGGCAACGTCGCCTCCAAATGCACCCCCCCCGTGCAGGGTGGAGGGAGCTGGTCAAGCGCCCCCCCCAGCCCCGAGTCCTTTTCCTGCTTCAGGAAGGAAGGCTCCAGGTGAGGGGAACACGAGGGCCCCCCACAAGGAAACAGATGGGACAGCGCAGCGTGGGAGCTGCGACCCCTGACCTCACAGGCCTGAACAGAGGGGGTGGGAACCTGCCTGACTGCCAGCTCCCAAGAGCGTTCTAGAGGGAGGGGTCATGGACCCCGGGGGGTGGGGGCGCCCTCCTGCCTATCCCTAGAGCTTGGTGGCAAACCTCATGCAGTGTCTGAGTTGGCAGCTCAGCCCAGGCACCCCTTTTCTGGCGGGCACAAGATGCTTGCAGCCCTCTACCTCAGCTGTGCCCACCTCCTGCCAGCCTGGAGAGCCAGCTGGGAACCTTGGTGCCAGGGGGAGGCAGAGTCACTGCGCCCTCCCAGGCAGTGCCAGTCCGCTCCCGACGCTGCCCCCCAGTCCCAGTAATGGGTGGGTAATGAGTGCTGGGGGAGCGCGGTGGGGGAGGGGCGGGGAGGCAGGTGCCACAGGCTCTGGCACCGGGGGCCGCTAATCAGGTTTGCCAACGCCATCTGTCATCGTGTGAGCATCTGGGGCTCAAGGTGACCCTGTCGCCCTCAGTTACAATTATGAGTTTGGCATCTGTATTAAAGCCTGCCAGCCGGCTAGGCAGGGGAGGGCTGGGGTGGGTAAGGGGGTGCGCGGTGAGCTCCATCCCTGGGGTCTGGTTCCCAGGAGCTGTGTAGCTGCCAAGGCATGAAGCTTCTCTGCAAGGGTGTGTGTGCCCGCGCTCGCCCGCGTGTGTATATGTGTGTGTGCCCGAGCAAGCGTTCATGCGTGCGTGCGTGCACGCCCGCTCTCACAATATAAGTATACACACACTCATCCCAGCCTCCTCTGCTGTTCTGTGTGTCTGGGCACAGGACTGGGAGTCTCAGGGGTTGGGGCTGAGGCTTTGGTAGGGTGGGGGAGGGGAGTGACTGTGGCACTGTGTGAGCTTCCAGGTAAGCATGTCTGTGGGGATGCTAAGAGTCATGGTGGGGTCTTCACCCGCCTTTGGCTGATGGTGTGCGTTAGGGTGTGATTGTGGGTGTGCATCAGAAGGTGTCAGCGCTGTAGCTCTTCAGACTGTGTGTGTGTGTGTGTGTGTGTAAGCAGCAGCTGCAGAGGCTACGGACAGTCACCCCAGATTCTCTCCTGCCCCTTCAGTCTGTGACTGCTCTCACCAGCCCGGCTCCAATCCAGCGAGTTCTGACACACACCCAGAGCTAGCGGATATCGAGGGCTTGGTTTTGGTTTCTCTGTTCCTGGAGCTGTGTTCTTAGTTCAACATTCCAGTTCTGAACGGCGGGATCTAGACTTTTGGATTCTGCATTCTGGGTCCTGCATTCTTGGACCTGGTTTTCTGCATCGCAGGAGTTTTGGTGTCTCGAGTCTTTTACTCTCTCTGATGCTGGAGATGGAACCTGCACATACCGGATAAAAAGCTCTCTCGCCCGGCCCCCTTCCCCAGAACCTCGCTGGAGGAAGCCCTACTGTTCGGCCTGGCCCTGACCCTCAGAACCTAGACTGTGGTTATGAACTCTAGAACACGGATTACACAGGCCGAGTCCTGAGTCTGGGTTCTTTCTTCTGGGCTGTTATCTCTGTGTGTCATCCTGGACTTGTCTCTCCTCAGGTCTCTGTAATTGAGCCTTCAAACAAAACCCCTCAAGATCGGTGTAGAGACAACATTTAACCACCAGAGGCCGCCCTTGGTCTAGATTTAAGCTGGACTGACCTAGGTCTGGGGCCCCAAGTCCTAGCATGACCCAACTTGTTGAGGGAGACTGGGGGTAAAATCGTTATTCTATTCTTTCATCCCAAATCTCATCTGAGGACGGACGCCTTTCAGCTCTCACAGTTTAAGTCTGGGTAGTGGGCTCACTGCACCTCAAAGTCCTACCAAATGGAGTGTTGGACAGTGTAAGATGTGGAAGGACATCTGAAAAGGAGATGGGTGGCCCCTAGTGACAGCAGTCCCTGTAGCTTGTAAAGGACCTTGCTTGCTTGCCTGCTTGCCTGCTTGCTTTTGGTTTTGTTTTGAGACAGTCTCCTCTATGTATCCCTGGCTATCTTTGAACTCACAATATAGACCAGGTGCTGCTGCTGCCTCCAGGGCGATGGGGTTAAAGATGTGCACCATCACACCTTGGCAACAAGGCGTGTGATTTTCTCTGATCTTTGGGTGATACCCGTGAAGTCCAGTGTGCTCTATAGGACTGTGCCCTTGAGGCGTTACTCTGGTGTCCCTGTCATATGTCATTATGTCTCTATGCTTGTCAAGTGGTTGCCACAGCTGTGCCCACAAGTGCTGTAAGGACACTAGTGTGTGTCCCTGGGGGAAGGCATTCTGGAGTGTCAGGAGCAGTATCTGGAAAGGCTGACTCTCTGTGTGATGCCTTATCTGCAGGACGAGGAGGACATTCTGGGAGTATCAAGTTGAGCCAGCGGAGAGGGACAGGCTGGTGGGGACTGGAGACTTGGAGCAGGGATTGGAGTTGCATCTCTAAGCCTCTTGTGGGACATTCCCTGCATCTGGATACACCCCCGGCCCTGCATCTGTCAGCCCACGAGTAGGCAGACCCACCAACCTCTCTGAACCTGGCTTCCCCTAACTTGGGGCCCCATCCCTGCCCCATCCTATTGCCAGGCACATCAAGGAGCACAGTGACTCCCCAGTCTTGGTGCTTTCCTGCTCAGACCTGTTCTCTCTCATCTCGCTCGCTGGCTCTGCCTCTGCTTGGTCTCCTTCTGTCCTTCCTTCTGGAAGTCCCTCTCACCTCCATCTCTTGTTGGATCTGAACATTACTTTCTCCACCCATGTCTCTCCCGTCGGCCTGTTTCTCTAGTGTACACATGTATAGGCTTGTGTGTATACCCGTGTACATGACGTGCGTGTGAAAGCCAGAGGTTGGCCTCAGCTGTCTTCCTTCCCCAGTTGTTTTCCGTAGCCTTCCCTGGCCTGAAATTCACTATGTGACCAGGATGGCCTGGACTTCACAAAGCTCTGCCTGCCTGTGTTGGGACGAAAGGTCCCAGCCACCACAGCAGCTTTCCACCTTTTTACTCGTTTATGTTTATTTATTTTTGAGACAGGTTCCTTTGCTGAGCCTGGAAGGCTAGCTGGCCAGCCTTCCCCGGAACCCCCTGCCTGTGCTCTCGTGCCCTGCCTGTTTTATTTTTGCGTGGTGCTAGGGAGCCAGACTCAGGTCCTGGAGCTTGCACTGTCAGCGGAGCCCCTGCTCAGCTGCTCCTCCTAGCCTATTTTATTTGAAGAGACAGAGTCATTGATATGTAGTGACACAGGCCTCAAACTCAGGAGCCCCAACTACCCCTGTAGGATTTACATGTGTTGGTAAATCCTACACCGTGTTGGTCTGTCCCCTTTCCCCTTCTTATAAGACTCCCACTCCACGTTTTCTTGTCCTGGTCTCCCAACCCTAAATCTTGCTAATTAATCTCTGTCCACCTCTTCCTATTTTCATCTCTGCATTTCTCCCTTTATCAGTGTCTCTCCATATTCGTTCCATTCCATCTCTGCTGTCTCTCCTTCTCTCCATCTAGGGCAGCCCGGGTGGGTCCGGGTGGGTCCGGGACAGCCCAGCCAGGGCGCCGCGGTGAACAATGCGGCATTCAGGAGGCCGGCCGGTGCCATGGTAACGCACCCGCCCCGCCCTCCCCGCGCGCGGGCCGCGCGTGCCAAGAGGGTGCCATGGTTACATCAGGCGCGTGCCCACTCCGCGCGCCGCCGCGGTCCCGCACGATCTTGCAGGGCTGGGCCAGAAGGGGGCGCCCGGTCTCAGCCTCTGCCCGGAGTCAGGAGGGGACTGCCATCTTCAAAAAGTCCCGTTAGCCCTCTCAGTGCCTTGGTTTGTCCATCTATAAAGTTCAGGGTGGGGGAGGGGAGAGACGTGGGAGAGGAAGGAGGAGCTGGGGAGAGGGAGGGCGGAGAGTGTGGGCTTTGGGGGCTACTTCTATGTTTGTGCTTCTGTTTTCAATGGTGGGACTGTGTGCACACGTGGTAATTTGTGCCCCAATGCTTGGACGCCCGTGTGTTTTACAAGAAATTGTCGGAGAGGACACGAGGGGGAAGGAGAACTGACTTCCACGAGTTGTCCTCTGACGGCCACAGGCTTGTCACCACAAGCAGATGCCTACACACGTGTGTAGAGAGAAATAATAAATAAATCAATACAATATGAAAAGGAGTTGAATGGGGGAGGCTGGGGCACGGCTGGCTTAGTGTGCGGAGGCCTTGGGTCCATGGCAGCGCCATACACAAACACTGCTGTTACTTTCAGGTGACTATGAGTTTGGCAGTGTGTGTGTGTGTGTGTGTGCTTCTGCCTGTGATGGTGAGTGTTGAGGACGTTGCAGTGGTGTCTGTGGTCATCTGACTGGGTACCAACGTGGTATGTTTATGTATGTGGTAGGTGTCTGTAGCTGGGGCGCTGCTGTGAGTTCTCTTTGCCTATTGCTATGCTTGATGTGTGTGTGCTGATGAATGGCTGCACGTTACATCGAGTGTGACTTGAAGTTTGTGTGTCTGGGGTCCATTCGCAAACTCTTATCTCATACATACTTATGTGTGGAGATGGGTGTGGGTTCCAAGGACTACGGAGCTCTGGCAGAGCCCCCTCACCTGAGGGCCTCCTGGCACAGAAGGGGGTGCCCAGCTGCCTGGGACCTTGGACTCCCTGTAGGTTCAGGAGAGCCCCAGCTGATGAATATTCATGAAGGGGGGGGCTGGCACCTACTGACAACAGCTGCGCTTCCATTAGGCGCTTCCGACTCCACTTCCAGGGGGAGAGGGCTTTCAGCCTCGGTCTGTCCCCTTCTCCGGGGCTCAGGGCCGAGCAATCCGGGGGACGATCACGGCGCTGCATCAGCACATCAACAAACATCCCAGCGGCTTGTTGGGATGGCTGAGGGCTGTCTAAATGTTGTGACGGCTCTGAGGAGGGGGATCGGTGGATGACAGGATGTCCGTGTAGCTGCGGCACGCCATTACCCTGTTCGCTGTAGCGCTGTCCAGGCCAAGGGTACGGTGGGACAATGCGACAGAGTATCTGCCACTTGCGATAGGACTGAGCCACACTCAGGAGCAGTGTGGCCTTTAACTAACTGGCTGCCAGCTCCATGACACAGTGGCTGCCAGGCTGTATTGAGGCTGTATTGTGTCATCTGGGCCACCGTGATCCAAGGACAGCTGTGTGCCCCGCCCTGGGCTTGCAGACACTGAACCCGCTCGCTTGAGTGTGGCTGATCGGGGCAGTGACTCGCTTGTAGCCACATGGCTAGGACAGCTGCAGGGACACGCAAACCGAGCGTGTCAGAGTGACATTGATACAGTGTGGGGTCAGATTGTCCGGGCAACTGAGCGGATGCGTGAGATTGTGGGGCTGACACACGCCGCTGGAGGTGTTGGGTGTGGTGGTATGTCTGTCTGTGGCAGTGTGGCTGAGGTATGACAGGCAGCGTAGCGCACAGGCGACCCTGTGGTAGTGACTAGCCATGTGGAGCTAAAAGTGTGACAGTGATTGTACTTGAAGACCCAAGCCAGAAGGCCACGACTGCCGGCTCCTGCCTCCAGGCTGCCGAGGGTTTTCTTTCTATGAGGCATGCAAACCAGGGTTCACACTAACCCTGAGACGTGGACAGCAGCTGGGGCACAGGCCTCATTCCCTGGTCTCCACCCACCTGACTGCTTTGGGCTTCTAGAAGCAGCAGAGATGAGGTAGGATTCTGGCTCTGGTTAGCTGGCCCCAGAGGCCTCAGAGCCAACGTGTGTGGCTCGGGCAGTGTGGCTGGACCTCCTCTGACGTGTCACGCTCTGAGCCAATCAACTGCTGCTGCCCGAGAGGGGCACAGAGGCGCCATTCAGGCTCAGGGACCAGGTCACTAGGGTGGGCGGCTCTCTGACCAGCTGAAGATGAAACATTTCCCTAACCCTACATGAGAGCGCTCCAGGAGGCCCTGGCCACGCTGGACCACGGACAGACATACATGGGTGTGCCTCTTGCCTCCTGGGCAGCTGCGGTGGCGGGGTGTGTGATCATGCGTGATTCAGGCATGTCTACTCATGTGGGTGCGCTGTGTGCCCCTACTTATGGAGGCCAGAGGTCAGCTTTGCTCCTCATGTGCTGTCCAATTGATTTTTGTTTTTTACATTTATTTAGTGTGTGTGTGTGTGTGTGTGGTGTGTGTGTGTGTGTGTGTGTGTTGTGTGTGTGTGTGTGTGTGTGTGGCTGGCACATGTGCCATAGTATGTGTGTGGGAGTCAGAAGACACATTGGAGGAGGTAAGGTTCTCCTTCTATGGTGTAGCTCTAAGGATCGAATAAATTACATCTATTTATTTTGTGTGTGTGTGGCACACATAGCAAAGCACACGTGGGGGGTGGGAAGTGCCTTTTTCTAGTGAGCCATCCTGCTGGCCTTCTTTTTCTTTCTCTAAGGATTTATTTATTTTACATGCATGAGCATTTTGCTAGCCTGTATGTATGTACAACATATATGTGCATGGCGCATGGCGCCCAGACGAGGGGACCAGACCCGCTGGAACTGGAGTTGGGGGTGGCTGTGAGATGTGGGAGCTGGGAAACAGGCCCAGCTCTTGCGTCCTCTGCAAGAGCGGCAAGTCTTTTAACCCTGAGCCAGCTCCTCAGCCCCCCTTTATTTCTGAGACAGGGTCTCTCACCGGCCTGGAGTTGGCCAGGCACCCTAGGTTGGCTGGCCTGAGCAGGGAGCCTCAGGGTCTGCCTGTCCGTCGCTGGTGCTGGGACTACAGTTGTTCACCGACATTCATGCAGCTTCCAGCTCTTTTCTTTCTTTATGTCTTTTAATGTGGCTCTAGGGATTTAACTCAGTTCCTTTTGCTTGCAGGCAGAGCTCTTTACTTGATGACTTTTCTGCAGATACCTGCCCCCTTTTACTTTTTGAAAAATGTTTTCCCTTCTTTCGGCCTCAGTCTTCTGAGCATTGGGATTACAGGCATGTGCCTCTATGCCTGACATCCATCATGGTGTGGATCTATTTAAAAATTTTTTTTACTTTTTTTTCAGACATGGGATTGCTGTATTGTCTAGGCTCACCTTAAACTCAGGATCCTCAAGCCAGGTGTGGTTGTGCACACCTTTAATTTCAACATGTGGGAGGCAGAGGGCAGGTGGATCTTGGTGAGTTCAAGGCCAGCCTGGTTTACATAGCAAGTTCCAGGATAGTCAGAGCTACGTAGTGAGGCCTTGCCGCAAACAAATCAAAACAAGCCCTTTGTGGTGGCTTGAGCCAGTAACATTTGCTAAAGGAGGCAGAGGCAGGAAATGTGTAGCCAGCCTGGGCCACACATATTTTAAGCTGGGCGGTGGTGGCACACGTCTTTAATCCCAGCACTTGGAAGGCAGAAGCAGGCAGATCCAGGTAAGTTACAGGTCAGCCTGGTCTACAGAGCAAGTTCCAGGTCAGCCAAGGCTATTCAACAGAGAAACCCTGTCTCGAAAAACAAAACAAAACAAACAACTGCCCCCCCACAGAAACAGAAACAAAACAAAAAACCCCTCAAGAGCCTGCTGAGTCCTGGGATTATAGGTGTGAGCCATTTTGTATTGTGTCTGATTTTTTTTCCCAAGATAGGGTTTCTCTGTGTACAGCCCTGGAACTCACTGGCAGCCTCCTGTCTCTGCCTCCAGAGTGCTGGGGTTAAATGCGTGCAGCACCACTGCCTAGCTGTGCCTGATTCCTGTGTGGTTCTGTTTTATCCTGATTTATGAGGCAATGTTTCACGTTGCCAAGGTTGGCTTCACCTCTGTAATATAGCCAAGAGCGATCTGGAACTGCGGTCCTCCTGCCTCAGACAAGGGCCGTCACACTTACTTGAGAGGTGCTGGGGGTTAGGTCTACGGCTTTATTCTGCCAGGCAAGCACTCTTCCCCATGTCATATCCCGCCCTTTTGACACTTAAAAATGTGTTTATTTTCTTATGTGTGTGTGTGTGTATCATGTACATCTTGTGTGTGAAGTGCAAGCAGTGGCCAGAAGAGGGCATGGGATCCATTGGAACTGTCGTTAAAGGCAGTTGTGAACTGTCTGATGTGGGGACTAGGCACTCAGGTCCTTTGGAAGAGCAGCAACACTCTTAACTGCTGAGCTCTAAATTTTATTTATTCTTTTGTAGACACGCGTGCTTGCGTGTGAGGAAGTCAGTGGATGGCTTGTGGGGGTCAGTCCTCTTCTCCCAACATGTGGGCCTCAGGGACTCGACTCAGGCCGCCAGGTTTGAAGGCCAGCAATTTTCCCCGCTGCACCATCCTGCTGGCCTCTGCTGCATGGTCTCATGTCGTCCATGAAGGACTCAAGTTCATTGTGTAGTGGAGGATGACCTTAAATTCCTGATTATTGAACCTCTGCCTCCCAAGTACCAAGGTGACAGAAACAAGTTCCCTGTCTGTTTCGGGGGCTGTGAGAGGGGCCGAGGACTTCATGCCTTAGCCAAGCCCTCCACCAACTCATCTATGTCTCGTGCCCGTCTGTGTTGTTACGCCTGACCGTGCCTGTGCCATGGCCCTGTGTGAGTGTGATGGTGGATTCCAGCTCTGTATTCTTGGGTGAACGACACAGACTGGCCACAGGTCTTCGGCCATGTCCCAGAAGTGGGGAACCCATGAGCGCTCACCCTCAGCCCACAGACCAGAGAAGAAGTGGTCATGAGGGCGGTCATCCAGGGGTCAAGGGCGACCCTGCCGGTCAGGCTGGGAACAGGATTCTCTTGTGAAAACGGGGACCCCCATCTTTCCAGGGGGAACCGGAGCACCCCTCTCTTTGCCTGGCAGCACCCACAGTTAAAATCCTCGCTTATCTTCTGTGCTGGGCGTGAGCCTCCTTTCCCAAGAGGCTCTCCCTGCTGCCAAGCAGCTCAGAGCCCGGCATTGCCCGGCCCCACCTTCCACGGCCCAGGACGTGGCTGGCGAAGCCCAGATGTTTAAGCCTTCCCTCCCCCCCTGCTGCTGGCATCCTGGCAGGCGGTGCCATGAGCTTGCTTCTCACTCTCCAACACCTGCACGGGAAGAACACACCTGCTGCCAGCTGCAGCCAGGTGGGCAGCTGGCAAGGAGGAATGTGGGGGATTCCAGCTGTGACATCCCAGCTGTGCCCAGCCCCCTGGTAGCGCCCCCTCCTTCTCAATTTCTTCGGGGCCAGGTGTGCCCTCAGATCTGGGCTCTGGCAGACAGGAAGGCTGGGCTACTCTGCTTCCCCGTGAGAACCCCCCCCCAGCTGCCAGCTGTGAAGACTTAGAAACACGGGGGCTCTGTATGTGTGTGTGTGTGTGTGGGTGCATCTGGTATAAAAAATGGGTTTGCGTGTGGGGTGACCTGACTGCAAATGTGTGTGAATACATGGGCAGGAGCTTGGGTCTTCTGGATGTCGACGGGCATAGTGAGTAAGTGGACCTAAGGAAACTATGTCTGTGAGCACACAGGGAGGTGCCAGTGGTGTGTTTCAGTGTAGAGGTGGTCACATGCATGTCATATGTGAGTGAATGAAGGGATAGACCAGGTAAGTGAAACGGAGGAGAAAGTGTGTGGAAGGGTTCATGTGTGGAATAGAACGGGCTGTGTGAAAGAGAGAGGTGGAGAGAGGGGTGAGGCAGGGGTCGGCGCTGTAGAATGTGTGTGCGGATATAGTACTGGGTGTGAGAGAGGTGGGAGCTGTGTGAGGTAGGTGTTATGTGCAGATGAAGACAAGAGTGTGTGTGTGCAAATGAAAGAATGTGTGAAGGAAGGATTGATGTGGTGTGCGTGTGTGGGGGTCGGTGCTGTGTGTGTAGACAGCCAGTGTGCAGTGACTATACGTGTGTATGCAAAGGGCTGACGTTGTCTCAAGTGCGGGTGAAGGGCTGACTGTGTGTGTCCGGGAAGAGTTCATGTCATGCTCTGTGTGTCTGCGTGTGTTTGTGTGTGGGTGTGGGTGTGCAGGACTGATGCTGTGTCACGTGTGTGAAGGGTTGATGAGCTTGTCTTCAGGGTTGGTGTGCAGTGTGTGTGTGGAGGGTTGATTTGTCTGGTGTGTGTGTGTGTGTGTGGAGGATGATGCTGTGCTTGTGTATTCGTGGGCAGAGTTAACATTTAGTGAGTGTGAGGGTTAATGTGTGAGAAGTGGATGTTTAGTAAGCTTGGAAAGTGTTGACGTTGTGGTGTGTGTGCATGTGTAGGGTTCATGTTATTTCCTGTGCGTGTGTGTGTGTGTGTGTGTGTGTGTGTGTGTGTGTGTGTGAAGGGTTGATACTGGGTCATATGTGTGTGCAGGACTGCTGTCTGCTGTGTGTGAAGGAGGATCTCCCCCCAGCCCTATGTCCTCTGTGTCTCCTCGAGGCCACCAGGCCCTGCATCTCCTCAGTCTCTGTCCCTCCTGGACCCGTCTGCCCTCCGCACAGCTGGGGTGCCCTTCCTGCCCTCCCAGCCTTTCAGTCCCCAAGTCCCCCCTTCCTTCCAGCGCCCCCCAGCACCTCCCTTCTAGCCCCCTGCATGCCTGGAGCCCCTCCCCCTCCCCTGTGCAGCCCTGAAACTTTAACCGGGTGTTAAAAGTTTCTGTTTACGAGGAGCCCTTGAATTTTTAAGGACGTATCGATTCCCTCCCTCCTCAAGGCCTTGCAGCCTTGCCTCACAGGCCGCCGTGGGGGGCAGGGGGAGGCCTGGCCATAGCCCCAGCAGGAGCGACAGGCACACCCATCCCCAGATGGCTTCAGACCCCGCTGCCCGGCACACAGGCACACATCTAGGAACACAGATGAGTACAGGCTGACATCTCCAGGCAGGTAAACCCGCCACAGACAGTGCTCCTTCCCTTCCAAGTGCGCCCGCCCTCGCGCACACACATACGTACTCAAGTTTTTGGCTTTTGAGATAGGGTCTCATGTAGCTCAGGCTGGCCTCCAGCTTGCTGTGTAGACAAGAATGACCTTGACCGTGTTGAGAGGATAAGTGTGTGCCACCATGACTGGGGACTGAGCCAGGCCTCACCAGCACTAGAAAGGCACTCCACCAGCCGAGCCACACCCTCAGTCCCACAGTGTTTTCACAAGCGTGTCCTCCTTGGCACACACGCATACACCCCAGCCATACGCACTGATGTGGGCTAACATATATGGACACACTTGGACACATCTGCCACACGCTGACCACACACCTTGCATGGGCTGTGTAGGCAGGCTGACCAAGGGCTTGAGCACATGGGCACATTCAGGCTTACATGGGCTAACATACAGGCACATACCTGACAGAGATACCCGATGCCTGGTGCACATCCGCTCAGCTCACATTCAGCCAGGCCTGGTAGCATAGTCTGACACACACACGGCTATACACACACTGACACGGCCTCAGGCACTCCTGCTAGCGTGGGCTGACCCACACAGGCCCACATCCCTGGCACAGACATCTGTCCCTGCCCCACTGTCACCCACCGGCCCTCTCCACTGGCTGGGACCCACAGGAGTGGGCGACAGCACAGAGGAAGACTGTCCTGAACGTGCCTCACGGAAGCCAGTCCTGAGGGGCCTTTTGGACACTCACCTGCTGGGTCACACACACACACTGGGACATCTCCAGTGTGGCTGCACTGACCACGTGTCACTCACCCAGGTGTCCTGTGGCCTCAGCTCCTGTCACACTCACATTCCCATGGATGACCGGTGTTCCCTGTCCCGCTATGTTCCCAGTGCTTGACATAGGGAGAGGAAGACACCTTTGCTGACTCACAGACACCTCCACAAGCACAGCCACACCCATGTCACCACTCAGAATACACTGAGCAATGCACCGAGTGCGCGCGCACACACAATTGACCCTGCGCAAGCCCACGCCAGGCACCCAAGGCACATGGCCCACCACCCTGTCTCAGGGGTTTGGGGACAAGGGGCATAGCATCCAGGGGCATCTCTGTGCCTGCTAGCACCCACGCACACCTGGGCACCTGGACAACCCCACGAGACAATGCATCGCTGAGAATTGCCACAGCTCCTTGGCCCAGGAGGCTGGGGAAGGGCTGGCTGCACCTGGCCATGGGAAGGAGCTCTGCCTTGGCAGGAGCAGGCTGGGGACCGAGGCCCCACTCAGGGTCCCAGGGCCTGGCTCCCCTCTCCCCACCCTCCTCCTCCTCTGCCTCTTCGTCCTTTCTCTCCGTCCTGTTTGTCTCACACACAACACGGGCCAAGCCCGCCCCAACTGTGTAGCTCAGGCTGGTGGGTCAGCCATGATCTTCCTCCCGAACCCTCTGAGGCGGGAATGGCAGACACACGCCCACCCACCCCACCTCCTTCCCATCTGCAGGGGGAAATGGGGAGTCCGGGGCCTGCAGGCGTGTGTGTGTGTGTGTGTGTGTGTGTGTGTGTGTGTGCGCGCGCGCGCGCGCGCGCGTGCCTGTCAGGACCGGAGATCAGCATGCCCTAGGCCTGGGGAGTATCTGGGCGACACGCCGCGTGCCCTGCGACACTTGGTGCTCTTTGTATGGGGTTCCATCCTTCCTGTTGGGCTCGCCCGGGTCTGGGTGGACGGCCACGGCTGGCCGCCACCAGAGTTTGGCCTGGCTGCGTGTTGGTGTGTCCTTGTGTGCCTGGAGCGTGGCAAGGCGTGGCTGCGTGGTGGTGCCCGCTCGACGTTCTGCGGGGACTTGGGTGGCACGTGTGAGCGTGGCTCTCGGCGTGGGTTGCGCCGGCCGACCTGGGACGGGAGGGGTGTGCGGTCCCGGCGTGTCAGCACCCGGCGGGCCCCGCCGTCCGGCGCGCCTCGGGGAGGGCCAGGCCCCGCGCGCCTCCGTGACATCTGCGCCCGGCCGAGCCCCGCTGCGTGTCGGCGCGTGTCGGCGGCCGGGAGCCGGGCAGCACGTGTCGGGGCGGCCGCGGCGGTGTGCGTCCCCGCGCGCGCGCGAGGGTGCGTGTGTGCCGTGTGCGCGCCGGCGCTCCCCCGCCCGCCGCCCCTCCCCGCGCCCCTCCTCCCGCCCGCGCGCCCGCCCGCTCCCTCTCCCCGGAGTGCGCCGCTTCCAAACTTTGTCTAAACTTTCACTTTCGCAGCGCAGCGGCAGCGGGCGCGGGCGGGCGAGCGGCGGGAGGCGGCGGCATGGAGTAGACGCGCGGCGGCGGCGGGAGGCGGCGAGAGGCAGCGGCGAGCGCGGCGGCCGGACCCGCGGGGCCGAGCCTGGGAGCGCGGAGCGGCGGCGGCGGGGAGGCCGGAGCCGCGGAGCCGCCGAGCGCAGCCGAGCGCCGCCGAGCGCCGCCCGCGGGCCGCGGAGCCCAGCGATGTACTCGCCGTACTGCCTCACCCAGGTACCGGCCGCCGCCGCCCGGGGGTCCGGGGCGCGGGGCGCGGGGGCGGGCGCGGGCGGGGGCCGCGGGGCGGGCGCGCGCGGCGGGGCGCGGGGTGCCACGGCGGCGGGGCGCGGGGCGCGGGGCGGCGGCGGCGGCGGGCGGGCGCGCGGCCGGGGGGCCCCGGGCGGCCCGGGCGGCGCCCCAAAGTCTTTGTTCGGCCTCGCCCGGGCGCGGGGCTGAGAAAATGGCGGGGCTCCCAAATTTCGGAGGGGCAGGGCGGGGAGGGCGGGCGGGCGCGCTGCCAGCCCGGGCCGCGCCTCTCCGCCGAGCCCGGCCGTCTGCACACGCCGCTCCCGGCCCCAAACTTTCCTCCCTGCAAACTTTGCGGGCTCCGGGCCCCGGGCTGCCGCCGCGCCAACCCGGGGCGCCCCCGCCCGCGGGCCCAGCCGTCGGGCCGGCCCCGGGCACGGCAGCGCCGACCCCGGCGTGCTCCGGGAGCGCCGGCGCGAGGACGCGTCCCGCCTCCGGCGAAGCTCCCCGCGCGCCCGCCCGCCGAGGAGCGGAGGCCGAGGCCTGGAGCGCGCCCGCCCCGCCGCCCTGCCCGCCCCGGCCGGGCTCCGAGGGGCATAGCCTTCCCGGCCCAGAGCCGGGGGAGCCCTCCCCGCTCTGCGTGCACCACCCGGCCCGGGCAGGTGACAGGCTGGCCGGCAGACCGGATCTGTGGAGGTGGCTGAGCCCTGCCCGCCGGCCAGGCCTGTGGGGGAGCTCTCTCCTCCTGCCCCGAGTCCCTGAGAGCCCCTTCTGCTAAGCCAGAGCCTTTTCATCCCAGTGTAAGTGTGCCCCACCTCAGAGTGGGAGCATACACCATGGTGCATGCATGTGGCATGTGAGGGACACGCCAGGATGTTTTGAAGGGCAAGAAGGTAGATAGACATGCAGGTGGGTTGCAGTCCCAACGACAGGGCACGCATGGATTCCCAGGTACGAGTGTGTGTGTGTGTGTCTAGAATCGGTATGTGACCCCTGTAGGCTGGCAGTGGTCGGGCTGCGTGGCACAAACACAGATGACCAGGCGAGAGGGTCTGTCTTCCGGTACAAATCACGCGCAAGTGTGTGTCGGCAGAGGGCCCCAGGCTCGGTGTCTCGCAGAGTGGACACGCACGCAGGTGTTAAGAGGCACCCTGACCACCGTAGCAGTTCGGAACTGTTCTTCCAAGCTGTCAGCTACCCTGTGTTGGGTCCCCACAGGAAGACCTCGTCAGCTATCTAGAGCTGCGCCATGGCTGCCTGCAGGGTGATGGCTTGCTGGTCTTTGTGGGCTAGTGGGACAAAGACCCTACGCTCCAGCAGCTACCTTGTCTACCGGGCTGCTAGCTGGCCTCCAACCCAACCTGGCCAGACATCTGGGTTTGCCCCCTTCCCGCCCTATGGGCAGAGTGGCAGCACCCACCCCTGGAGAGTAAATGCCAGCTGATACACTGGTGACAAGGCTATGAAGGGACTGGGATGGCCCCCAGATTTGGGGTGATGGCCTCGGCTTGGCTCTGTGGCACTCCAGAAGGAAATACAGGCTCCAATCTGTGCGAGTTACATCTTGCACACGCCAGGCTGCCTGGGAGGGGAGTGGGCACAGTCTCCCCAGTCTGCCAGCCCTGCGTGGTGGGCAGGGAAACCCCTTTGCTTAGGGTCCTTGGCAGCCCTCGGTCAGCAGGGTCTGGCTGTCCCTGCCTTTCAGACATACCTCTCTTCAAAAACCTTTCCATCGCCATAGTTTGCCTCCCATCTTTGCTTTCCCAACAACCTCTTTCGCTGCCTGGCCTTTTCGTATGTTTCTCCAGCTCCGCTCTTTGTCTATGTCTTGCCATCTCTGTCCTTCTGTATTTCTAGCTGTCCCTCTGCCCCTGTCTCTGGTTTGGCTCTGGCTTCCCCCATTTCACTCTTAGTCTCACTCTCTCCACCTCCCTTCTCTCTCTCTCTTTCATTTTCCAAACCAGAATTGGCTTCAATTTTAAAGTCAATAAATGATTGAGCAGAACCAAGCTTGAGGCAGCAGGGCTTGGAGGGGGACGCGAGGGGAAGGTTGGTGGGGAGGATCTCCTGGAAAAGAGAGACCCGGCCAGCGGTGGGTGAGCAGTTGCTGGTGCTGCTGGAGCCTTTACAGCCGCAGGCCTGAGTCTCAGGTAGACATCAGGAACAGGGTAGACCCAGTGGGCCCCTCAACAAGCGGAGACACAGGCGTGCACCATCATCGCCGAGCGGAGGTCATAAACATCGTATTCACGTTGGTATCCAGACACACAAGTCTTGACATACACCTCAACACACATGTTCCCCTAGAGACAGGATATGTGTATCCATGTAAGTTCAGACATGGAAACCTCCCCTATCACATAGCCATCGAGGTCAAACTGTGCACCCGTGTTCACAGCCACCAACACTTAAACATCTCACCCTCAAGATAGGCTGCGCGTGGATGGGCATGTCACAGAAACAGCAGTGACCCCCAGAGGCATGGTGCCTTCGGCCCCAGCAGGCGTGAATGTGCAGACAAAGCAGAGGACGGAGGGCGACGGGCACGCATTTTTACGTGGAGACATAGCACCATTGGCTTTCAAGCTGTGAACGAGACTTCCATATCTGTATAGATACGCACCTGTGTCTTCCTGCTCCTGGCCGGAAGAACTTACGTGCTGATATGTAGACAGTTGTGAACACACACAGAGACACACATGGATATACACAGATGGGATGGCCCTCAGACTAGCCCCTGTGCCAATCTTCCGCATTGTGGAAACCTTTGCTCTTGCGCAGCCACATACATACTTGAAGGTGATCTGTCTCTTCGCCACCTCTGCCGCTTTTCCTGGCTCCCTGTGGCCGCTCTTCTGTCCCTCTAAACTGTGAGCTGCTCTTTGTTCTTGAACCAGCTGGTACTCACATCGTTTTCTCACGTTTCTTGAGATGGACATCTTGCCATGTAGCCTGGGCTGGCCTTGAACATGCAGTAGTCATCCTGCCTCTACTGAGAGCTGGGACTACAGGATAATCCGCCATGCTCTAGCTTGGTAGTCTTGCTTTTTTGTCTGTTAGATTGTTTGGGACAGGACATCACGCAGCTCAGGCTGGCTTTGAAGTAGCTCTGTCGCCAAGGATGACCTTAATTAGACAGGGTTTCTCTGTGTAGCGTTGGCTGTCTTGGACTTGCTTTGTAGACCAGGTTGGTCTGGAACTCACAGAGATTCGCCTGCCTCTGCCTCCCAGAGGCTGGGATGACAGGCATGCTCCACCAGGCCCAGTGCTGACTTCAAACTCTCAATCCTCTGTCTCCATCACTCAAGAGCGAGGACCACAGACGTGAACGGCTGTGCCTGGCAGGGCTGGCTGTGCTCTCTGTAGCTCTGGCTCCTCACACACCTCCTCCCCCTAACATGAGAATGAAACAGGCACAACTTGGGTTACTTTGGGGAGCACATTAGAGTCCTGGGTGATGCTCCAGCGGTGGCCTGCTGAGTTCAGAGCCGTGGCTCTGTTGGGTTAACTCATCCGCAGAAGGAGCGTGTATTCTCGACCTAGACATGAGTATCTTATGCCATTTCCAGGGCTGCCAGATGGACGGTGTGGGAGCAGAGGTCAGAGGTCAAGGACTAGTCAGCAGTGGGTTAAGATTTCCTCTTTGCATCTCCCAGTCCTAGGACTTGTACAGGGGTTTTCTGGTCTGTGGAGTAAATCTCTATCTTTTGGCCCTATGATGCGATTCACTGCCATGCTGGGTACATGCTTGAGAAGTGTCCCTGTTATCATACTGGTTGTCATGATCTGGGCCCTCCCTGTGTGGAGAAGGACGATCAGGAAGCCAAGAAGACAGAGTGGAGCCCTTTGCCACTGTGGCAATCCCAGTATTCTGCCTGGAAGAGGAAGCAGGCATTTGGAAGGACAGGGCTCAGCCCTTTTCCTCTTATTGGGGTCTTGTGGGCTCCTCAGGGGGTGGCCGACTTCACAGCAGGGTGAGGTGACTGGCATGAGATGAGGAAGTGACCTTCCTCCCCAAAGGCAACCGGGTGTCTCTCTTGGTAAAGAGTATGTGGGCTTGCGTGGCTCGCTGTGTGTAAGTGGGACAAAGGATGGAGACGTGGTTCATCCTGTCAGTGACTTAGAGATGTCCCTACTGCCCCAAGCCACCTCCGAGTCTGTGCTGTGAGTGATAGGAGTCCACCGTAAGGGCAGCACCTTCCGTGAGCACTTGACCAAATCCAGCGGGCTTTCTGGGTGGACATAATGGCTTTGGGCAAAATCCTGAAGTGAACCTGGTTGTACCGCAGACCCCCACATGCTTTGAACTGCTTGGATTCTCTGTGTCCCAGGAACAGGAATGGGGCTGGGATTTGGGGCCTTGCAGCTTCTCCCTCCAGTGGCATTAAGGCAGGGAGAGAATACCCCCCCACACACACCCACTTTCTTC
This sequence comes from Meriones unguiculatus, assembly GCF_030254825.1. Classification (NCBI taxonomy): domain Eukaryota; kingdom Metazoa; phylum Chordata; class Mammalia; order Rodentia; family Muridae; genus Meriones; species Meriones unguiculatus. The sequence continues at coordinate 42,818,990 of NC_083358.1, forward strand.
ACCTTTGCACTACCGATGCGCTCCCCAGTGAGCTGGGTCCAGCACAAGGGGTGTCTCTACTCTCCTGCTTCCAGAGCCCTGAGTGCGGGGTCGGGAGGGCGAAGGGACGGCGACGATGGGCTGCCAGGGTTCTCAAGATTCCGTATCCAGATCAGCACGCTGGGTGGTCTTACAGCCACCATGTATGACCGTGTGTGTGTGTGTGTGTGTGTGTGTGTGTGTGCGCGCGCGCGCGCGCTCCTTTCCGTTTGTTTTTTTGAGGGTCTGTTGACGGGTGCTTCCTGCATTTGACTTTAAGGACCGTCACACTAACGTATTTGGTGACCTGCATTACCAGCGTGTCCAGGCCTCTGCGGCATGCCTTTGTCCAGGCTTGGGTAGCACCGTACCTGCCGCCATCTTCTCGGCCGTGTTGCAGTGGCACCTGGGTCCCTCCCAGAATGGTGAATTGGCCTGTATTTTTTTTTTTTTTTCTGGAAGGATAGCAGTCACTGCTAAGTGTGTATTCGTAGCTCACTCATGTGTCAGCCTGCACTCACATACATGCCAGTGTGTGTCTGCGTGCCAGCCCCCTCTCCCCCACCCCCCTCTGTGTCACCGCACATCCTGGGCTTGTCCCTGTGGCTGTGCGTCTTACCACATGGCCCTTCTCTCAGGCATTCCTTGGCTTCTGGGCATCATGTATGATGTCCATGATGTCCTCGGCCGAGCAGCTGGAAGCAGGACGGCTTCTTGTCCCTTCCCATGAGGTTGTGTGGCCGTGGTGGCCCTGCTGCGGGCCCTGCTGTCCTCTGCCTGTCGTGGACAGAAGCTCATTGTGCAGGCAAGGTGCGGGTGGGTTGTGGCCGCCCATAGACCTCCCTCTGTCTGCTCGGTGCACATTGATTTTGGCTTCTGCCTGTGGCTGCCCTGGCCTGGCCAGCTGGGTGTACGGCTGTCTCTGTGGGCCTGAAGCCACTGTCCCTATAGTCCCTGACACCCCCACTGCCAGGCTTGCCCTGGGGTTCACACCCCAGAGCCACTTGATATCCCTGGGAGGCTCTGAGGGTTCATATTTGGAAACTGAGGTCCCCTTTCCTTCCCCCTTTCTCTAGCTCTTTCCTCTCTCCCTCCTCCTTTCCTCCCCCTCCCGTTCCCTCTCTCCCTCTCTCTCCTGCCAAACGCGTCTTGGCTCTCTCTGAATATCTCTCCTCCTCGATTTTTGGCTCCAGCTCTGGGCTCACTCACTAAAGGAAGAAGGGCTAGCTCCCAACCCCCACCCCTTCCTCAACACCTCCCCCTCCTCAGGAGCCCCTCTGAGGGTGGGAGCAGCCTCTAGCAGGGGCCTGGGCCCCAGGGTAGGCTTGGCCAAGGGGGGCCCAGGCCCAGAGGGTGAAGGGATGAGGGGGATTGGGCCTGGCAGCCTGAGGGGACAGTGGGCAGGGTGGCTGTGCTGCCAGGCTGAGCAGGCGGGCAGGGAGGGGTCGGGGGCACAGAGCTGGGGTGTCTGGCTTCTGGTGGGGCTGGCAGGCCTCTGTGAGGCGCAGCTGTGCCCAGAACTCAGAGTTGCGTTTGCCACCACTACCGATGTGGCTGCGCCAGCCAGAGAGGGGAGGTGGATATTGGGCACTGCGGCTCTATACAGCCAATCAGAAGCTGGGTTGCACTGGGGAGCTTTCTACCCCCCAAACCCCACCCCAAGGGGAACTAGGGGTGGTGGCCGCAGTGGGCAGGGGTCAGTGCCCACCTCCATTGCCGGAACCCAGCTCTCTCTCTGCTGAAGCGGGTACCAGCCTTCCTAGCACGTGTCGTACCGGAGCGGGGGGGGGGGGGGGGTCGTCGTCTCTATCCCCACCTGAGTCTCTAAGCCAAGCTGGAGGAAGGGATGATTTTGAGGTGCATTCAATGCCACTCCCGTGTCACAGGAGGCGACTTTTAGTCTGAAGCTCGGGAGAAGGGCACAAATCATCCAGGTGGGTCCAGGGAAATATCAGCCTCAATGCAGTCATCTGATGGGGGACTTTATTCTGGGTCCGTCTCCCACAAAGTCAGACACTCGCTGGCATAGGCGGCCGCAGAGAGTCACATGGGCAACCCAAACCGCCTTCCACCAGGCACAAACATGTGTGCACACGCACTCACACAGACGTGTACATACAAAGAGACTCCCCCCAGACACCTACAGATACCCAGCCGCACCCCAGCATATCAGTGCGCATGACAGGCAGGGAGCCATGTGTGGGTGGAGATGCACGCACGGGGACTCACAGTCACACAGCCACATGCTGTGAAGCACAGTCCAGACCACCACCAACCGACACACAGGAACACAGGGAACCCACACACACTTGCACACACACTGCACACAGGAGCACAGCCCCCCCACCCCAAACACCAGACTCAGGAACATGCCTACGCGCATACATGCAGTAGCACACGTGGACACGGGCATGGATAGAGCCCTCAGACCAGCACTCCCAGTGTGATTTTGCCCAACAGCAAAGGTCTGGAAGCATATTTGGTCGGCACACATACAGGGGCGCCACAGGCAATGAGCCAGGGGTACTGCACAGGTCACCCCGATACAGATACACAAAAACAGTCCACCTCCAAATAGAGCTGGTGCTGAGGTCTGAAACACTCCTTTGCAAAACTATCAAACACATAGGTGTGGTTGACGCCTGACACCCAGAGCACACCTATAGGTATCACAGGTCAGACAGAAGGGTGGCCAGCGCAGGGCCCCACAGACCCAGACATTGTCCCACGTGCAGCCTCACACGTGAGCCCAGGCTGAGTGACGCCCCTATGTTAGTAGTCTGTACTTGGTCACAGCTGGGCCCGGTTAGAAATAGTCCCCCGACGTGAGAGTACCCTGCCAGAGCCACATCGCTGGCTGACTGAGTCAGCCTTGACTGGTCCTCATAGAATTTGGAGCCCAACCCTGACCTGTCCTGATAGATTCTGGAGCTGTGGCTCTCTGGCTTGGCTTGTGGGATGTGTCCATCTGTGCCCAGAACGTTGCTGGTTTTCTAGACCCAGGAGTGAGGTTCCTACTCTCATTGCCCTGCAGCCATAAAGAGGAAACGAGACAAAGCTAAATTCTGAGACCTCTTCCTTGTGGGGCTCTAACCCTTTGGCCTGTGTTCCTTTGCAGTGCTGGGCCTGCACCCAGGCCTCACCAGTGCATTTGGTTCTTTACTTCTGACCCCCCAAAAGAGAGGAAAGCCATAGGTGGCAGAATGGTGTTGAGAGGAAGCGTTCTGTAGAGTAATACCGGAATGAATGATTGTCCTAAAAATCGTAGCCAACGGCTGATGTGTATCGAGGCTTACCGTGTTGGCTCCTAGGGTAGCTACCTCTGAGCACATCTCATTTTCTTCCGAGAGGCTGGAGAGCCAGCTTTCCAGGTTGGGGGCCTCGCTCTGCAAGGCTAGGTGTTCACTAGCTCTGTGACCCTAGGCAGATCACTCAGCCTTTCTGGGTTTTACTTAGAAAGCGGGGTTGTGGCCAGAACTCCACCTTGCAAAAACATTTTTATTTTATGTGTTTGAGTGTTTTGCCTGCACATATGCTTGGGTAGTACACGTGTACCTGGTACCTGAAGAGGTCAGAGGTCAGAGGTGTTGCACCCCTGGCACTGGAATTAGGAATAATTGCAAGCCAGCCTGGGTCTTCCGCATGAGTGATCATTAAGCTGACTCTCCAGGCCGTGGAGACGAACCTCCTTACTTCTGGTACTTGGGGTGCTGAAGCAGTAGGATCAAGAATTCCAAACCAGCTTGATTTATATAGCCCAACCCTGTCTTGATAGGTTTATATTATTATTATTATTATTATTTTTTTTTTTTAGCATAGTGGCCTGTCTTTAATTCCAGGCAAAGGCAAGAAGGTCTCTTTGAATTTGAGGCCAGCCTGGTCTACATGGGGAGTTCCAGGCTGGTGGAGGTTGCACGGTGAGATCTTGTCTTAAACAACAATAACAATAATAATAATGGACAAAAATAGGTAAGGCTGGAAAAGAAAAGAAAGCAGAGCTGTAGTAGGATCCGAGCTGGTTTGCAGAAAATGCTCCAAAATTGTATGGAAATATGGACACATGCTCTTGATTTTCTAAACAAGACTCAGAGAAGCCTTATGTTGTGCCAGGGTCAAGGGCAGGAGGCCTTGTGGTCTCTGCAGGGTTCCTGATCATCACTCCCTGGAGTCCTGCAGATGAGGAGGCACCACAGCCTTTTCCTCGGCCTGTCCCTAATCCCCGAAGTCACAGAATGACTTAAAATGTGCCTCGGCCTCCATCCTGCTTGTACCTTCCTTATTATTCTGACCTTTAAGATCTTCTGTTTCACGTTCATAATGAGGGTCGTCTTCCACACTTGTACCCCCTAGTCGGGCCTGCCCTCAGCATAGCAGGCCCACTGCCCTCTCCCACACCTTGCTGGGCACCCAGCCGGAGCCTGCATGCTAGGGGTACAGCCGGGGGGCCTGTGCATTCCTTTGACAAATATTTACCAGGCATCTCCTGGGTGCCAGGCCCTGTTCTAGGCCCCGGGGGCTCGGCATGGTGCAAACCCAGCAAAGGTGCCAGCCCCAGTGGGAAGGCAGACAGTGAGCCCGATAAACAAGGGTGTGTCCTGTCCTTGGGACTGTATTAGGTGCTGTGGGAAAGAGCTCAGCAGGGCCCTCAGAGTGTAAGCAGCTGCAGGATTAGCAGAGGGGGCCTGGGTACCCGTTTCCACCACCCTGGGTCACCCTTTCTTTCTTGGACAGGAAGCTCCGAGGTAAAAGGTGTGAGGCTCAGGGTGACCATCTCTGCTCTCTGTCAGAAGCCCGGAATGAAGGCCTCTTCGTCTACAGCCATGCCCTCTGCATCTGTACAGCATATGGTGTCCACCTACGACCTGGGGACAGAATGGCTGCGTGCTCTCCTGTACACAGTCTGGGCTTGGACAGGCACTGAAATTCTCGGCCGTGGCACTCTGAGCCAGGGGGTGGGGTGGGGGCAACTGGTGGCCTAGACTAGCGCTTCCACCTGGAGCCCTAGATTTAGCTCCTGGGGGTGGGCCTGGTTTATTTTTACCTCAGCCTGTCACCCTGGCAGCACCAGGCTACACCATCTTTGCAGAGTCTTGGGGTCCTGCCATGCTTTTCAGGGGGACCTGGCTTTGCATTCTGGGCCTCTAACTCTCACTGGTCCACCAGACCCCCTGTATCCTTGAAGTTCCCAAATCAAGGGCTCTAGCCAGGGACCTAGGACAGGATCAATGCTACAGGCTGGCAAACACCATACCCAGCCTGGTGGCATTTGGTTTGGCCCCCTGCCTGCCCCCACCCCCACCCTGTGCCTGGGCAGAGCCCGAGAGGCTGCTAGTGCCAGTCTCCATTTCGGAGTTTGCAGGGGGGGGCATGCTGGGCACCTTCAGTCCCCTGCTTGTCCCGTGCGGCCTGGGGCCTGTTCCCCCATGCCTACTCCTTGGAAGGGCTTAGCACTGCTTTGCCCGCTGCCCCTTTGCAGCCTGGAGCTTGGCGAGGACGTCTGCCTGGCTTCCATCTTTCCCTAGTGCTCTTTCTCTCTCTTCATCCTTCTCTGCCTGCTATGGCTCACCATTTCTGGCATCACCTCCCTTCCCCCTCCCGTAGGCGCCAAGCTCACTTCCAACCCCGCCATTGTTGGCTCTCTCAGCCTTCTCTGCCGCCTAGGGCTGGGACCAAAAATGGGGTTTTTGGAGGTGTGGGCATGTGGGCATCAGGGGCTTGCTGGTTACTTATCTGCACGTCTGGAGTGGGCATGTTCTCTAAGCCAGTTGGCTAACCTGCCTCTTCATTTAGCCTCAAGGTGGGCAGAGCTAGGCTTCAGCAAAAGCAGGGATTCTTTTCTCTCTGAAAGCCCCCTAGGCCGGTGCTAGCCCACAGACACCCAGACCAGAGTGGCTGCTATCTTCGTGCCAGGTGCTGCAGGCGAAAGGAGTCTTCGTGGATGGTGTGCCCACACCCTCCCCTCAAGTTCCTCCTGGAGCCATGGGGTTCCTGCTGCCCCTCTCTGGAGCGGGGATGGGGCTGACCCAGCCTGGTGTTGGGGCACTTGTGCCCCCAGAGGGACAAGGGACTTTGGAGGAACCGGTTTACTGCCCCCTCCCCCAAGCCCGCTGCCTGAGTCTCTCTGCACTAAACAAAGTTTGCTAAGTAACTTCAAATGTTATTTGAGGACGGCCTGGCCTCAGCCCAAGGCGGCCCTGTGGAAACTTGTTTTTCGCTGCCGAGGCTGCAAGTATCAAAGACACACTTTCGGATGAGGGGGGTGTGCTTTCGTGCCTCTCCTCCTCTGTAGCAGGGGCTGGCCCTGAGCGGACACTCAGGGCGGACACACTGAGGACACACATATCTTCCGGGGGCATGTACACCAGAGACAACAAGCCAGCCATAACGTGTAACACGCACACACTGATGAGGAAGGCCTGAAACGTGTTTCTTGTATGTGTGACACAGGATAGAGGGTAGTGCCCCCTTGTCTATGTCCCCAGAATTTTTCCAGCTGGGAGGCTTTGTCCCTTTGTGGTTGTCGCACAGTTTAGATGCTCAGAATATTTTTTCTTTTTTTGGGTGCCGGGGCATACTTGGATCAATCCCCTCGGCCTCAGTTTCCCTACGAATGGAGAGAAGCTGAGTAGCGGGAAAAGTGAATTTGGCACTGATTAGAATTCCTGGGTTGTAGCCTTGTTTGGGGTTCCTGGTGCCTCCTAAAAGGGTGAGTCCCTGAGCTCAGCTCTGGCGTAGGGGCTTGGCCTGTTATATGAGTGTTGCTATAGGAGGTGGCTGGCATTGATGCCATCCTGACTGTGTGACTGCAGCATGGTATGGACTGATCCCACCTGGAGGCCCTAATGGCATACAGGCCCATTTCCTCCCAGTCCCCAGTGCTGGAGGATTTAGCCCAGGGCCTTGAGCAGGTTGGGCAAGGCCCCACTACTGAGCTGTACCTCGGCTCTACTTATTCTGTTCCTTCCTGGCCAGTCTGTCTCCTCTTTCCTCAGATCTCTTTTCTTTCTTCTCCAGGTCTCCATGCTTTCTGCTAGGAGGTCAGGAAAAAAGAGAAATGGTTACAGGACGTTTATCTCTCACCTCAGCCAGCCCGGCCTTGGGCCTTCCATTCCCTGAGGTCTTTGGTCACACCCCTAGGGGTGGAGGTCACCCAGACACCAGCAGGGACTGGTGAGCAGGCACAGTGGGGAGGCTGTCAGGTGAGGTTCTGTCACCTCTGAGGGTTGCAAGCTGGTGGACCCCTGGAATGCAAGGAAAAGGCCAAGAGTGGAGGGGACAAAGGGAGCTAAGCACTGCCCGGAGCGTCTTCACTGAGGTGCGTTTGTAGGGTCCCAGCCCCACACGCCGCTCAGCTCCACTCACAGTCAGTGCCCGCAACACCCGCCACCCGCAGTCTGTCGCGTGGTGACAGCCTGTCACAGGCACTGCCGCACACCGGCACAATCTGTCGTCCACGCACAGTCTCACACACAACCTGTCACACACGCGCACACACACACACAGCGGCACAGTCACACAGCCAGCCTCATGCGATCACACCAAGCGTCACAGCTTGTCACAGCCATAGATTCCTCACAATCAAAATAACAGCTACGGACCCCATCCCTAGAGCAGCTACCCAGGGCAGGGGATAGGCAGGCAGGCGGAAGCACCTGTGATCTCCTGCCACCTTACTCACAGGAGGCGGCTATGAATAACCTCTTTTATAGAGAGGAAAATAGAGGCCGTGAGGTCAGGTGCCCCATGGGCAAGAAGAGGTGGTAAAGGGTTAACCAGGCACCTTCTCAGCCCCACTCCTGTCCCTCCAGGCTCCTCTCCTCCTTCCGGAAGCCCAGCTATGAACAGGGCCTGTGGTTCTTGCTTTAGGGCCATCAAACTGGCCATACCTGGGACAAATGAACCGCATCCTGCGTCCTTTTGGATTCCACGAAGGGTGCTGTTTGACTTCAGTCCCAACACCTGGGCGGCAAAGGCTGAGGCAGGAGGATTATCACAATTGGAGTCCAGCCTGGTTTCCGAGTAGGCTGGACCTGCGTGAGAACCCTGCCTCAAAAACCCCAAACCCAAATCCAAACCAAGACACCAACCATTTACCCGCAACTGATAAACAAAACAACCAGACTAACACAAAAAGCGTCGGGCAGTGTGGCGCCAGCAGAGAGCTGAGCGTGTGGGCTCGGAATTGAGGGGCTGGTGGTGTGTGTGTGTGTGGCAGGGCTGGTGGCCCTGTGCTCTGCCGCTGGTGGCAGCTGTGGTAGATTCAGGTCCCGCGTAGCAGCGGGAAGTCCGCACCTGCCCTGTCCACGTGGCTGGAGCGCCCGCGGCTGGGGACCTTACCGCGCCAGGCCGCCCAGCACCTCCACGCCTCTGCGCCCCTACCCCCAGGGCCCTCGGCGTTCTAGGGAGCTTCCGTCCTCCGCTCAGCCGCCTCCTTAGCCCTCCCCTCCTTTGTTCCACCCCCGCCGGCTCCCGGGGCTTCCCCGGTTGGAGCTGCCTCGGCCAAAACCAACACTGCCGCAATGACAGCCCTCTGCAGCCGCGGGGTGCGGCCCTGCCCCTCGGCCCGCAGGGAGCCCAGCTCCCGGCTCCTCTGGGTCTCAATAGCAACCCGGGCACACGCGGCCGCAGCTACAGTAGGACCCGCGGTCAGGGCACTGCGGACCGTGCAGAACGCAGGCTCCCGAGACACCTCGACACCTCGGTGGGGCTTGGGAAGTCCACACACCCTACGGGGTCCAGCTGTGTGGCTCCAGCCAGTGTCACGTCGCCTGGGCCGAGCAGCTGGACGTTTGTACTCGTCTAGGCCTACCACGCCAGAGGGGCTGTAGGGGGCACGCACACTCCTGAGGGTGCCCGTCGGGGGCCGGAGCCCCGCCACTCTGGGGGAATCCCGGCACGTGTGCCACAATGCGCGCTCACGGAGGCTCCTGATGCCCGCAGCCGTGTGCTTGCAGGGCCTCTAGTGCCCACGCCGTGGCTCCCGGCACACTGGCTGGTCTCCCGGGCCTGCACACGAGTGTGCTTCACGTGAACCACACACCTGCCAGACCGCCTGGGGCACCTGGCTCTAAAACCGTGTTCAGGCTGTGTGTGTGTGTGTGTGTGTGTGTGTGTGTGTGTGTGTGTGGTGGGGACGCTGGGAGGAGGCCCTTCTTCGCACCTCGCCCTTTCTCTTGGAACACTCGCTCCCTCAAACGCCCCCGGGCACAGGTGAGAGCCCGGGGCGCCGGCCAGTGGGCAGTGTCTGTTTGCAGATGTGTCTGTTTCCTACCGTGGAAGAACCAGGCTCCGGCCTGCCTGTCGGCTTTCCCGTGCCTAGCACCCGCCGGCTTCCAAACCAGCCCTGCAAAACTTTCTCCTGTGGGTCCGCAGAGAGAGGTTGGCGTGGCCGGGCCTCTGCCTCCCGACTTTAAAGGTTCGCAGGCAGCCTGGTTGGATCCCTCAGCCCCCAAACACGATCCCCTTGGTGTGTGCTGGAGGTCACGGGGCGTCCTGCACGGCTGGTGTGCGAGTGCGCGTGGGTGCGTGCCTCAGGTCACAAAGAGGCCCGCTAGTGCCCCCAGCACCCACGCTGTGCCAACTTGCCACCAGCCGCAGGGGCTAGTGTGGCCGTGGGCCCCGTGCTCCCCAGGGTGAGTGTGGCCCGTGAGTGAGGCCTGGTGAGTGTGTGTGTGGCCGGCTGAGCCTGTGAGTGAGTGAGGCCTGGTGAGTGTGTGTGGTCGGCTGAGCGTGTGAGTGAGTGAGTGAGTGAGGCCTGGTGAGTGTGGTGCATGAGCATGGCCGGGTGAGTGAGTGAGGCCTGGTGAGAGTGTGTGGCCAGCTGAGCGTGTGAGTGAGTGAGTGAGTGAGGCCTGGTGAGTGTGGTGCATGAGCATGGCCGGGTGAGTGAGTGTAGCCGGGTGAGTGTGGCAGGGTGAATGTGGCTGGGTGAGTGTGACTGGGTGAGTGTAGCCATGTGAGTGTGGCCGGGTGAGTGAGTGTAGCCGGGTGAGTGTGGCAGGGTGAATGTGGCTGGGTGAGTGTGGCTGGGTGAGTGTAGCCGGGTGAGTGTGGCCCATGCGTGTGGCGGGAGCTCCGGGTCAGCGAGGCTCTGAGTCGGTGCGGGGGCGGCTCGGGTCGGCCCGGGGACCCCCTAGCACCCGGCGCCCGGCGCTGCCCTTGGCCGAGCCTCTCCCGCTCGCTGCCTGCCACGCCCGCGCAGCCCAGCGCTGTCGGGGGCCGCTCGGGGCCTCCGCAGGAGCTCTGGCACCGCGGGGTGCGGCGTCCCCTGGACCCACAGCTGCCGCCGGCTCGAGACGGACCCGGGACGGCGCGGGTGGGGAGGGCGGCGGGGTCGCCCGAGGCCAGGCGAGAGGAGGAACCCCTTCGGCTGGCACGACCCTGACTGCCCGCTACCCGCCGCAGGGCCGGGGCACAGGCCGCGCCCGGGGCAGCCCCCGCCGCGGATCCCTGCCGGGGGGGGGGGGCGGCGGCCGGGGCTGTTCTGCCTCAGTTTCTCCGCTCGCGCGCGGCCGAGGCCCTCGGGAGCAGGGCGCCGGCCCGCGGGCGTGGTCGCGGGGAGGTGGCGGCCCCCGCGGCCCCGGAGCGGGCGACCCTCCGCTGCCGCCGCGTAGGGAGCCCCGACGGCGGGAGTCGTCGGGGAAGGGTTCCTCCCGTTGTTCCGCGGCTGGGCTGAGGCGGGGGGCGGTTGGCCTTCAGCGAGCGCGGGGAAGAGAAGTGACTAAGTGGCAGAAAATGCGCTCGCACCTCTCCCCGGCCTCCCGACCGCGGGCGCGGGGCCCTGCGCGTCCTGGGTTTTGTTGTTTATTTTGTATTGTTTAAAGACAACACACACTCTCACACACACACACACACACACACACACGAACAAAAATCACCCTCTTTAAAAATCTTATTTTGTCCCCATGATCAGCATGGGTTTGTCTCTTGGGGCTGACGTCTTGAATTTGGGACGCCAGAGCCTCGCTCCCCTTTGGCCACCGCCGTGTTGGGGGACTTCCACGTCGGGACGGGGCAGGGGGAAAGCGGGAGGACTGACGCGGAGCCTGGCGGACGGGGAGCGGGTGTGGGACGTCCCCTGAGCCAGAGCCACCACCGAGAAGTTTCAAGAAAGTGCCCGCGCCCCTGAATTAGAGCTTAGGCGCTGAACATGGCAGACCATTTCGGCCCCCAATTGTCCAGGACTCAGCCCGCACCCTGCGGGGAGGTGGCCGTGGGCAGCGCTGACACTGGACCCGCGGGTTCTCACTCCCAGGATGACCCACCTGAGCTGCAAACTTTGCTCCCACACAACTTGAAACTCCCCGCCACACTTAGCACCTCATTATTGTTCAAGCTCCCGGCGCCCACACTTAATTTTTTTTTCCTATTTAAAGTTTTATTACTACTTTTTAGAAAGTATGCAAGACAGGCTGAAGGGTAGAGACGGGCAGAAAGGAAGGGAGGCAGGAAGAAAAGGAAAACACGGAAAATGCTGCGGCTGCCCCGCCGTGGGGCTGGAGAGCGGCTGAGTGCCGCGGTGGGCGGGCTCTCGGCGGCGACTTCCCCGGTGGAGCCGGGCAGGAGGCACCTGGATGCCCTTCGCTGAAAAGGGCTCCAGAAACGCAAGGCATCACTTTCATTTTAATAATAATAAAAAACCTGTGTCTCATTTTAGGAATGCACTTTCGTGCTTCTTCTGTAGTCAGAGCCCGGGTTTGCCACGACAGAGTCTGTAATCAGGGAAAAATACCAGCTTTGTTGGGGGTTAGAATATATCATTGGCTAATGTAGTGGTTTAAAAAAAATAATGCGAAGAAGAATTGGAATAATTAAAGAGTGAGAAGTAACTCAAGTCTTCTCTCTCCTTCCCATTCGGCATTGTCTTATTTTAAAGACCCGAAAGAGTGCTCTTCAGCCCGACCTGGCGAGTTTTAATTCCAGCTCTTTTGGCTCTGTCTCTCCCTTCCCTTTAACTCCCGTCTGATTTGAAACCCCCCAGACTGGCACAAAGTGGGAAACTTGCCGGTAAGCAGTTGTCCCCGAATTGGAGATGGCTGTCCCCCGCCCCTGCCTGACCTGCTGCCCGCTTTGCAGTAAGTAGAATGGTTTTAAAAAGAAAGAAAGAAAGGATCTGGGCTCTGGTACCCTGTGCCAGAGAGGGCACCTTTCCCAGGCTGCTGGCCGGCTCAGGGAGTGCCAACCCGGGTATAGGGAAGTAGCTTCGCTATATTTTATTTTTGTTTTGTGTGAGACAGTGTCTCACTACATAGCTGTGGCTAGTCTGGAACTCACTATGTAGACCAGGCTGGCCTTGAACACTCAGAGGTCTGCCCCTCTGCCTGCACTGCGCCTCTTATCTAGCAGTCCTCATCCCAAAGAGGATCAAGCAAGCCTCTTTAAAAAGGTTGCCCCAGGCGAGGGCTTGGGCCCACAGTCATACTTAAAATTAAGCTATATAGTTCTTTTTTACCAGCTCCTGTGCAACAAGGAAAGTGTGGTTCTGGAAGGCTGCCTTGGCAGTCCTGTGCCCTTGGTAGGAGGAAGATCTGTCTGCTTGGGTAGCACAAATGCTGCTGCCCACAGGCCCTGGATTCCAGAGGAAGAATGTGCAAAGGCTAGGCACTGCCTGGAGAGATGTGGGAATTGGGACAGGGTTGTGAATGGGGCTGTGGAGGTTTCCTTTGGGGTTAGGCCTTCCCTCAATGGTAGGGTAGAGCAGTTAAAAGGCAGGGGCCCTCGGCACATTGGGGAGGACTTGGCTCCCTGTGAGAAAGGAAGGAAAGTGAGCAGGGGTGGGGGCACATACCCACTGTGCCTTCAAGCTGCAGGACTTGCTTATTTGCTTCAGGTGTTTTTAATTAAACACGTTTTTCTCTCATTTTCCTTGTTATTTGGTGTTTAGACTTTTCAGTGATCCCTTGCATCCATCTTTTTACATAAGCAGAAACTTTTTTTCCTCCTCCTTGGAGAGATATCGTGGGAGGTATTTTGCCTTCAGTGCTCTCTCTTTCCTGTTTTTTTTTTTTAATTTAAATTTAATTTTAAAATTATAAAGTAAATTTAGTGCTAGTGAAAGTAAGGGGTGGGGGAGCCAGCTGAGTGTAGAGGCAATGAAGGGATAGACAGCAAAGTTCAGCCTTCCTTGCCAGGGGCGGCCTAGCCCTAGAGTCCCAGCTTAGCCTGCAGCTGCCTGCTTCTCCCTCTGCACCCTCCTCCTAGGGCCTCTTCCCTTCACCACCCGCAGGGGCCGGTGGGCAGCAATGGGTCCTGATTGCCCGGAGTGTGCTCATTCACACCTAGGAGCTTCCTGACCTACATACGGAGCCTCTCTAGTCTCTGCCTGTGCCTGCAGGCCGGCTAAGAGGAGGGGCCTTTCTCCCTCAGTCGCCAAAGCTTTGAGATCGGTGGGTCCTGTCCTGTCCCCCTCCCCTCCATGTCCTGCTAGTTTGCTGAACTGCTGCACAGTTGGATGCTCTGTTGATGGGATCAGAGTCAGGCGCGCGCGCGCGCGCGTGCACACACACACACACACACTCATTCCCCCTGCGTTACTGAGGGTGACAGGGGCTTCTATTCACCGTAGAGCTCTGTGGCCACATGAGCACACATACTGGTCTCTGGTGTCTAAGGTGTGTGCACACACGCAAATGTCCACTTTGAGGCTCTTGGCTTTTACAGAACTATTCTTAAGGATTCCTAAATTATGGAAACTCCATAGCTTAAAAAATGTAAGGCCTGTTTAACAGTACTGAAAATGCTTCTTTCTTAATGTGGGCGGAGTTGCACGGGTGTGTTCTGTTTGTGGAAATGTAGGAGCAGTGTACTTACAATGTGAGCATTCTTTACACGGCAGCTTCTGCTGAAAGTTTGTGAAGGGAGGAAGGAAGGAAGAGAAAGAGATAGAGAAAGAGAGAGAGAGAATGGCTCTGGGCCCCAGTGGTAAAGAAAAGGCTGCCCATTACAAATTTAAAATAAAAACTTAAAGAAAAATGTACTCCAGCTTGCTTTACTCAGTTTTTCCTTCTAGGAATGGAGGGAATGCTTGTAAAAATTAGTGGGCTGATTAAAAAAAAAAAAAAAAAAACAACTCAAAGTCGTGTGGTCCGCGCAGCTTCCTGAGCCATCCACACAAGAAGAGGGCCTGCAGCCTGCCCTAAGACAGGTACAGAAGTGGGATTTAGTTTCAGAACCAGAGGAGAAGAAGTAGTACAGAGGACCTTCCTTGCCAATTACATTTTGCTGTCAACATCTGGAAAGCAAAATTGCAGCTGTTCTCCTGCCCCTCCATTACCACCTCCTTTCTTCCCCTTCACTTACTTTTTTTTTTTTTTTTTTTTGTGCGCTTGCCATCCATACTTCAGTTTTCTGCAGTGTAAAAAACATTTTCACGGCTGTGTTCAAATTGAATTTTTAGATCTGGACTTTTTTAAAACGTGCATCTTCTAGTCTGACAGTATAATTTTTGGAGCAGTGTGTTTGAACAGGCCAGCGACAGCGGCCGCCTTGGCCTTCCCTCTCTGTGCTGTCGGCTCTGGCCAGAAGCGCGAGGACGACGCCCTGGCCCTGGGCAGGCTCCCTCTTGCCGCCTCTGCTCTTCCTGGGCAGGTAGCTGCTGCAGCGCCCTCCACCCCCCACAGCCCTTAAGCGGTGTTTTTGTTTTCTCTTTGCCCCCCAAAAATATTTGAACCAAAAAGCCTCTCTTTTTTTTCCTCCACCCACAGCAAACTGAAAGGGCTAGTGAACCGTGATTCAACAGAGCGAGGGCGCCTCTTTTCTTCCCCAGCATTAATTAACTCAAGTTCGTTAGGGCCTTGCGTCTGTCGCCCACAGTTTTCTCTTGTGTGTGCTGAATCGGGTCATAGAGGGAGACTTCCCGTGCAAACAGTTTGTGTTGGAGCTGGAGGACGCAGAGGGGGAGAGAGGGTGAGAAAGAAAGGGAGCCCGGAGGGAATGAGCGGGTGGCAGAGGGTGGGCACCGTCCGAAGTCCTTCAGGCCCTGGTGCCAGCCTCTCTCTGCAGGGGCTTAGGCACCAGGGAAATGAGGATTCTAGGGTTTCCTTGGCAGTGATTCCGGTCATAAAATAATTGGGGAGCAGTACGTTTTGAGGGATTGGAAAAAATGTCTGAAACTGAACATTTTGGGTAAGCCGCTTGCCCAGCAGGGTCGGCCCAGCCTCCCCAGAACCCTCGAGCAGTGAAAACCCCAGAGCTCGGGGCTATGCCTGTTGCTGCAGCAACTGAAGAAAGATGCTCCCTCAGGGCCAAGGGTGCCACGGTGCGGGCTGGCTGGGCGCAGGGATCTGGAGGAGCCTGGGCTCTCGGCGGGGAAGCGCTGAGAAGCCACGCGGGGGCGGGGGCGGAAGGGAGTGGGATCCAGAGCGAGCTTTTGGGGCTAGGGTGTCTGCGGGCGTTCTTGAACGGTAGTGGAACGGTTGTTGAAGGGGTTGTTGAAGGAGGGAGCTGCTCCTGCGGCCGCCCTGCCCCAGCCTCTCTTTCCCCGCAGATACTTTCCTGTGCTGGGCACACCGACGTCACCTACCCCATGGCAGCCCTTTTTTCCTCTCTCGCCTTTTGTCAGTTTTTCTGTTCTTTAGAGAAAGTTGTGAAGCTGGTCTGTGGGGTTCCTCCCTCTTCCTGGGCCTTGAGCCACTGTGGAGTGATACTTTCAAAGCCATCCAGGTTGGTTAGGCCCCTGGCTGCATCTGCCCCTCGAAGCCTTTGGCTGTCACCTGTCCTGCTGTTCTTTGAAGGGCCCTGTCCCCACTCAGCCCACTGACTAGAGAGAGCTCTGGCCTTCCCAGCATTTACTTGTATTTGGTGACACGGAAGTTTCAAGCTAAATAATGAATTAAAGACTAGGGTTTTTGTTTCCTATTCCCCATAGAAGACAAGATGAAAGTAAACAATTTCCAGAGGCACTGGGAGAATGGAGCCTCTCCTCCAACACCCCCATCCCCACTCTAACTTGTTCTGTGCCAAGAGGGTGAGGGGAGATGTGCTTGGAGCAGGGGAGTGTTCCAGCCAGGAACGAGGCTGCTCGTTGGCCCGGTCCCAGGCCACAGCTCCCGATTTGTAAAAAGGGGGAGAAAAGGCAGCTGGTGTGGGGGCACGAGGGGCATCTTACAGGGGCATTAGTGGCCTGTTTCTGATAGAGACCCCAAGCTAGACCCTGCTCTGGTGTGGGCAGAGCCATACATCCAGCCCAAGGACACTTCCCACACATGCCCTGTGGCTGCTGTTCCTGAACAGAGAAAGGCAGGCTCAAATCAGCCAGAACCCGCTTTGTCCAAATTATCGGGAGCCTCCTCGGAAAGTGCGTTTTCCGGTTTCCATTCCTAGCATTTCCAGACTCTTGGATACTTTCACAGAGCAGCAGAGCCTCTCCTTGCCTCCCCCGGAGAGGGAGGCCCCACCGAGGCCCCACCCACCCCTAGGACAAGCAGCCAGGTCTCTGCCTTGGCTGCTGCCAGAGTCCTGTCCACAGTGTCTGCCCATGGCCTCTCTTAGCCTTCTGAGGGAGAGGCACAGACCTGACAAGATGGGAGATTTGTGTCTGTGTGTGTTGGTGGTGGGGGTTATGTATGAAGCTGTTCTCTTTCAACCCAGACCCAGGCAGAATTATAAATGCCAGGAATTAGGTGAACTTGCTGGGCTTCTGTTTGTGGCCTTTCTAATTTCCTGTGCCTTCCCTTACCTAGTCTGCACATAATGCTCTGGCAAAATGGACCCTGGACTCTCTGGTGGTTTCTGCTTACAGCACGACCATGTGCTTAAACTCTGGGTACTTGTCCAAATCCGTATGGGCCAGGGGGCCCAGGATATAAAAGAATATATCTAGGCCCAGAAGCCAGTGGCTTGAGGACAAATAAGATTTTGTTTTTAAAGATGAGGAGACCTCCCTTGCCTGAGCATTTGAAAAGGCTTGTTGAGCTTGTTAGCTGCCTCACGGTCAGGAGCAAAGGCCAGTCACAAAGTCTCTATCAGCTTTTGGAAATTATTTTGTTTACTGGAAGAATTTTTAATACTGTACATGTAAGTGAAGGATTGGATGTATCCCCCATTTTTCCTCAAACAATCCATAAGGCCTCAGCTCACATGACTGCCTGGAAAGCACACGGTTTTCATCATTGGAAGCCACCATTTTCCTTAGTTTTCTTTTTCTTTTCTTCTTTGTGTCATGGAGCCCTTTTCTATTTTCTTGTTTTTCTGTGCCTATCCTCCACCCTGGTTTTTTTTTTTTTCCCTCTTCATCTTTGTCTTTTTTTTTTTTTTTTTCCAGCTTTGGGCCCAGCTTAGACTGGGTTTGCTCTTTGCCTCCCCCCACCTTTGCATTTCTGTTTCTGTAGCCTGCTTAATCTTTCTTTGAGGGTGGGGACACATCCCTCTTGGTGATGGCTGAAAGGTACCAGAGTCTATCTAAGCAGCATTTCAGTAGAAACTATTGCTGTTTTCACCAAATTCTATCTTTGTAAAAATAAGAGAGGCCTTTCTTTCATAAAGTTTGAAATTTCCCTTCCAAAACCCAAAAGTCCATATTGATTTCAAAAGTATTATTTCTGGCTTCCTGGCCTTTTTTTTTTTTTTTTTCTGCAAATGGAGGAAGTACCTTTCAAACTCTATCTTCCCTCTGTTTCTCCCCCTGAAGCCTTTTGTTTTCTCTGATGCCCTAAGTATCCCTGGCTTTCCCTCTGGTCAATTTTTCTTTTCTTTTCTTTTCTTTCTCTCTTCCTTTCTTTTCTTCCTCAGTGACCTGCAGGTTCCCACATTTGCTCTGTCCATCCTGAACCATCATTTCTATTTGAACACAGACCTGGAAGCAACTTGAATCATCAACAATTTTCAGTCTTGGCTTGGGTGTAGGTGCGTCAGGTACAAGGGTGGGACCTCCGGAAAGGTGGGAGGGAGGAAAGGAAGGACTGGGAGAAGGACAGGTGATCGTCCAAGGGTGCCTACACCGGCTCCTGCAAAAGGAGAAGGTCTAGACACATGCACGCGTACACACACAAACACACACACACACACACACACACACACACACACACACACACGCTGTTTTCTCCCCCGGGATGGCCTGCTTACAGGAAGCCCACAGGCCCTGCTGGCAGCATCATGCAGGAGACACTGCCCAGAGGTGATCTGCTCACCTTCAGGGTTATAGCCCCCTGGCTAAGAGGACAGTTGGCAATTGTTCTTCCTCCCAGATCTCTGAGGAAGGGCCTGTTGCCTTTCTGCCAGAGTCTCCTGGGCTTCCTGCACACAGTCCACCATCCTGCCACTTCTCTGATCAGTTTGCCACTCTAGGGACCTTTGATACTTTCCTTCCTCAGCTCCTCAGGGACTGACACTCACACTGTCCCGAACATCTGTGGATTTTCTCCTAGTGGGAACTGTTGCTCCCCAAGCCAGACCTTCAACCCGTTATTCCACCACACAAGGAACAAGCCAGGATTTGCCATAGAGCAATATTGGCCATTTTCATTTTAATATTGAAAACAACCAGAACAGCAACATCCCCACTACCCTTTATTCCACCAAATACAAACTCACCTGCAGCTTCTATGACCTCATCTTGACTTTACAAAATGAAATTGCTTCCTCAAGGTGGAGAAGGCAGTGTTCATTCAGTACCTCATGTCGCTATTGCTAAGCTAGCATCCTTGGCTGTTTGGACCAAAGCCTGTTATTCACAGGACGTGAATTATTGAACAGCACCCTAAGAGGCCTGTCTGTGATGGCACCTGCCTCCTGCACTGTTCTTTCTAACTGTGTCTCTTGGGTCAGCTGTGAACTCACTCCACTGGAGTTGCCCATTTGGGGTATGGGGTCCCAGGTGCTGGATGGCACCTCCCATTGTCAGGGGGTGGATCATTGGGGTGGATCTTTTGTTTTGGCACACCGCAGGCACTCTTCCAGGAACCTTTTTTGCCATTGACTAGAAAGGCCACTGAGCACAGGGTTTCAGCTGAAGAGGAAAGGGGCAGGCATGAGCAGTGACCTTTTTTCCTTTGCCAGCTTAGGGTTGAGCCTGCAGAGGGGGGGTGGCTCTGAGGACTGGGAGCCGGTCACTCAGCAAAGTCTGTTGATGTCCTACCTCTGCTCTTCCTCTCATTTCCTGTCTTCTTACTGCTTTCCGAGGCCTAAGCCAGCTGCTGGGAGTCCTTTCTGGAGAGGGTCCTCCCTGGTGTGGGGGAATCTCCCTCCTGAGAGTGCTCCCCTCCCTCCTGCTCTGGGACCTGGAAAACAGATTTCTCTGGCTTCAGCCCTCCTTTCTGTCTTCCTGAAGGCCGGCCAAGCCTTCCCTCTGCCCAGGCTCCTGGGCTTTATGCTCTGCACCTTGCGCTTTCTTTGGCTCTTTAGTCTGACTTGAGGGACAGGTAAGAAAGCTAAGGAGGAGTAGCAAAGGCAGATCTGGAGGAGGGGAGGGCTGTTGGGGAGGGAAGGGGGGGTGGTCGCAGCCTTGTCACTTCTCCCAGGGGCTGGCTGTTGTTTCTAGCCTGTGTAGTGCTTGCAGAGCAGTGCCGTGGCAGGAGGCTATTTTAATAAACTTGCAGTTTCAGGAGCTGCATTGCTTTGGCATCTCTCGTCACCACTGATGGAGTGTGTGTGGCTGGGCGTGGGCCGAGAGATGCTGTGAGCTTACAGGGGGCTGAGGGAAAGCAGGGAGGTGAAGGGTGCGGCCCCCTTGTTTGGGAATCCGGAGTCCTGCAGGCAGCCTGGTCTGGAAGACCAAGAGGTGGCAACACCCAGCCACCGAGCGAGAGCGGCCTGGGCCCTGGAAGTGCCGCCGGCGTGGACACTTTCGGAGCTCTTCCTCCTATTCATAGTTCTGTAGGCTGGTGCTCAGGGGGGAGGGGAAAATGTCCACTTGCAACACTGTGCTCCATTAAAAAAAATAAATCTAGAACCAGAAAGAGAGTGTGCTGGCCTGAGAGAAACACTGAAAGCAGAACACAGAGAGAAGGCGCAGCTGCTTCCCCAAAGCCCTGTGGGGCTCCCGCCCAGCCGCCAGCCCGCCAGGAGGCAGGCCTTTATTTATTTATTTTCTGGCTTAAAAAAAAAAAAAAGTCCGTGTCTCCTCAGTCCTGGTGTTCCCACCCCCCAAGTTTGCTGGATGGCTGCTGCCAAACAGACCTGAGTGGGCACCGGGGATGAAAATTCATATCTGCTGGACTTTGCTTTTGCTTGTTCATTAGACGTGAACTTGTCGATTGGGCAAATTGTTTTTGGTTTCCAACTGCTGGGGGGGCTCTCCCCCACCCTCTGAGCTCGCCCAGCTCCCTCCTCCCCTTGGGCCCAGCCATTGGCTGCATGAGGATGCCTCTTTGCCAAATAGGTGGATCCCCCCCTCACTCTCTTTCACGCGCTCTCTCTCCCTCGCTCATTCTCTCTCTCTCTCTCTCTCTCTCTCTCTCTCTCCTCCTCTCTCTCTCCCTCCCTCTCTCTCTCTCCTTTCCTCTGGATGTCTCCCTCCCCCTTTTTACTGACTTGGCACACACAAATGGATGGGGATTGAGCATGAAAGGGGAGGGGGAGTTTGAGAGAGAAAAGGAGCCACAAGCCCCCCCCCCCCCCCCGTGCTGGTGCACACCCTCTCCCGCGCATTCACATGCGCACCATCGCACACCCCATCCCATCCCCGTCTTCCTGAGATCCTCTCTCTCCCTCCCCCTCTTCCTTCCCTCCCTCCCTGGCTCCCTCTCTCTCTCTTTTGCTGCGTCTGCCAGCAACGGTCTGCAGCCGGTCAGAACTCGTCCTCTTCCCCGAGAATCTGCGAGCTCCCCCTCTCCCTCTGGTCGGGCGGAGGGAGCCGCTCGAAGTTTACACCCTGTGCCGCTGCCAAAGCCGAAAGCCTTTTCTTCAGCTGCTGCTTTTTCCCTCCTGGTTTTTGTTTTTGTTTTTCGGGGGCGTGGGGGGTGGGTAGGGTACGTTGTCGTGGGTGTGCGTAGGGTGGCGGTGGTAGGTAGGAGGTTGGTTTTGATCTTTAATTTTGCAAATTTTTTTTGCTCTTTTATTTTAAACTGCAAGAGGATGCACAGAGGAAGAAATTGAAACAATTTGTTGGCTTTTGTTTACCTGGTGTGTGTAGAGGCCACCTCCATCTCTCTCTGCTCGCCATCTCTGACCTTTCTTTCTTTTTACTCCTTAAAAAAATTAATTTCCCCCTCTGTGCAATGGAGCGTGGGGGGTGGAGGGGGAAGGGTTTGAGAATCCACCCAAGCCCGCCCCCTATTCCCCAGAACACCAATAATAACCCCCTTTAAAACATTTACCTTCCTCCCTGCTCCTCCTCCTCCCCGCGTCCCACCGCCCCTAACTCATAACTCTGTTGAGCCCAGAATCTCAGAATCAGGCGTTGGCTTTGCCGGGTGCTTCAGATCAATGGTAATTATTTGATTTTTTTCCAGCTTTATTTTTGTAAAAAGAAATCAATTATTATTTAAACTTCAAACAAGCAAACATGCAACAAACAAAAAACAAAACAAAACAAAAGGAAAAAAAATAACCTGAGAGAGACCAGCCCTCTGTCACCTGATTGAGGGTAAAGGGGTTGTGGGAGATTGGGGAAGGGGCCGAAAGACGACCCATGTAGCTTTTAACCCTAATGTGGCTGAGAAAAACCACCTTATTTGGGCTAACAAGAAGTGTTTTGTTCATTATTACTGTGATTAACATTAGCATTGGTGCCGATAACAAAGCTGAAACCACATATTTAAGATTTAGATCTGATTTTAAAAAATGCTGGGGAGGGTGTTCCAACTGGATCTGGAGAAAAGAAAATGCGAACAGCCTGGTGAGAGGGGACCCAACGCTGCTTCCTCCATCTCAGATGGCATTTTCTGTCTTCTCGGGGGCAGTCAAACCTTGGCCAGTCCGGACCGAAGGACAGAGGCAGCTCTTGCATGCCCTTCGGTGTGCACGTTCAGGCAGCCGGGCACTGTGCTGGGACCAGCTAACCCTAGTTCACAGCTGCTGTAGAACATGGAGATGTCATGGGTGCGACGGGGAGGGGGGGCAGCAAGCCTGTGGGTTGTGTGTGTAGCAACATTGTCTGTGTGCACGTGTGTGTGTGTGTGTGTATGTGTGTGTGTGTGGAGAGAGAGAGAGAATAGGTGTGTGGACAAGCTCCCGTGCCTCTGTTTGGTTGCTGAGGCTGAGATGGGAGCAAGTGGCTGGCGAAGCTGGTGGTGGCTTCAAACCATACTTCAGTAGAACAATCTCAGGAGAAATTGCCGGGGGGAGGGAGAAGGAGAAGAAGGCAGTTTTCCTAGTGCCCCCTTCTAACGCTGCGTTTCTCCTTCTCTCTTTCCCCCTCATCCCGTCTTCCCCTCCTCCCGTCCTCCCTCGCCCCACATGCTCCCGGCTTGCCGCCTGCAGGATGAGTTCCACCCGTTCATCGAGGCGCTGCTGCCTCACGTCCGAGCCTTCTCCTACACCTGGTTCAACCTGCAGGCGCGGAAGCGCAAGTACTTCAAGAAGCACGAGAAACGGATGTCAAAGGACGAGGAGCGCGCGGTGAAGGACGAGCTGCTGGGCGAGAAGCCGGAGATCAAGCAGAAATGGGCATCCCGGCTGCTGGCCAAGCTGCGCAAGGACATCCGGCCCGAGTTCCGCGAGGACTTCGTGCTGACCATCACCGGCAAGAAGCCCCCCTGCTGCGTGCTCTCCAACCCCGACCAGAAGGGCAAGATCCGGCGGATTGACTGCCTGCGCCAGGCCGACAAGGTGTGGCGGCTGGACCTGGTCATGGTGATTTTGTTTAAAGGGATCCCTTTGGAAAGTACTGATGGGGAGCGGCTCTACAAGTCCCCCCAGTGCTCGAACCCCGGCCTGTGCGTCCAGCCACATCACATTGGAGTCACAATCAAAGAACTGGACCTTTATCTGGCTTACTTTGTCCACACTCCGGGTAGGTCGCTTTCAACACCCCTCCCCAGTTTTACTTCACTTGCGGCATTTGTTGTGTTTGTTGCTCCTCCTTTTTCTGAACAGCTCTGCTTAGGGGCCTCCCTGGGAGACTGTCTTCCTGGGCTCTGCCCCGCAGGCACGCACACGTGGTGGTGCCCTCTCATTCCCATCCTTTTTCTGTTTTTCCCCTTTGCTCTTTCCCCTTCCCTCCCTCGCTATGGCACCCAATTTGGGCATCCCAGTCTTTCCCATAGTAAAGATGCTGGAGGTTTTAGGATAGGGCCAAGATGTCCCATAATTACCCATAACGGTGAGAGTTTGAGACAAATGATGACAACATCAACACTGTTGCTGGTGAGACGGGAGGGCTAGGGGTTGGGGAGAAGGTGCAGCTCTGTGTGGCTTCCCAGGAAAGGCTGGCTTTGGTGGTGGTGGGTAGCTGGCAGCAAGTTCAGGAGAGGGGCATGTGGTTGGCATCTGGACCGTGAGACTAAGTGAAGTGGGAAGTAGAGGGCAGACAGTAGGGCCGATTCTGGCTCAGGTAGGAGCTGTTGTGGCTAGGATTTGTTTTGTAGCGAGAGAGAGCGCAGTGAGAATCCTTGAGCTGCCCGCTCCAGGATGGTGCCAGTGGCCCTGGGCCCTGTGATGGCGCAGAGGGGCTTTGTGGGGAGTAGGCCTGCCAGGGAACAGCTTGCTATAGAAGAGTCTGAAACAAACAAAACCTGCAAAAATACAAACAAACAAACAAACAAAAAACCCGGTCCCTTTTGTGCCTTCAGTGTCTCCTAGATGCCTCTGTTCTTCTGATATTGCCATGTGTCTAGCCTGGGCTAGTTCAGAGCTCCGGCCTTGCCTGTCCCCCACCCTCATTTCCCTTTCTTTTTTCATAATTTCTTTCCACTTTTGTTTTCTTACAAATTGAAGCAGAGATGGCTGGTTAATTTTTAGCCTCCACTCAGCTACGCCCAATTTACTGCCGCCTTTGAAACCTAAACGGGCCGGTGCCCTGTGATTAAGCAAGGCAGAAGTGTGTTTACATTGTGCCCAACCAACTTGTAATGAGAGGCTACCAAACCTTCTGTGCGTGTTTGTGTGTGTGTGTGTTTTCCTTTCCACTATTCCAGCACACCCCCCTCCCCATCTCCCTTCTTCCTCTTTTTTTGTGCGACTGTGAGAGAATGTGGCTTTACTTAAGCTCTGGAAAACTGAAAACCTGCCCTTCCTGTGACAGTGCCTCCACGTCTTCCTGTATTCATTCATAAAAAAGAAAGGCAGTTCATGCTACTGGGGCCACCCCCTTGCCTATCGGGAAAGTTAGGAGGAAGTGGTGTGGACAGGTCCAGGCACACAGCTGGGGAGATGTTTTCAGGAGTGCTATCCTTACAGAGAGCAAGTGTTGAGTTTATGTCAGTGTGAAGAGAAGTGACATTCCAGGCCTCTCTCCCTGCTCATTCCCTCTCTGAGGGATTTGGTGACTGGTTGGAGGCCATGGACCCTCCTACTTTATGGATCTTTCTAGGCCTCCACGTGGCCTTAAGTGACCCCTCAATTTAGAAGGCCAGGTTCCTGTCCTTCCGTCTCGCTGCAGTTTAGATTTTCTCTTAGCTTTTTTATTTGGGGGGAAGAATCTAAGGGAGGCAAAGTTATCCCTCATTCTGTGTATATAGGAAGAGGGTTTTTGAGGGTGAAAGCCTGTCAGTGTTGGGGTGCTGCGGGCTGCTTGGAGCAGGAATCTGTCCTGCCAGTGCTTCTAGCAGATAACTTTTTCACTCAGGGAGTGTAGGCCTTCCATTTCTAGAGCTTGGAACCCAAGAACCAAGTGGAGAAAATCAACATCCCTCTTTGTTCTAGACTGGCGACTTCTCCTTCTTCCTTTCTTACCCCTTGGTGCTTAGACCCTGGCAGTTGTATTGTTTCCTGGCCTCTTATTTTAGGCTACCTTACTTATTTATTTTTGACAGGGTCTCACTGTGTGGCTCTGGCTAGCCCAGAAATGGTGTGTAGAACAGGCTGGCCTTGACTGCTTGTCTCCGCTGGAATGAAAGATAGGACCAGCCAGCCCATGTCACATTCTTGACTACTGCCCCTGTGGGTTGAGATGAGCTGGGGGCGTGTAAGGGAGGAAGCCGTTGCCCAGCCTCCTGGCTTCTCTACTGATCTGGCAGGTGGAAGGGGGCAAGGGAAGGAACAAGGCTTCCTATCCCCAGCTAATGAGATCATTCACCCAGGAATACGAGTGAATTCATAGTACACCGAATGTTGCCAAGGCCACTTCTGGCCAGGCTGAGGCCCGGCCTTAACAAATAACTGGGTACATAGCTGGAGACATATTGGGTATTGGTTGTAATTCCAGCCCAGACGTCAGACAGTAGCTATGAATGTTCAGGATTTTTTGCTGGAATGGTTAGAATTTCAGTGTACCTTTCTGGAGGAAATGTAGATGTTGATAAGGCCAGGACCACTCATAGGACCTCATTGCGTGTTCCTTCCCGAGCCACTCCGGTGTGGTGACAAACGTCCTGTGACTGGTGTTGATTCTGTGATATCACCTTCTCTGTTTCCTCTTAACGTACGCAGCCGAGCCACAGTAGAAGAAAGCAGGTCCGGGGCTGAGGGCTGGAGAGATGGCTCTGTGGTTAAGAACACTCGTTCTTCCAGAGGACCTGGCTTCTGTTCGTAGCACCCGCAGCCCTTCACAACCATCTGTAACTCCAGTTCCAGAGGATCCGACCTCCTCTTCTGACCTCCTCAGGCACATGGTGCAGGCAAGATACTCATACACATGACAGTACATAAATCTTTAAAAATAGAAGCTGAGTTGAAGAGCTGGGTGGGGCTGAGTTGGTGGTGCCAGTTTTAACCACCCTGCTTGACATGACTGGAGATAGGAAGACAGAGCTTTCCAGCTAGGCACGACTGTCGCCCAGACCCTCCCAGGCCCTTGTGCCCAGAGGATCTGAGCCAAGACACAGTGAGAAGTAATAGAGGGTATGGATGGGCGACATCTAGAAATTGGGCCAAAAGGCTGCCACAAAGCCACCTATCTGCTGTGAAGGACTGTCACCTGGCATCCGGCGAACACATCCGGCGACATTCAGCAGGGGAGGCGGAGGCAGGCCTGAAGCAGAAAGCCCTGTCATGGACTTGGGGTGTGGTGATTGGGGGGGTATATGTCCATTTCCTTGGGACATCTTTTCATGCAGAGCAGGTGTCCCCGAGCAGGGGGTGTGGCAGCGACATCCGGAGTGGGGGTAGAGGGACTCTGTGGTGTGGAAAGGCGCAGCTGTGTAGGCCTAGCAGTCATGCCGACTGTCTCCAAATCCCATGAGCTCTCCAAAAGTGAGAGGATAGCAAGGATCAAACCTCGAACCTTGGTTTCAGCCCTAGCAAAAGAGACAAAATTCAGAACTATAAAGATTCTTTACCATTAGCAGGCACCTAGCTCCTACACCCATTGCGGGACTCACAGACCTTGATTGAGGTTAGGCGCAAGTCACCTGGTCTCCCGTTGCCTACGAGTACTGGGCATCACAGTCTGTCCCCATAAACATTCTGTGTACATCTCTTAAAACGCTGAGCCAAATACTGTTGTCACATCTGAGATTTCAGTAAGTCCGAGGTTTTTTGTTTTTTGAGGATCTCACTGTCCTCAAACTCAAGAGGCTGGCCTTGAACTCACAGAGATCCACATGCCTCTGCCTCCGTGGTGCTGGGGTGAAAGGCCTGCTCTACTACTCGCAGCTCAGCAGTCTTTTGTATCATGCGATACCCGGTTGACATCCCCATGTCCCTAATTATCAACCTGCTTTTGTTTCTAGTCCATCTAAGTCAGACCCCAAATAAGACTGTCCAGTAGCGGTGGTCACCGCTGCATCATCACTGTCCTCCTCCTCTGGGTCTTCAGGACTTTTGGGGCAGTTTTTGTTGAGGGAAGTGGACCGTTCCTCCTGTGCAGTTTCCCACGGGACCTGTGCAAGCTGTGCTCTGTGGTTCGGTGTGCTGCCAGGCCTGGGGTAGGCAGGCTCAGCCATCTTTGTTGTAGGAAATTAGCTCGTAAGTCAGGCTTTGCCTAGCACACTTGGGAAAGTATGAGATGTTCTTTTGGTTTGATTCTGCTCCTTCCAGGAGTTGCTTGGGCTTCACAGTTCAGGCTTCGAGGCCTGAGCCAGGCTTTCTTAACCAGTGTGCCTCACTGGCAGCGGCTATCGCTTGTTCCTGCTTAATGCTAGGGATGACCCCTAAAACTATTCTGGGCTCCCACGCCTTCTGGTGAGTCTGGTGCATGTGGGAAGGACCGCCAAAGCTGCTCCCTTTCCAGATCCACCCTGAACACGGACCCTTCGTCACCCGCTTGTCTGTGTCTTAAGGCAGCACCATCTGGTATCTGGGCTGGCAGAGACGACAGGGTCTAGGAACACAATTATTGACATTAGCAAGATCTACGGGTTATTTTGTGACTCAATGTCTAGTTCACGTGAGACTTTCCTGTCAGCGGTGCCACTGTTGCTGTGAGGATTGCTACCTTTGTTTTGTTTGTTTGTTTTGTTTGTTTTTTTTTGAGACAGGGTTTCTCTATGTAGTCTTGGCTGTCCTGGACTGGCTTTTGCAGACCAGGCTGGCCTCGAACTCACACAGATCCGCATGCCTCTGCCACCCAGAGTGCTAGGAGTACAGGTGTGCGCCACCGTGCCCCGCTGATGATTGCGAGTCTTAATGCCTCTGGCTCAAGGTATGTGGCTCACCGGCTTGAGTCAACTCATGCCGAGGCCACCCATGGGTGGCAGCTGCCACGGTGACCACTGTTGTGATTTACTGAGCCCAGCATGCCTCTCTGCCTTCTTCACCTTTGTCTTGGGATGGCCCAGGTGGAAGCAGGTTGATCTGACTGTGACAGCTTCCACCTGAGAAGAGCCCATGTGCTCCCTCCCTCCTTCCGTCCAAAGTGTCCTCATCAGCACCTCCAGCCTTGCCAGAGCCCTAGTGCACTTGACACCTTCAGGGCCTTCCGGCTACATAACACTAAGGCCTCACCGTTATTAGGGCCCCCAACAGCACAGGCCTGCAGCACACCTCGGGGTCCTGGCTGTGGAGAGACTGCTCTGACCCCTCTTCAGGCTCCTTCTTTCTGGAGCCCCTTGAGCACCTGCTCCTGTCCTCTTTGCCCCCGGGCTGTCTGTCCAGCCAGGCAGGAACTGCTGCTTGTGGCTCCCAGGGGTCTTGATAGAATGCTTTCTATGCTGGCCAAGCTGGAGCCGTAACATGAGGGAGATGAAAGGTCCTTGTCTGAGCTTATGCTACAGACGTCGGACCGTGAGCGAGCCAAAGTTGGCTGGACGATCCAGTCCATAATTATGGGCATGGTGACCAGCTGCACTCCATCATCAGCCCAGAGGAAACAGGCTGATCTCTAGCAGGAGTGCTCGGGGTTAGCCACCAGAAGGACTGCCCGAGGAATTGTTTTACTTTTGGCACTACCAAAAAGGGTGGGAGAAGTCTGCCATGGTGGCACACGTCTATAATCCCAGCACTCGGGAGGCAGAGGCAGGTGGATCTCTGTGAGTTTGAGGCCAGCCTGGTCTACAAAGCAAGTCCAAGACATCCAAGGCTGCTATACAGAGAGACACTGTCTCAAAAAAAAAAAAAAAAAAAAAAAGGGAGACTGTCTTTCGTGAAGTACACACTTAGCCTATGGTCTTAGGACTCCCAAATCTCTAGGAAGAAGGAAATCCTTTATGTGCCTACCAGGCAAAGGCTGGCTGGTGGCTTTTGAAAAGTTCCATCCCGAATACCCAGTAGGCAAGAACCTGCAGTAATTCCTGCTAGTGAGAGGCCCTCAGGGCTTCCTTGGGGGGAAGCTCAGTTCATGGTGGCCATAAAGGAGAGTCAGGGTCCTTCTTGCAGAGATGGGGTGCAGACAGACAGTGAGGCCCTGCTAGGTTCTCTCTCTGCTCTAGTGTCCTGTGGCAGCCAGTGTCCCCACTTTTTGCCGGGAGAAGGTAGCGGCCTCGCAGCCCTTTCTGCCTCCCTCCCCAAGAGCTGCCACGCTTAGGTTATTTTATCCTTCACTGTCCGATTCAGACGTCTTTTCAAAGGCCCCAGCCGTGTCAGTGCAGGGCTCGCACAAAAGGCCTCTTTGATTTCTTGTTTGTTTTCATTTGCCAGCCGAGGGGGAGGGGGCAGGAGAGAAAGAGCTTCTGGGTTTCAAAATTTTTTATTTGGGTTGTTTCATTCTCGGAGCGGGCTCCCTGGAACTCCTGTCTGAGTTAGGGGCGTGGTGGCTGGGCAGAGGGTGCCCAAAGCCGTGGGACAACATAGGGCTCAGGATGTTTACCCTGAAGTGCAAGGCTGAGAGGCTCTTCCTGAGGACCTAGGCCCATGGAGGGCTCATGTCAAAGCCTGTGTGGAGTCATGAAAGGGTTCAAGTGCCTGACAGCAAATGACTTGCCCCTGTTCATTGTATCCCAGAGGACTTGAGTGGTTATAAATCTTGACTTTGCCATTTTCCCTTTTTGGTCCCAGACTCCACCACTTTCTTCTTGGTTCTGTGGACTGAGAGAGCTGGAGTCCTTCATAATACAAACATCTCACTTAGGCATTTGTGGTGTCTCCAGATGGAGACAGAGACTCTGCCGCTCCGTGCCGGAGAGTGGAGTGAGGGCCGCAGGTCTGCCCGGGCGACTGGTCAGCGCTGTGGGAATGGTACCCAGAGACCAGGCGCGCCGCTTGTATAGGGCTGAGAGCAGAGCAGCACTGCTGAGGCCCCTCTTCGCAGAGAGCTGAGGAGGAAGGGAAATGGAGTCGTCCTGGTCTATAGATGCAGAGGGACACTCAGACCAGCCCCTGGCCAGGCGCATGCTGGAACCCCCTGTGGGTGTACACCAGGAAGAACGGTGTTGCATACGCACTGTCAGAGCCCTGGAAGGGAGTGGTAGGGACTCAGCCTTGGGCAGGTGGTCACAGTCATCAGCGACGGGGACGTGTGCCCACTGGGTGAGGGGGGGCGCTGCGCAGGGCCCTGCTTGGCAGACGGGAAGAGGAGGCTGGGGGGGCTGAGAGATAGATAAATATAGCTGATGGCATTTCTGATGATAGGTTTTTCTTGGCACTGAGGGCACCGTGGAAAACAGCACGACAAACGCCCGGCCCTACAGGCCGCCGTCGCCATTTTAAGCATGTTTGAGCCGAAGGGCTGTTGGCATTAGAACAGTGTCCCAGAATGTGGAGGGGCTGGGTGGGGCAGTTGGGCTAGATTGGGCTGTACCCTTTTCTTGCTAAGGGTGCCTGGGTCCCTTTCCTTATTTCTGTAGATGCTAACACCTGGTTTTTCTGGCCCCTCTGGTGATTTGAAAAACATATGTTTGGAGGTTGCCCTTGGTATACCTGCTCTCCAGATTATTGCCCATCCTTTCCCACTGCCATGGCCAGGCAATAGGAGATATTCAAGCCCTTTTCCCATTTTTGATGTCGGAGTCACGACAAAGCGTGCTACTGCCACACTAGGGGTAGGCCTCCGTTTGTTGGTATTTGGGTGCTTATCCACACAGTTCACCAGAAACTTTGTGTCCTCTCTCGGTGGAGGAAGGGGGTTGTCCCCTCTTCTAGTTGCAGTTTTCCACTGAGGACCACAGTGGTGTAGACACAGGTCTAAGCGCTCCACATGGTTCTGCCCCGGTTTCTCCCAGCATCCTGTTTTAAATCCGTGCTCCGGACTGGGTGTGTGTATGCTGCCCTGGCAACAGGGGCAGAGGAATCTCAGGGAGAGAGGCCAGGACTCGCAGACCCAGGGACCGGCAGCCTCTCTGCTGCACACCGTGCAGGCACAGGGAGGAGTTAGCTCCTTCTGTCAGCTGACTTCCCTTCAGAGGTGCACTCATAGAGGTCAGCAGGCGTCATTTTATTCACTCTGTAGAGGAGGAAACTGGAGGAGATATCAAGGGACTTAGGTCACACACTGTGAATTTCTGGAAGAAGCGGTTCCAGGTCACCTTGGCCTGAGGGCCTCCAAGCTCCTTGAACTTCACTGGGATTGCTGGGCCTTGGTGGAGTCTCAAAAGAGAAAGCCTCAGCGAGTCCCCATGGGAGGCAGTTCCAGCCCTGTGGTACCTGTAGCCTAGAAGGGGACGGAGCCCCACTTGTAGCTCAGCTCAAGGGCTCCCCCAGCTGCTACAGGGAAGACAGAGCGGACCCCTAGTTCTGTTCTCAGCGTTGGCCACCTTTTCTCTGTCTCTCTTCACATCCTTTCTGGAGAAGCTCCCTGCTACTGATCTACAGAGACAGGTGCTAGGGCCCAGGCTGTCTGGACTCTCCCTCCTGCAGCAGCCAGGGACGGCGCTTGTCACACCTCCTTGGGGCTCAGGAGATCACACACTGGACCTGGGCAGTGGAGTATGTGGGAGGTCTAGGTACAAGGCCGGGCCAACAGGATTTGGGATCCGCCATCCCTGCCCTGCCACACCCTTTCCCTGGGCGTCTGCTTGGGGGTCATAGTTTGAAATAAAAAATAAATGTAATTATCTTAATTAACCAGATGATTGCTGGAAATTTTATAATAGTCAACAATTCATTACCTTTTATGATCCTTTTCAGTGGTTCTCAACCTGTGGGTTACAACCCCTTTGGGGGTTGAATATCAGATATCTTGCATATCCGATATTTATATCACAATTCATAACAGCAGCAAAATTACAGTTATGAAGTAGGAACAAAAATACTTTTATGGTCGGGGGCCACCACAGTGTAAGAAATTGTATTAAAGGGTCAAAGCGTTAGGAAGGTTGCGGACTCTGACTTACATGGACGCACCTCTTTTCCTTATTCTGTTGTTTTGGTGCTAGGGCTGAAACCTAGACTTTGCCTGTGTTTGTTAGGCATGTGCCTTGCCATTGACTCTTACCTCTCACTGCTTTGTTTGGTGTTTAGAATCAGGATTTTTCTATGTAGCCTTGGCTGTCCTGGACTCAAACTCAAAGTGATCTGCCTGCTTCTGCCTTCCTGAGTGGTGGGATTAAAGGCGCTGTTCATGGCGGAATTAAGGGCGTGCGCCTGGTCATCTCGCTGCTTTCTTAACATTTGAAAAGTCTGGAGCCGTGTGTGTAAAATCCCTGCTAATCTGCCAAGGGCTGGGGTATGTGAGAGGCTGCCACAAAGCTCAACCTTCCCCTCCGCTTTTGAAGCTGACACAGGCTTGTACCTCATGGCTTGTGTCGCCTCTCCTTCTGCTAGGCTTCCCAGACATGCCATTTACCAGGCCAGGTCGTGCTGTGCCGTGGGAACAACATCCTGGGCAGCAGGGCAGCTTAGTAGCACCTCTGGCCCTGAACTCCGCCTCCACCAGCTGCTCAGTACCCCTCCCTCATCCAGATGGGACATCAAAAAGGGTCCAGATATTTTCTAGTGTTTTCTGAGGACAGGATCACCCCTAGACAAGAGCCTTTGTCCTGGAAGAAATGGGATTTGTTTCTTAAGTACTTACTTCTTGCCTCTGGGTTTGGGCCTCATTTACCTTTGCTCAAAGGGACTGAACCTCTGAACCCTGGCTCTTCCCAGATGTCTGAACAGCAGGACCGTTGGGTTGGAGTGTCATAGGAGCACAGGACCCCCATGTTCTATTCCCATGGGAATTGAAAGCCTGCCTCTGGTTCTTGGTTTAGGGTGCCATCTTGTTTCTCGTGCATAGTCTCTCTGTGTGCTGGGTTTGCTGATCTGGGCATTGCAGGTCTGTAGCCTGAGCCTTCCAGAACTATCCAAGACCCTGAAAGCACCGGCGAGTCATCCCACAGTGT
This sequence comes from Meriones unguiculatus, assembly GCF_030254825.1. Classification (NCBI taxonomy): domain Eukaryota; kingdom Metazoa; phylum Chordata; class Mammalia; order Rodentia; family Muridae; genus Meriones; species Meriones unguiculatus. The sequence goes on from NC_083358.1 coordinate 42,851,677, forward strand.
GGCGTTAGGACCAGAATTGTCATGGCAGGGTCTTAATAGGCTCTTTTTAAATTGAGTATTTGATTTTCTTTTTTACAGAGTAAAATACTCTCTGAAAATTTAAACAGTGGAGAAGTGTAGAAGCAGCCCGCAGTCCACCACCTTGTACCTACAGGAGGCTCACCCCACAGATCCATGGCAGTGTGTGTGTTTTAAAATTAATTCCTATATCAAGTAACCTTTAAATACAGAGATATCTGTTTTAAGAACAGATGGTATATTTAGGCTAATTAAATTGGCTCTATTGGTGCCACCGTGGCCTTGTGGCCTTAACTCCTCCTACTCTCCACCTCTGTCCCTGTGTCTCCTTGTCACGGGTGTAGAGCCAGTCTTCCCGACTGTTCCCCAGGTGACGGTTTCATCTGTCCTTCCTTGGAAAAAGGTGACCAGCAGAGCATGTGCTGGCATCTGAGTGGCCTGCATCCTGCTGTGTGTTGGGGAGAGCATCCCTAAGCCAGTGTAACCCTAATTACCCTGTAAGGGTATTTGGGCTCTTGCACCTGCCTGAAGGGACTGAGAAAGAAGAGCCCAGTTTGGCTGCGCCTGGCTGGACCCAGACATCCATATCTGGCTTTCGTAGAGTGAGGACATTCTAGTATGCCACAGAACCTTAACCAACTGGCCTGACTTCTTTGAGGATTCCTGCCTTGAAAGGGTTGGAAGTCACACAGATATCAGCCGCTACTACAGTTTAGTCCATCATATTGCAGTTTCAAGCTTAAAGGAGAGGGTGGAGAGAGAGGGCCACTCTCCAGGCCAGGGGTGGGGATGGGAAAATCAGGAAGCAAAAAGACTTAGGAAGAAACCCAGGGAGGGTTTTGTAGCTGGGTCTGCCAGCCTTGGGAAGAAGGCCCCCTGTTGTGAGACTGAGAGACAGGCCTGTGTGATACCTGATGACTCTCCCAGACTGGGCGGAGCCGAAGGAAGAGATCAGGGCACTCCCCAGAGGCAACTTGCAGGCCCGATGCAGCCCTTGGGGAGTGTGTCCTTATTATGCCTGCAGATTATATCCCCATTAGCACATAATTATTATATAATGGGCATTATTGCATAATGGCAGTTATATAACAGGTGGCCCAGAATACAGACAGGGGGTATAATAAGTGTGTATCCTTTGGCTATAAATAGCCACCAGCCGCACACTGAATATGTGGCCACACCAGAGCCATATTATAAATACTCGCTCTGGGCTATAAATTTCTGAGCAGTGACGTCAGCGGCCATGGTACCTAGTGAGGGGGTGGTAGGAGGGACCTGATCCCCACTAGCCACATGACATCATTGTTTCCTTAGTAACAAGACCGCTCCCCAGGGGACCAAGTGAGGAGAGGCCTTTAAAGGGAGGCGGCAGATGGGTAGAATGGTTGGATGGGAGTGAGGGCTGAGCCTGTGACTGACCGTGGTAGGGTTCCCTGGGTGGGTGTTCCACCCACCTGCTGACAGGGCAGCAGGCTCCATTGCCTCTCGAGTCTGGGGGCTCCCTGTGTGTGGGCAGCAGGCAGGTTGACCTTAGAAAAGAGGAGCCGAGTGGTTTCTGCTATCTCTCCAAGGTTTGGGGACTGCTCACCGAAGGGGAGTTGACTATGGACAGACCCGAGCAAACGCTGTGCCACTCCCCTGGCTGAATGGTTGCAGCAGTGGGGAGATGGCCCCAGGGGAAGAGCAGGAAGGACAGGGTCCTGGCTCCAGGGGAAGCGTGAGGTAGAGTACAGATGTAGGCCCGGTTCCTTATAGAATGGCAGTGAATGAGCCAGTCCTGTCCCTGCATGAAGGAGATTCATGTTGTCGGGTGGGGGGGATGTGGGTTAGTAAAGTCAGTTTGGAGTATGTGCCAAACTTGTGACCTTAGCCGGAAGTTCCCTGTTAGGAGTGCTGCCCCAGGAAACTCCTCCATCCCTGGGAACCAGGTGACTTGAGTCTTAATAACTGAGTAGTTATTTTTCCCTTTAGGGACATCTGGTAAGCATTGTAGTGTGTGTTTGTTTGTTGTTTGTTTGTTTGTTTTTTGAGACAGGGTCTCGCTATGTAGATTTGGATGTCCTAGAACTTCCTGTGTAGAGCAGACTGGCCTTGAACTTACAGAGATCTATCAGGCTGCCTGACTCCAGCTCTGCCTCCCCAGTGCTGGGATTAAGGCTGTACACCACCACTGCCAGCTGGTAGATAGTTTGAAAACCAGCTTATTATTATTACTATTTTGTGTGGATATGGCATGCAGAATGCACACCCATGCTGCCATGTGCGTGTGGGTGTGGGGTTCTAGGGATCCATCGAGACGGTCCGGCTTGTACAGGGACTGCTCACTCTTCTTGCCAGCCGTGTGTGTGCTTTTGCTTGTCCTGCTCTGGGTAAAATCTGGTGCACAGGACAGTCCCACAGGAACAAACAGCCAGTGGCCACATGTATCACCAGTTGGGACATTGAGCGACACTGCCTTGGCGAGAGAGGCTTATGCCGGCCTTGCTGTGTGCTCCCTTCAGGATGTCCCTTGTCTCTGCTGGTGACAGAGACACCTGTCAAGTCGCCTGTGGATTTCTCAGAGTTGTTTCCAGTGCTTGCGTTACTTGTAGCAGAGGGCCCATGAGCCACCACCCCCAGCACACAAATTCCAGAGTAAGGAGGACTCGTTTCTATGAAAGCCACTTTCCCGCTGTGACGAAGACTGGACAGTACCCCGAAGAGGTTTTAACTGATGGGACAGACGAACTGATGAACTAAGAGTGCCTAGTCCTACTGTGGTAGATGAGGTTTACAGAAACTGGCTTCTAAGCTATGTGATGTCATTTGTATGTGAAGTGTGACCATGAGTGCACAGCAAGCACTTGTCTTCTTCACCTGTGTCTAGTGTCTGTCACTCACACTACCTGGCTGCAGTTGACTTGGCGCCCTCTGCCTCTGACCACATGCATAGCATAGCCAATCGGATTGCGGTTTCCAGTGGTCTTAGCTGGAACCCACAGATAGTGGCCAGTACGGTGGTGGTGTATTGGTCTAGTCCTCAGAGTGGGAGACCTGCCGGGTGGCAGGCCAAACCCCGTGTGTGTGAAACCTGACTTCTGAGTTTGCATCTGGCTTGGAGACAGCTAATGAGCAATCGTGGAGAGGCAGGATGCAGGGTCTGTGTAACTGGGCCCTGCCTGCAGGGTTAAAGAGGGCTCTGTGGGGGGCTGTGCTGGCTTTGAACACAAAAGCTCAAGCTCCTCAGGGCAGTAAGCCTCAGTATACTGCCAGCTAGAGAGATAAGGCCAAGGAAGCTGCCCCTGCCCCGAGGGTAGGCCAGATTCCTCTCACTTATTTATGGTATCATGGCTTATAAAGTAGGCCTCGCACACAGATCTCTGGGCATAGTTTCAAATACATGAATTTCTTTTAAATTAAACACCGCACACACATTTGCTGCTCCCTCTGCCTGCATGTGTTCATGCATGCTCGGTCTGTTCAAGCCATGCGCTGCCCAGAAGTGTTTGTAGCCATGTGGGACAGTAACTGAGGCCGATGGTACCAAAGCCACCAGCTAATATTAGATTTTATAACTCAGAGATTCATTAATATAATTACTCACATGCCAGGCTGACTTGGCAAGGACTCTTGAATTGTGTTCCTCTCCAACAGAGTGCTCTGGCTGCAGAGACGCCCGGTGAGCCCGCGCCTGTTTGTATGTAGGCAGAAAGCACATCTCATCCTCCTTCGAACATTTTCCCTGGGAGAGGCTAGGTGCTCCCGTGGCGGCCAGGCCTGACTTTCTGTGTCTCACCCGGAGATAGGCACCTCTTGAGAGTCTGGCAAATGCCGTGGTCATCTGGGAGAGACCCCGTTCTGCAAGTCTAGAGCTTAGGTGGGTTATTTTTCCTCCCAAGTGACTCTTTGCACATAATAGTATACTAGGCTTCCACCTTGAAGCTGGGACTCTGTTTTTGTTTGTTTGTTTTGTTTTCTTCGTCCATGTGTAGTTTTTTATAGCCCACAGTCCATTTTGGACATTGCCATGCCTTCAGATGGGGACAACTGACAACCTGTCCTTGAGACAACAGCACAAAGGCCTTGGGGGGGGGCATAAAATCAGGAGAAAAGCTGAGGAACAGGGAAGTGAAGGTGGGGGGACAGCAGTGTGCCGCCTTGAAAGCAGCAGCTACGAGGGAGAATGCTGTCAGGACCTGGTGGAGGCGGCCTGCTGCAGATGGAGAAGCTGCTGTGGGCTTATGGGTTGAAAGGGACCGCTCCCTCAAAGATACTTCTCTTTTCGGTTTATGTGAATGAGGTGTCAGAAAAGCGGACGGGAAACAGCCCCATCTCGGCCCCTTCTTTACTGTTCTCTTGTTCGAGGTTCTGTTGCTCCGTGTGTACTCTGGCCCTGGAGCAGTGGCTCGACACCACAAAATGTTGTTTCTGCAGGTAGATCCCTTCTAGCCTTCAAATAGAGTCTCTAATCTCCATCCCCTCTCCCTCCCGGACAGTCTCACGCCATTCAAGCCTGCTGCCCTGTGGCTTAGATAAGCAAGGACCAGCCCTGGGCCCCGCAGAGTGCTCACCTTCTGTGTGGTGGCTCAGCCAGGCCTCCTGGCCCCTGCTGAGAAGCACTGTCCTTCAGGCTCCTGCAGCAGGCTGGGTCCTGTCTTCCTGCCCTCTCTCCTGAGAACACCCCTAAACTGGGGCCTCTTTGGTCAAAGATAACTGCAGTCCCCTCGCTGGGACTAAAATTCAGCTTGGAAGGCTGAATTTAGTTATTAGCGATGAATTATGGAAGGAATGTGAGCAGGGAGGGAAGCTCATTCCTCACGCATACACACTCACTTCTCCAGATGACCCTGTTGCCTCTGCTGCCCCTCACTTGACCAGACCTTAAGTTTCCCCATTTTGGCTTGAAGAATCTCCAGGGGGGCATTTCTTACCTTCTGGCCCAGTCCTGAATTGCCTTTCTCAGCCCCATCTGCCCATCCTTGGCTTTAGAGACCTGTTTTTCCTTGGAAAATACCTCTGGTTCAGTGGAGGGGTGGCAGGGGGGAGGGGCAGCAGGGCAGCACTGGTGCTGAGGCCTGGCCTAAGGCTGCTACAGCCTGTCTGTATTTTAAGAGCATCTCTCCAGGTGCTTTTTGTCATTTGGGACGGAGTTTCTTAGTGAACAGAAAAAAAAAAAATTTTTATTTTCAATAGGCCTCAGGTAAGCTTGAGTCACTCTGTAGGTCCAAGGATTTGCCTCTGTTCGGGGAATCTCAGATACCATTTGCTTGTGGTTTCTCAATTGCTTACTCACTCCGTCTGTCTGTCTGTCTGTCTGTCTGTCTCTCTCTCTATCTATCTAATCTATGTTTATCTAGCTATCATCTATTTATCAATCATCTATCTTCCTATCTATTATTTTCCTATCTTTTTATTTCTTAAAATGTAAAAAGAATTCGTTATTTATTTTATATGTAGTAGTGTTCCACCTACCTACAAGTATGTGCACCGTATTTGTTGTGCCTGGTGCCCACAGAGGGCAGATGAATGTGTTAGGCCCCCTGGAGCTTGAGTTACAGATGTGAACTGTCATGTGGGTGCTGGGAGCTGAACCTGGGTCCTCTGCCAGAACAACCAGTGTTCTGAACCTAGCATCTCTCCAGCCCCCTCTTTCTTAAAACTTTCTTTGAGGGGGGAGCAAGTGTGATATTGGACCTCACTTTGTAGCCCAGGCTGACTTTGAACTTGTGGCAGTTCTCCTGCCTCAGTGCCTGGGGTGCTGGGACTGTAAATGTATGTCCATTTTTAAAAGGATTTTTCTGAAGCTAGGCACTGGTAAGTAGATAGCTAGAAGGCAGATAGTGGTAATCCCAGCACTCAGAGAGCAGGGGCAGAAGGGTCTCTGTGAGTTCAAGCCCAGCTTGGTCTACAGAGTGAGTTCCAATAGCCAGCTACATAGTGAGACCCTTTTTCAAATAAACAAACAAAAAAATGAAAAAATGTATATACATACAATATATGTAAAGTAAGCATAAAGTTCAGAGGAAAAAAGGAAACTTGTTGCAAGTATTCACTTAACAGCTAATCTTTGATTATATTTTCTAGAGCTAGTCATATATGTTTATAATTTTTTCTTCAGAATTATTTTGGACGACGGTTTTATTTGGGGTGTTTTGTTTGTTTATTTTTGTCTGGAGTTCGGGTCTCACTATGTTGCCTCATTCTTGCAAGGCTCTAGAGATTCACCAAACCAGGGAGACAAGGGAATGAAGAAGAAACCCTACAGAAAGAACAGACACACAGAGAACAGCTGGCATGGGGGACTGTGCTCTCTGATGGAGGAACTTCAGCCTCCCACACCCCAGCTCGGCGTGTTTATTATATGCATTGAGCTGAGAGGCAGATTTACTGCATACAGCTGAACCAGGAGGTGGGGTTATTATATATGGCTGAACAAGGAGGCTTGTTTAGCTAATCAGGGGAGCAGTCTTCAGGCTGTCAGCATTTGGGGTTGAAAGCTATGGCGGACATTTTCTGCACAAACTGTCAACATTTGCACTTGGGTTCGAGTCAAAGAAAGGCTTTGTCATTTTTTTTATCCTTACTTGGAGAAGCCACTGGGGACCTTGATGTGGTCATGCTCATGTCAGCAGCGCACTTTCACTGGAGACTTCTATTCACTCAGGGCTTCCTCTACCCTCCACATTGTTTAGCCCTGGCTGTCCTGGAACTTGCTATGTAGAACAGACAGGACTCGAACGCACAGAGATTCCATGCCCCTGCCTCTCGAGTTCTGGGATTAAAGGTATCTGCAGTTGTGGCCAGCTTGGATACCGGTTTAGCCTCACTGTACATTTCACATCGTTATTTTAGAGGGTTATCACCCTTTCTCATTAGTTGTACTGTCCTTGGCTCTCAACATTTCTAATGACATCTATTCTCTTTTTCTCTCGGGGCTGAGAAATTTCCTTTTCATGTAAGTGTTGTAGGTATTCATTAAAAATTAAAAACATGGCCGAGCAGTGGTGGTACATGCTTTTAATCACAATACTTGGGAGGCAGAGACAGGTAGATCTCTGTGAGTTTGAGGCCAGCCTGGTCTACACAGTGAGTTCCAGGAGAGCCAGGGCTACGCAGAGAAACCCTGTCTTGAAAAACAAAACCAAAAATAAATAAATAAATAAAAGTATTAGGGGCTGGAGTTAAGAGCACCAGCTGCCCCTTCAGAGGGCCCTGTTTAATTCCCAGTGCCAGTTCCCAGCACTGACACTGTTGCTCACAACCATTTGTAACTCCAGTTCGAGGGGGATCTGGCATTCTTTTCAGTCACTCATGCGGTACACTGACATGTATGTAGACAAAACTTCTATACACATTAAAAGAACAAATAAATTCCACTGTAAAGCTAAATTAAATAATACTACAAAGTTAAGGATGACCTCTGACCCTCTGGCCTTCACCTCCCAAGAGTTGGGATTAAGAGTGTGTGCTACCATATGCAGCTTGCTTATTTTATAACTAACAAATATAATAAAAAATAAAAGAAAACATGCAGATATGTGGTGGAGCATATCTACAATGAGTACTTGGGAGTCTGTGACATGAAAAGTTTGAGTTCAAGGCCAGCCTGGGGTGTGTGTGTGTGTGTGTGTGTGTGTGTGTGTGTGTCTCAAGACCTCAGTTTACTAAAAAGAAAAGGTAAAACATATGCGTTTTACGGCTGGTGATGTGGTTCAGTTGGTAGATTATTTGCCTGGCACACATGAACCCCTGAGCTCTGTCCCCGCCACCACATAAGAACCAGACATGGTGACACTCACGAGGGGAAGCAGGACCGTGAAGTACATTTCAGGCTCGAGGCCAGCCCGAACTACTTAACACACTGCTTTGAATATAAATGAATGGGTGGTGGGTGGGAGGGGAGGGGCTGATGAGATGGCACAGTGGGCACAAGCTCCAGCTGTGCGAACCTGATGAGCTGGGTCCAGTCCCCAGACTCCATGGTGACGGGGTCCATCGCTAGAGGGAGGGACTTCTAAAAGTTGTTATACGACCTCTTTACGATAGCAGTGTCAGAGGTTAAAAAGAATAATAAGATAAAATTGCAAATGTCAGGTACAGTTTTGGAAAGCGTGCTTTTTTAAGCGGCAGCAGGAGACTTCATAATGTGCAAACTGATAGACCCTCGTCCCCGTTGTAAGTTCACCCAGGATCATACCGTGCTCATAGCTGTTTTCCGATCTTCCTAGGGGCTGGATTTCTATTTGGGTCCTATAGGCTCTTCTGAAGGCTTTTCTCCTACCTCAGTCCTTACGCTGCTGCCAGTAATCTGACGGTAAAAAACATCAGTCCCTGCTTACCTTGCTTTGAGCCCCAGAAGAAGGCTGCTGCAACTATCACCTGTCCCTTGAGTGTCACCTCACGATGTGTTTTCTGAGCCTGTCCTCACAGCTTCTCACAGGTGTGTGCACGCCTTTCATTCTCTACCTCAGCCCTCACTTCTGGCGGACATGCTCCATCACCCTCTGACTGTAACCTCCACATGAGCCTGCCCTCTCCTATCTCCAGCTGCGCTTCTGCGGGAGTCTGTGGCACCCTCTTCTAGGCCTCTGTGGCATCATCTCTCCTTGGGCAGTCCTAGAAGGGGTCCCAGCTTCTGGTCCAGGGACTGAAAAGTGGCTCTTTCCTGCCTGGTGGTGAGCAGGAGATGGCAGCACACGCGGGAGCCACCGCTGAGGTACACACAGCACATGCTCTAGGTCTCCAGAGGAAACTCCTGCTGACTCCTAAGGTCGGGCCATCTCTGGTCTACCTGGTACCGCCCATGTGGCCCACAGGTGGAGTTAGGAGGAGGAAAATCTTTACTCTGGACTTTAGATGGTCTTTGTCCTTCCTTCCTTCCTTCCTTCCTTCCTTCCTTCCTTCCTTCCTTCCTCCTTCCTTCTTTCCTTCCTTCCTTCCTCCTTCCTTCCTCCTTCCTTTTTTCCTTCCTTCCTTCCTCCTTCCTTTTTTCCTTCCTTCTTTCCTTCCTTCTTTCCTTCCTTCTTTCCTTCCTTCCTTCCTTCCTTCCTTCCTTCCTTCCTTCCTCCCTCCCTCCCTCCCTCCCTCCCTCCTTCCTTCCTTCCTTTTCCTCCTACCCCTTCCTGAAATAGGGTTTTGCTTTGTATGCATGGTTGGAGTAGATCTCAGTGTGGACCAGGCTGGCCTGAAACAGACCATCCTGTGGCTCCTGCCTCCTGCTAGGGTCACAGGCATATGATTCTCGATATGCTATCCCAGGCTGGCCCCAAATCTGCCTGAGTGGCAGGAATATAAGCGTGTGACATCATACCCAACTTGGACTCAGGGCTTTGACTTCACCCATAGACATTCTTACTCACCACACTCAGGACTACGTTCCCCAGGGTCATACAGTCTAGGATTCATGGTCCTTTTGTGTCTTCATGTCTGTCTGTCCGTCTGTGTGTCTGTCTGTCTGTGCACACACATCTCTAAGCCAGGCCTGGGTATTATTTTCTATCCCTTGTTCGGCCAAAGGGAGCTGAAGTGTCTTGGGGTACCTGTTGGCGGGCACCGACTCCCGTGTGATGTTCCATGTCTCTGTTCAGGCCCTGGAGGGTAGGGGCGCCAGAGGCCTGGCAGGAGGTTTGTGAAATGCAGCAGTGGAAGGGGCGACTTGTGTGGGACAGGAGGGAGCCCATGCCCTCTTCCTCTGTCAGCATGGCGGGGCTTTACCGTCCAGGCCTCAAGTGTCTGTGCCGTGGTGGTCAAGTAACCGTGTATCTGAAACTTGGTCTGTCTTTCTACAGGTTTTCAGTACACACTAACTTGTGGGTGTCTGCTTGCATGTATGTCAGGATAGGTAGGTGTCTGTGTGTAGTGTGATCAGGGCATGTGTGAGAGAGAGAGAGAGAGAGAGAGAGAGAGAGAGAGAGAATGTCAGTGAGATCATACCTTGACACATCTCTCAGGTTAGGGAGTTTAGATTCTTGTTAACCTGTGATGACTTGGAAACCCAGAGTGTAGTGATCTGTGTCATTACCAGTGAGTATGGACACAGCTGGTGTGCCCCCCTCCCCCCGTCCAGCTTCCTGCTTGGTGCCCTATGGCCGTTGCTTCTGAGTTGGGATGTGTGTTTGCTGAGAAGTGTCAGGCTCTTCCCACCCGCTTAGCAGCTGAGCAGTTCCCTTTTGGGGCTCTTTGTGAACCTGCCTCGCTATTAATCTACCTGTTAGTAAAAGAGATTACAATTGCAGTAATTACAGGGCGCTATGTCTCCAGTCAGGAGTAGGGCTGAGTGAGTGGCGCAGGGTGGGGGTGGCGGCCAGCCCCGCAGGAAGCTGCTATTAAAAGCGCGCGTGCTTGGAGTAGCACAGGGACAGCGGCCCTTATGGCCCTTACAGCCGCGACCTCAGCAGGGCTAGCCAGGCCTGGGACAGGGAGCCGTGTGCACTTCATTACTGAGGGCGTCCCAGATGGCGGACACCTCCGGGCGGCACAGGCCCTGACTGCATGCCCTGCAGGCTCCATGCTGTAGGCTGCCTCTGACACTGGAGGGGCCTCTCAGGCATAGACACTGCCACTCTGAGATATTCCTTGTGTATAAAGTGTGGGTGGGGGATTCGGGGCCCCTTAGCAACCATTGCAGCTTACTTGAATGGAAACACAGAAGGGGCTGTTCTGTGCTCAGCCTGGGTTTCAGAGCTGTGTGAGTGAGGTGCTTCACAGAGAAAGGATGCGGGGCTATCTTCATAGTGCAGGCTTTTTTTCCGCCCCCACCCACAGTCCCCCAGTCCCCCGGTGCGTGGCTGTGTCTAGAAACACTGTCCTGTGGGGATGCTCCTGGTGCCCAACAGATGGAGGCCACACTGTGTGGGAGGAACCTCCACAGCGGATGTTCTCTGGCCTTGGTGTCTGAGGTGTCAAGGTTGAGAAACCCTGAGCAGAGCAGAACAGTGGCAAGGGAGGGTCAAGCTGAGGAGCACCCTGGGGGTGCTCCCTTGTGGAGGCTGGGGGTGCTTCTGCACTTCCAAATATGGGCTGTGAAGTTGGGAAAGCAGCGGCAGCTGCACCAAGGCGACACCTCCCTGTGTTAACTCCACGGCTGTGTCGTGGGCCTGCAGGCCTCGGACTAACCCTTTTTTTGTCAGACTCTTCCCCCCATGCAGGGCAAAAGCCAGACCTAAGGTTTGGGAGTCTGTCCATCTCACCGTCTGGGATGGTAGTTTCTGTTTTTGAAGCAGGGCTGGACTATGTAGCTTAGAGCAGCCCAGAGCTTGCAACCCTTCTTAAGCCTCATTTAAGTGCTGGGCTACAGGGCTTGTGTCAACACAGCTGGCCAGGGTGTCCTTACTGCCCACTAGGTACTTCCTTTGAGGGACACAGGGCTTATAGATCCTTCTGAGCAAGAAGGGCTGGCACCTTTCACTGTCCATCCCAAAAGGACACTGGCCACACTTGGCCTCTCCCTCCTGGGTCTTCTTTTCTGATGACTGGGGCTGGGCCCCCGAGCAGTGGAGCCCATTGCAGTGGAGGCTTCCTGCATGGGCCCTGAAGCTCCCCCTCCACTACTCTGTCCTGGTCAGCATGGTACCCTGTGGGCACCATCCCTCCCATTACCACTTTGTTTCCACCTTTGACTACCCACCCCTGCATGCCTTCCCAGGATGTGGTTGAGGAGGGTACAGTGTGTGGGGGGGTCATCCTATGGCGAGGTGGGTGTGAGCATCTGGCCTTATATTTTAGGATGTGTGCCTCGCTCGTCCGCCACGTGGTGGGGGCTTCTGTGCCCTCCCCACCTTTGGGCCCCTATGTCTCATGTTTTCTGCAGACAAAGCACTAGATTTTCAGCTGTTGTGAATGCTGCACTTCACAGCGAGTCCCCCTAATAGTGGAGTTGCTTTGCATTCCCCCACCTCTTTTTTTTTTCCTTGACAGCTCCAACCTTATAATTTTACCTTCTTTTACCTCACATGTGCTCCTTTTCTTTCCCTTCCTCTTCCTGGGGTTTTTGCTGCTCATCACTGGGGACCCCCTTTAGGAGGGATCACTCCTGACAAGAGAGGAGTGGCTCCCTGTCAAACATCAGGAGTTGATATTTTGTTTGGTGAAATGTCTGTAAATAGGCTGTGGGGTGGTGGTTCCCCATGGGCCTCTGTGCACTGGGGGTCTTTCTGTGTCTGTGCGTGTCTGTACACGTGTCGGGCAGAGACAGGCAGGGATGAGGAAGGGAGAGAGGCAGACCGTATTTTTCAGGGGGCAGGAGATGTAATCTGGGATGTATGTGAAGCAAACCCCTGATCAGGAAAGGGTTCTGGGCTGGCCGTTTGCAAGAGCTGAGGTGGGGCCGTCATTGCTGGCACGTGACTTCAACATCCAAGCATCCTGATGCTTAGAGGTCAGCGGTGAAGACAGTTCCTCCTGCCCAGTCCTGAGTGACTGGGCCTAAGATTGTGGGAGCCCATGCCTCCCTGTGCCGGGCCTCTGGAACCCCCGTTGCCTTCCATGGCCCTTCCTAAGCTTCAGGCAGCTTACCTTTCCTGGGGTTGGTTTTCAGCATTCTCTATGGAATCCCCCCAGCCGATTTGATTTTATAAGCTCGGCCACATCCGTTTTCCCCACCATTAGCTTTCCAGACCGCGGAATGCCCTGCCTGGAAGCTGTTCCACAGCCGACACCCTCCCCGAATCCATTTTGAGTAGCTCTTCTCTGGCCCCATTAGAAAATGTCGGCTCCAGCTACACTGCGCTCGCGAACAAAGGTGCAGAATGATTTTGGCTGCTTTGTCCAGGAAATAAATTCCTCTCTGGTGCCAGAAACCATTGAGTGGTGCCATGTGCTGAGCTACAGGGCCCGGTGCTGTGGGCAAGGTTACTGCACGGACGGATACTGTGGAAGCTAGGAGCCCATGGGAGGCACCCCTGTGTGTCTGTGTCAGCGGTCTGTTAGCCCCATCCCAGTTACGCCTGGAACCTTGCTCTGCTGGAAGCTGAGTGGCCCTTGTTTGAGGCCTTGGTACAGATGACCTGCTGGCCAGCAGCAGCTCCCCATATAGCCTGCCACTGACCATTGAGCATCCCCAATGTCTGGTTACTCCTAACTCTACCATCCAGCTACAGACAGATGTCTCATTGATACGTCCACCCCACAAGTGGTCTCCAGGGCCACCTGGCTTCCCTTTCCCTTTGGTTCCACATCTCTCGTGAGTGTACTACCATCTAAGCCTAGCATATAAGATTTCCTCCCTCCTGACCCCCACAGTGTCATCTTCTGAATTCCACTTCACTTCCAGATTGGTGTTTTATTGCACTGCAATTCACGTTGTAAAATTCACTACCAGTGGTCTCAGGCTTACAGGGATTTGTTTGACTCAGGAAATTTTGACATTGTGGTGGTTGGAAACGGCTATACTCATATAGCCGTTCTTCATTATTATTGCATTTGTTTATTTTGATGGAGAGGGGCACATGTGCACCACGACACATCTGGAGGTTAGAGGACAGCATGCAGGAACCAGTTCTCTGCCTCCACCATGTAGATCCCATGGATCAAAACTAGATCGTCAAGCTTGGCTCCTGAGCTGCCTTACCGACCTCCAAACAGTTATTCTGTTTTTCATTGTCAGTACTATAGTCAAGGAATCGCACGAAGTATTCAGTGCTTTCTTATAAAAATGGGCTTTCTGTTAGAGGACTTCTGTTACTTCAGGCTCATGCAATTGTCCTGAGTACTTTTTTTTTGTTTTGTTTTGTTTTTGTTGTTTGTTTGTTTTTTATTAGACAGGCTTTCACGTAGCCTAGGCTGATCTCCACCCTCTTGCCTCACTTCTCTAGCACATCCCCATTCCTGGCACAAATACGATGAAAGCAGGTTATGCTAAGAAATTATGTTTAGCACATTAAATACATTCTCAACTAAGAATATTTTCAATTTATGATGTCTGTCAGCAGACTAACCCATTGTAAGCTGAGAAGCAATTGTACTTTATCTTAAGAACCTTTTATTAACTGGGTGGTGGTGGTTCAGGCCTGGGGAGACAGAGGCAGGTGGATCTCTGTGAGTTCAAGGCCAGCCTACAAATTGAGGTGCAGGACAGCCAGGGTTACACAGAGAAACCCTGTCTCAGAACACAAAACAATTCCTTTTATTATTATTATTGTGTATGTGAGAGAAAGAGACTGCATGGTGTGCGTGTGTGTGTGTGTGTGTGTGTGTGTGTGTGTGTGTAGGTCAGAGGACAACTTTGTGGAATTGGTTTTGTCTTTCCACCTTTATGTGGTTGCAGGGATCAAACTCCACTATTTCGGCTTATGCAGCAAGCACCTGACTCTCTGAGCCCTCTCTCTGGCCTGCAACTGTATTTTAAAGTTAAAATTTTATGACATTTAGTAGATTCACAATACTGCAATCATTGCCACTATCTAATTCCAGAACAATGCCATCATTCCGAGAAGAAACTCTGTATCTGTAAGTAGTTAGTCTCATTTATCCATCTCCCCTGGCCCCTGATAACCATGAATCTGCTTTCTTCTCTATGAATCTGCCCATTCTGGACATTTCATATAAACGGAAACATACAATCTGTGGTCTTGGGGAACGGAGTGTAGTTATTTTCAGATATCATCCATGCTGCATATGTTGTATTGATGGTTTATTCCTGTGAAGGGTGAAAAATATTTCATGGTATGGCCATGACACACTTTGATGGTCATTCATCCACTGATAAGACACTTGAGGTCTTCCCCTGGCCCCTTTTTCTGAGACAGGTCACCCGGGCTGGCCTGAGACTCTACCACCTGCCGTTGCCCTGTGATTGATGGGATTAAAGGTGTGTGAGCCACCATGCCTGGTAGGTTCCCCCTTCGGTAGTTGTAAACAATTCTGTGTAGCATTTGTGTTCACATGTCCTGCTTGGATATAGATTTCCATTCTATAGGTATTTGGGAGGGGCACTGTTGCCTCCTCCAAATGCACAATTGCATTTAACTGGTAGCTGGTCCCACATTCTTCCCCATCCATGTCCTTGGCCCAGAAGTGCTTATACAGGTACCCAGGGTCACTCATGGTTGGGTCCCTGATGACCCTTCCATCGCCGCCACCCCCCTCATGCCATGTCTGCCAGCATTAGCAGCCTTCCGCAAGCCAGCAGCCCAAAGTGCTGGCCCTGCCTCTGGACTCCTACTCACATTTTTCTCTGCCTGTCTTCTTGTTTCTCTTATGTTTGAGGATCTCTGTCTCTTGTATCCTAGCCCAGCTGTCACCCCACTCCACTTCTCATCCTCAGATCCAGTTCCTCCATTTCCATGGTGTACCCAGCTTCCAGCTACAGGGTCCTTTGTCTGGGCCAGTTTTTGTTTTGTTTTGTTTTGTTTTGTTTCTGGTTCCATGTCTGCTCTTACCTGGCATCTAGCAGGTATAACAGGTACTTAACAAGCACACATGAATTTGTAAGGTGGTCCACAGGATTTTCTGAGTGTTCGAGACATGTAGCTAGGTGTGACCCATGCCTATGCCCTGCAGACATGCAAATGCACATAGGATTGGAGCCTGCCTTGGGATATATCCTGGACCTCTGGGTATCAGCTGCTCTGTGGCCCCATAGAGCAATTAAAGGTGATGAATAAGACAGGACCTCCGGAGCCCAGAGTGATACTGAGTTCCAAATAAGTGACCTGCTGTCATAGACTCCCACTCTCCATTCCCTCCTCTTGTAAGGGAGCAGCTGAGCAGCCTGAGACAGATGGGGCTGGGAGGTGGCCCTGGGCAAGGAGCAGTCAAGCCCTGAAACTACCTGGCCTTGATAACTGGTGGAGAGGTGGGGTTGCCCTTCTCCCCACTCCTTTAGTCACACAAACGCAGCTGCCCTGCTGTTTGAGTGCTGTGCTGGGCCCTGTAGCCCGAGATGAGCTGAAACCATCTCAAGGGGTTGGGGACACTGTCCTGCCCTGTATTAGCTCCCTTTAGAGGCAGCTAGCTGGTCACAAGTGAATCACTTAGTTTACTCTCTACCAGATGGCCTGAGGTGGGTGGGTGCTGAGGTGGCACAGGGCCACCTCATTGCAGGCCCAGGGAGAGACGAGTTTGTCTGGGGGCTGTGGAGATGGGGAGAGAAATGCAGGGAGGGAGTGCCGTCTGGCCCAGAAGGGTATATTTAGTCCTTTTACTCCTTTTCCCATGGGTCTTCCCTTGCCTAACCGGGATTCCAGCTCAGGTCAGCTAGACACACACACACACACACACACACACACACACACACACTTTTTCCCTCAAGCACAGCAGGTTCAGCCAACAGTAGCAGCAAGGCTTGCTGACAGTCCCTCCTCCTCCTCCACCCCCTCTGCCCTCCTTGCTCAGTTCTCCCTGGGCCTCTTCCCCACGTGGCTCATTACAACTCCAGTTGTTCAGGTCTTGACCTCAAGAGCCTTCCCTATTGACCCCTGACCAGCGATTCTAATCTGTGTCAACAGGCCCCAGGGGTTAAAGAAACACAACCCGTTGCTGCAGCCTTAGCAGGTGCCTGGAGGGGGCAGGGCAGCTCTGGGAACTTCTGTACTACTGGGGGCAGGCTCAGCACCACCCCCCCCTACCATGTCTGCTTTCCGTCTGAGCTCTCTCCTCTTCCCTCTCCAGGACAGTCCCCTCCCCAACCCTCACCTCTGGCTTTCCATTCTTCTACAGGCCACCATTTCCTTTTTGTACCCACTCTCCACTCTGCAGATGGGATTTGAGACAAAGTGCCTTCTGGCATGCCAGTACTGTTCAGGTTGATACCAAAGTTGAGTAGCTTGCTGCCTTTGCACTGCTGATTGGCACACATTTTCATTCTCTTCCCCTCTCCCAACTACTTAAATTTTAGTTGGGAGCTTTTACCAGAATCCTGGCAAGGGACTATTGAAACATGAACCCCTGCTCCCTGACCCCCCACCCCAGAAGTTGGACCTTGGACCAGCCTAGGCTGCTCCAGCTTGGGGCTAAGCTGACAGTCCTGTTTCTATATCCACACACTCACCAGATGGGACCCGTGCCGTGCCTCTCCTGCAAGGAAATCATACATAACCATCATAGGAAGTGGGGAGCCACTGTGGTCACCCCACCTCACCGTCTTTGGCCTCTAACCCTTAAGATGACCTTTCCCTTCATGGGCAGCTGGAGAGAAAAGTACAGGTGCCAACTGTTGGGTGGCCAGGGCAGGAATGGAGCCAAGTGAGAGCTGAGAGCCGAGTGGGCCAGGCATACTGGGTGAGCTCATGTGGGGGTCTTTCTGGTGCTCTCCAGAAACTAAGACAGGAGCCAGGCCCCCTTGGGGCACCCTTGGCATCTCCACCCCTTTCCTGAGTGCACTGTCTCTCTTCTGACCTTACTTTCTGTCCCTACTCTCCACTCCCCCACCCCCACCCCACTTCCCTCTTCCTTCTTTCTTCTTTCTGGCTCTGGCTCCCTGGCAGGCTAGAAAGCAATAGACAAACTCTCCAAAATTTTTAAAATTTCCCAAACTTTTCCAGATGCCAAGAAGGGGCCAGAGAAACTGGAATTGCAGAGCGGGGGACTAAGGGAAGCTGTTCCACAGCCTGTCCCTCCTCCTCCAGGGGAGCAGGATTGTGCCAGCACCATGGGCAATCCACCTTGGAGGTCACACGGCTTCCAGCCCGGAGAGCCCAGGGAGCCTGGCCCCAGGGTGCCCTAAGTTGGGCCTGATATGACAATATGTGGGAACCAGAAGAGGCAGTGTGGGCACAGTACGGGGTCAATCCCTCTCTACTCCCCCAAAAGGGTTGCTGCCCCCTCTCTGCTGTTCTGTCCATCCACTCCCTGGACACCTCCTAAAACAAAGGCCTCTTTGTGGTCCTGGCCCACTGGCCAGCTGCCAACTGCATTCTTTGCGTGTTTCCTGAGCAAGGATCCTGGCTCAGTGGTCCGCTCCTCCCCCACCCTGCCTAAGCACCCCCCACGCCCCCCACCCGACCGTCCCCCCCACCCCGCTTGACTCTTGGTGGTTTCTCCAAGTCCCCTCTCTCCTTCCACAGTTGCCACCTTCCCTATGGGAAGGAAGACCCCCAGGAAGGAACCAGCCAAAAGGCTCAGCGCATCTGTACAGCTAGAGCCATCCAACAGCCCCCCCCACCACACCACACCCCCGCTGGCCAATGGGTCCTGAGAGCCCCTCACTCTGGCTGTCTTTGGTCGGGCTGTGGACTGAGGACTGGGGAGGCCTTGGGTGGTGTGTTTCCCTGCAATTCTAAGGCCTGTTTCTGTTGCTGAGGCTGGCACCCCAGGGAATTGTTTCCCTCAGGGGTAGATCTGCGTCCTTAGCAATCCTCCTGCCCCATCTCCGATCTGTTCCTGCACACGTGCTCCCCTACTGGCACCTATCCCACTCTGCAACAGCGGGTGCAGCCTCCTTGGGTAGGCACTGTGGAGTGGGGGTGGGGTGGCCTCACTTTGGAAGGTGAACACATTGGAGTACAGGCAGATACACACTCTCCAGCCACCGTGGCACCCGGTCACAGATGCATAGTGTCCTAATGAAGTCCTAGATCTCTCTGCTGGGTGGCCCCTCCCCCCTTGTTAAAAAATGTTCATAATTTGGAAAGAAAAGGAACGTTTTACAAGCTGGCGGATCTAGAGAACTTTCCATCAGTTTTTTTTTTCTGTCCTTGTGGTGGGTGGGGCCCATTTTTCCCTCCCTGCTCTCTTCTGCTCTTCTCATACTCTCCCTTTCCCCGCCCCAGCACACCCGAGAGAGCTGGCGCGCGCGCACGCACACACACACACACACACACACACACACACACACACGTGCCCCTACCTACCTACCTTAAGGAGACCTCTAAACAGCCATCATTCCAGAAAAGCTAGTGGGGTTTGAGGATCTGTGTGTGCCCTCCTGGGCCAGATCCAGGCTCCTCACCCCTCCCCCACTGGCTAGTCCCACTACAGGAGAATCTTCAGAGCATTAAGGAGGCTGTGCCAAGCAAGACCCAGGCCCAAAGCCTGCTCACCCTCCCCTGAGAACTGCTGCGCCCTCCTTCTGGGCGGGGGTCCCCTGGGTCCAACACTGCCAGGGAGGGAGCCGGTGCTTAGCTCACTGCTTCGGCATCTGCCCTCCCCCCCACCTCTGGTGTGAGGGCCAGCCGTACTCCCGCCAGCGCCTCGCTCCCTAATAGCTTTTTAAGTCCAACCACATGTGTCTGAGGAGCAGAGCAGTGCCGCCCCTCCTGCCTCAGCTCTCCCCCCTGGCTCCGTGAGACCACCCTCCACTTACAGCGCCTGGGGCTGGGAAAGGGATCTGCTTGCCCCAGGCCCATCAGAACAAGACCAACTGGTGACGGTCTGGGAGAAGCTCAGGAGGGTCGTTCGAGGGCAAAACTCTGTTTGGTCCTGGGGTTCGGGGTCCGTTTCTCCCCGAGCTGCCTGGGTGTCTGCGCCAAGTTAAGACTCCTTGTTTGTGCATGTGCCTCAGCGCCAGGGCCTTGTGCCAATGCTGCTCTCCTTGAACCCAGCCCCATTGGAGTGACCCCACAGTCGCCCCTCTGACTCAGTACACGTGCGGTTCCCTGTGCGTGTGAGTGGTCTATCGGGAGGCCTGTGGGGTGCGGTTTCGCAGGAGGGGAGTAAGGGCTGGGAACAGACTAGCAAGCAGGCCTGGGGTCCTAATGAGAAAATTGCTTCCAGCCAGTGAGCCCTGCTCTGCGGCTGAAATTGCATCCAGCCCCAGCCAGTTTGAGCTAAAGAAGACCCCGCCCTTTGGCAGAGCGCGGAGCAGCTTGAGCGCGACTCATTCTGCCGCCCCTGCCCCACGCACCTAGGTTGGGGCTCCTTAGCCCTCAGTCTCTTGGGCTGGCCTGGATTCTGCACCCTCGTCCTCAGGATGTAAAGGAGGGAGAAGAGCTTTCCCCTCCTTCCCCTGCCACACGGCAGCGGACACATACCCACTCTGTGCAGAGGGCTCATAGAAGGGGGCTGGAGGAAGCGAGGCCACCTGCCAAGTGGCATTTGGCTTACCGAAAAAGGGTATCCAAGGCACCCAATTCTCCTGCGGCCTAGGTACAGATCCACCTGTGTGGAGTCCTGTCTTCTAGTGGAGTTTATGCGGCTTAGGAGCTCAAAGCTGGGCTTCTCTGTACTTCCAGAGCATAGCACCCTACCCTAGGAAGGACATCCCAGTGGGTGAGAGACTGATTTAGCTTGCTTGCTTTTCCTCTCTGTTTCTCACTTGTTTGGGGGCTCTGACTAGAACTAGCTACATCATTTGTGGGGCTCAAAGCAAAATGAAGATGCTGGGCTTCAAAAGTTAAAAATTTCAAGCCAGTGACATCAGAAGCCAAGGCCACAAAGGCAGCTGAAGGCAGCTCAGTTTTGGAGGAGAGTTGGTACCACATATATACTTCTGGCTTGAGACACTGGCTCTTCCTGATTGGATCAGAAGGCCCCTTACTGCTGCTGATGAGCTTTGAGGGAGACTTGTGGACTCTGGGACTCGGGCGTAGGGATAGAAATCTTTAGTCTTTGTTCTCTGCTGATGCAACATCCCCCACCCCAACTTTTGGTCACCTTGTTTTCTGGCTTTTAGAGATGGTTATTAAAGAGGAGGGAAAGAGATCCCGCTACATCCTCAATGCTGTCAGAGCAAGACTGCCCGGTCACCCCTGGAGGAGCAGAGATAATAGACTCACAGCCCTGGGAATGAGTAGCCCTAAGTGAACCTGCAGCCCACTGGGCCCAGGAGGTGTCCGGTTGTTCAGGTTGTCCTGGACCCCTGGGTGGAGCCTCCTGTAGCTACAAATTTCAAAAACTGTGTGGAGGAAAAGCAGGGAGCTAGCAGGGGTGCTCAGGGAAGAAGGCAGGAGGAAGGAAACAACCCCATTGTCATCCCTAAATTACTGGCTGGGATGGCAGGGGAGGAGGCGGAAAGCCGACATTGTTTACTTAATTAAAAGTAAACAACAATTTGCCGCTGCCAGCCTCCCATTAGCTGTGTGTGGAGCCCTAGAGCAAAATGGAGACTGACTTTAGGCTTTCACTCCCACCAAGCTGACACCCTCAGCCTTGGCTTCTCCCTGATGAAGTCCTTACTACCTAGATCCCTTTCTGCTCAGGCCCAGGAGGGAGGGAGAACCAAAAAAAATTCCAGGAGTATTCCTGGTCCTGTGGGTCACAATATATGTATTGAGATGCTGTTTCCAGACATGGTGGGGACTCGAGTCTGCTCCTGCTATGTGGCAGTCAGCCCAGGTTGTGCCAGTGAAAGAGTTGCTACTCCTCCCAGCCAGATGCTGTTCCCTGAGGAAAATGTCAGGCCGCATGACCTAGAGGCCCAGTCTACACTACCTGGAGGCCTGGGGCCTCTCTGCCCACCTCCCACATTTCCCTTTTAGCAGCTTATAAACATCCTTCTTCCATCTTTTTGGCTCTGCTCCCAGAAGGAGGCTCCTGGAGGCTGAGGAGAAAGTCAAACTCCTCAGGGGCCTTGAGAGAGGGCTGCTGGAACATCTCTCCTCCAGGCCAAGACTGCTACAGAGAACCTGGAGCTGGGGAACTACCCTAAATAGGATAGTGAGTGTGAAGGGTTGTGGGGAGCTTCGGGTGACCTCTGGGTCCTAGAGAGAACACCTTTTCAAAGGCTGTCACAGTGATACAGAAAGCAGGATTCAGTCTGGATCTTGCTCAAGTGAGACCTCAGAGGCTTGTCACCTGCTGAGAGAGTCACAAAGGCACTGGGGCACATGGAACACACCCAGGACCTTGTCCTTTGCAGAACACTCTCTAGCCTTTTGGGACCAAGTGACCAGGTGGGAGTGTAGCTCAGAAAAGAGGCTGGCCAAGAACACACATGCCAAGACTGCAGCCCAAGGGGCAACCGTGAGAAAGGCCTTTTAGTGCGTGCATGGAACCACAGGGTTCAACTGCTGCCCCAAGAGAGGCAGCCCTGTCCCCTGGGAACCTCTGTAACTGTGCAGACGGTTTGGTCGGGGCTTGCAGGAGGCTTAGCACCAAATGAGTAAAAGCCTGACCTACAGAACATGGACAGCCCTCACGCTGCACCCCAGATGCTGTGATTGTCTTCTTGTTCACAGTGTGAGGATTAAGATGCCTCCAAGAAGATTTGGGTTCCCACTTTGCCACAGTCTCACTATTCTGCCTCTTCCTTTTTTTCACTCTCTCTGCCTCTCTTCATCTTCCAGGGTCAGGACACACACACACACTCAGATCTCAGGATTCACACACACACACACCAGGACATTCACAGGCACTGGCGCACAGAACAATCTGGGAAGTCGGTCCTGCACGCTTAATTGAATTAAGGGGCTGGGTTGGCAGGACATTGTGTGTCTGAGCCACAGTCTCTTATGTGAGGCAGGAGGCGACCACTCAGGCTCCCTGTGCAAGCTCTCCCTTCAGTCTTTCCCCTCCAGCCCCCCCCCCCCCCACTTCCCTTGCCAAAGATCATGCAAAGGGACATCCCTCTTAGTCGCTAGTTGCTTTCTCCCCGTGTTACTCAGCTGGTGTTAGTTGAAGGCTGGAGTCTCCTGAGAAGGCGTCCCCAGACTGAGGCTGGCACACTTTCAGGGATAGAAGGGCCCAAGTCAGTCTCCCCTCTGCGTTTCCACTCTGTGTTTGCGTGGGAGCTGCAAGGTGCTGCTGATTGGAAAGGCGGTGGTGCACATCTTTGGTCTCAGCACTCAGGAGGCAGAGGCAGGTAGATTACTATGAGTTCGAGGATAGGCCAATCTACAGGGCGAGTTCCAGAGCATCCAGGGCGACACAGATACACAAAGAAACCTTGTCTTAAAAAAAAAAAAAAAAACCAAAAGGCAGGAATGGTTTGCTCTTGGAACTCCAGGCACCCATACAAATGGCCAGTAGCCCTAAGAATGGGTGTAGAGGTTGGAGGCTCAAGGTGCTGGAGGCTGAGGCTCTTCCTCACCTTAACCCAGGGGGAGTAGAGTGCTGCAGAGCTGACAATTCTTTATTGAGTTCTCTCTCATCCAGCCTTCATACACCCTCACTGAGTCTCTGCTTTGTCAGGGTCTGAGGTGTGTGATCTCAGCCCTTAGTCACTGGCAATTGATCACCACAGTGAGGGTGATTCCAGCCTGCAGCCAAGGCTCAGTGTGAGACATCATCACAAGAGCCTAGCTTTGGTCACTGGGAAAGGCTCATCAGGAACAAGACTAAAGACGGCAGGCCAGCCCCCCATGAGCCATTTCCCAGAACAGCACGTGCTGGGTCCTGCCCCTGCTCTGCCCCAGATCCACAGCTTAGAAGAAGCCTGAGCAAGCTATTAACAGCTGGCAGTGAAGGCATCCAGAGAGCACTGGAGGAATCCCAGCCCTTCTTAAGCCCGGTGGGTAGGGGCTGCCTCCCTTGACTACTGTGTGCTGGGGTTGAGGACTGGCCAGTGGATGAGGGAAGCAGCCAGGCCCAGCCAGCCCCTTCGAAGTGATCTGTACTGCCCAGGGTCAGGGGGGCTGCAGGGCGGGGCCTCACCTCGGCTAACCTCTGGGCAGAACAAAGGGGCCTTTCTCTGCCTGCAGCCTGGGAGGGTGTGCCTACTCCTTCTGCTGCCATTGCAGGCTTTACTGTGCCGATGTTTTGTTTTTGTTTTTGTTTGTTTGTTTTTCCTCCTCCCCCCTCCCTGACTTCTCCATTTCTTTTCCTGTCTGAGGTTCCTAATCAGGCTTTCAGTTTCCATTTTTTCACTACTGCAAGGTGGGTGGTGAAAGAATTTTCCAAGAGTTATCAACTGCAGAGGCAAGTTAGCACCACCAAGAGGTGAGGGTGTCTGGGGCATGTTGGGAGCACTCTTGGGGTGAACAACTGAAAACTCTGAAGTGGGGGCAGCTTACTGGGGCCAGGGTGGGCCCACGCTTTACATCGCGCTTCTCCTCACCTCCCTTTTGAAGCCTCCTTCCATCTGGTCGCCCACTGCAAGCTGTTCCTAATGAATGTTCAGGGGAGCTCGGCCCTGATTGTATCCCAGTATGCGCTTGGCAAGGGCAGTCACGGGAGCCACTGCCTTGGGCAGCTCCGTTCCTGGTGGTCACACTGGGTCCTTACCCTTGCTGTTGGGCCCTGTCAAAGAGAACCCTGTCCGTCTGTGTCTGCGGAACTTCTAGGCCAGCACCCCAAGGGCTCGCCCTGCAGTGACCGGCAGAGGGCAGCTAGTCGTTAACTCGATGCGCCACCTAGCTACTGTGTTGGGGAGCGCAACGCAAAGCTCCTCCAGCCCCTTCAGAGTCCTTAGGGACTTTTGGCACCTGCTAGCCCAGATGGATAGGTGGATTGGTCATTGTGTTCTGTAAATAGCCTGAGTTTCCCCTATACGTCTGTAGAACCTTCTATGAAACTGTCCTTAGTGAAAATCAAGTCCCCACTTAACTTCTCATCTGCCGAGTAGGTCCAGGCTGCATTGCACTAAGATGCCAAAGAGACCACCTAAGGGGCCTAATAGGAAGGCGAAGATTTGGGCCCAGGCTTCTGAGTCTAGGCCCGAAGTCCTTTCCAGCCCCCAGTGCCACACCAGCCTTGCCCGGGCTCACCAGGATCAGATTAGAAAATTGGAGTTAGCATGGCATGGTAGTGCACAACTTTAATCCCAGCATTCTGGAGTCAGAGGTAGGTAGATCTCTGAGTTCAGGCCTAGCCTTGAACAGAGTAAGTTCCAGGATAGCCAGAGCTGCACAAAGAAACACTGTCTCAAAAAACTAATGACAACAGACAAGGTTTTACAAAAGACAACAACACAACAAACAGGTCCTTCCTGTCTTGTCTAAATGGCTCTGGATGGCAGCAGCCTTTGGGACTCCCAGGTGGAAGAGGAGCAGGCCAGGGACAAAGTATTTGCTTGTCCTTTCCTTTTCTAGGTGCCCTGGGCTCCTTCTGTCCATCTAGTCCTTTGATGTGAGGCTCAGTTGGGGTTTACAGGAGGAATAAATGTGGGAATGGAAAGCTGGTCTGTCTTCAGCGGGGGAGGAAGAGGAGGAAGGAGCCAGCTAGGAGCTGCTCTGTTGGGGGAGGGGGGATCAAAGTAATAGCCACAGTTGCAAGAAGGATCTAGGAAGGGCTCTGTGGAGTGTGAGAGGTGGTGGAGGCACAGGAGCAAGCATCCTCACAGAGCTTTTGGTTCAGGGAGGGGTCCCCACCCAGGCAGCCTGCAGCCGATCCCGGGGACTCTCCTGCCATCCAGAGCCTCCTCCCCCACTCTGCCAGTGCTGGCCCAGCTGGAGGCTGCTGCCCAGGGGGGTAGGGTTTGAAGATAGGGCCACCGAGTCCTCCTGAAACATCTGATTATGGGGTGTTTTCCTCTCTCACTAACCACAGTTGGTCTGCCACAGCCAGGGTGCTGTCCTGTAGGGGCTGAGATGGGTACTTTGACCCACCTTGCCCTCTATGGTGAGCTGAGGTAGTTGGGTTCTGCCAGGTTTTTCCCACTAGGGCTCCCAGCATTCTTGGATGAGTTCTCTTTGGGATGGCAGGGCAGTGGGCAGCAGGGGGAGCAGGGCTAGAGAAACAGGATAGCAGAGGTGCAAGGACACATGCCCTGTCCCTCCATCGCTACCCCTCAGGCTCCACTTCCTAAACTACAGCCTAGCAGCCTTCCCTGTGCTAGGCTGACTGGACTCACCTCTCTGCCCCTCACCCCTCAACTTGTTCAGAAATCTTGGGGATAGGCATGGAGGCTTCTGGTCCTGTGGTTTCTCTGCCGAATGCTCGTACGTAGATGCTAGCAAGGAGAAGCAGATCACCCTTTCAGCTTCATTTTACCCCTAAAGCAGCGCTCTGCAATTGCTGCCTCCTTTCTTTGCTCCCCTTCTACCTGTCCCCAAGGCGACCTCTGGCCCTTTTGCATAGGCCTCCCTCCACAGGCTTCTTGGCCTGGCCCTAATTCCCTTCCTAACTCTTCCCTCTCTGCCAGCCCCTCCTGGAAGCTCTTGCTGGTCCCCGTCAGTCACCTATGTGACCTTCAGAGCCTCTGTTGCCCCTCTCAGCCTAGGGCTGGCATTAGGGACTAGTACTCTTTCCCTTCATGAATAATTAGACCAAGGGCAAATGTGTTTGGCTGGGTCGGGGGGGGGTGTCACCCAGTCCTGGGAAGGGGAAACACTATTAATAGCCCAGGAGCAGCTGGGGATAGGCGTGGATATCTGGATAGCCTAGCCTGGCCTGGCCTGGCCTGGGCAACTCAAAGGTCCGGAAAGGGCAATGCTGGAAATAGAGAGAGGGAGTGGGGTGAGGCTCAGGTCTTCAAGCCCTGGGCTGGGGTGGGGCATACGCTCCCCACCCCCAACACGGATCTTCCAAGGCATTCTCCACTGTCAGTTTCTACCCATCACTTTGAGGAGGGCCAGGTTCTTAGGCTAGGGACCACTTGTCTGGACCTCACGATCATATGATCCCTGGATTCAGGCCCTTGGAAATGCTAGATGCAGCTTCTGGCAAATGCTGGCACAGCCAACATGGCCAGAGGTGGATTGTCTATAAAGAAGGCAGGGCTGTGGGCAGCAGGAGGTGGTGCCTGCTATCCCAGGGTTTCTTCAGCCCGCTCAACTCCAGGATTGAGCAGGGCAGTGCAAGGCAGGTAGTTAAAGCTGGGACCCTGGAGTCCAAGGGCAAGCACTGTCTTCCCCCTTCTGTTGGCCGTGCCCATCTCCCGGTGTCTTTCCTGTCTCTCCCTGTGGTGAGCATCCCCAGACCATTTACTATGACTGTTGTAGGGAGGACATACTTGTAACAGGGGCGCAGCTGGGTCTGCCTTTCAGTGGCTGAGAAATCCCTCCGCTGCTGTTTACAGAAGGTAGTGACCCAGGCCCCGCTGCTCACTACTGGGGCCCCTGGGTCCAAAAACTACAATCTTGGATATACTTAGTACGTCATGGGTGAGTTGAAGTGGCATCTGAGCAGAGCCTGGCGGGGGTGGGGGCGGGGTAGCATTTCAGCAAGCAGAGATGAAGAGAAACTACAACGTAAGAATAGCCAGCGTTCAGGGAGCTGCTTTGGGCCATGTTTCCTACTTGCTCCTTATCCAGGAACCCAGTAGGCAGGTGTTACCTGAAGCTACAGCCAAGGAACCAGTGTGAACTCTACTGAGGCCGCTGGCCTGGGAGGTCCTGGAACACGGACCTTACCTGAGTGGCCGGTGCCTTTGCTGCCTGCCTGACTTCTGTCCTCCTTTAACTAGATGTCTTCTTTGTTCCCTCTGTGCTAGGATAAAGCCAGGGTCTCCAGACTGGTAGCGTACCCACGTAGTTCCCCTGCAGCCTAGACCAGTAGTGTCTTCCTGGGAGGTTCAGACTCAAGCAGAAGAGAAGAGAGCCTGGGCCAGGTGGCTTCTGCTTCTCCTTATCCCACTGAGAGGCTTACCTGCTCCTTCGGCAGCCTCTATACTGTCTCCTGCCCGTTAGCTCTGGTGGGAATTTTGCTCTGGTGGAATCCCCTGCCTGTGGCACCTCTGAGGCATCCCGCTGGGACAGTCTAGCTGCCTAGCGAGCCCTGTGAGCCCTGCATCTGCTTGTTTTCTCCTGGCCTGGGAGGGCTGGGTCTACCCGTGGGCCTACACACCTCTCCAGTGTTGTGGCTCAGGGCCTTTACAGCCGTCTCAGGCTGGGTGCCTTTGCCTGTGTCCCTCCCTGGGTGCATCTGTTCACATTCTCACCTCCTTCCTCTCCTCTACTGGCCTCTGCCAGAGAGACAGAACCCCCGTTCCTGTTTTATAGGAGAAAAATGTGAGTGTAGGAATACCCTCTCCGTATTCGAAGGTGAGAGAGGGAGTCTTGGTGGCTAGAGAGCTTCCAATTGGGGTTCCATTTCCACAACATGGGTGAGGGTAAGCACGGGCCAGCCTTCTCATAGAGGACCCGAGGCTCTTAAACAAAGCCTGGCTGTGGACTATAGGAAGAGAGCAGACCAGTGGCTCCCCCCTCGACCTGGGGAACCCGCAGACTCATCTCCCTAAGAAGCAGGGACAGAAAGTAGTGCAGAGGGTAAAATGTCACTTTCCCATGCTAGCCGTGGTCCACCAGGGTCTCTGTTGTCCAACCTGTTGGGCCATGCGCTTGTTTTTCCTTCTGCCTCAGCCCTCAGGTAGATAGACCCTGTGTCCCTGTGGTGATGCCTTAGTCTCTTCCTCTTTCTCTCACTTACTCCCTCTGGTGCACCCACTGCTCCCCTGACAGGTGACTCAAGTCAAAGCTGAAGCCTTTAGGCCTGCTGCAGAGGTGAGGAGGGAGAGTAAAGAGGAAGGCTGGTGGAAGTATGATGCAGCCTCCTTACCCACCCACAGCTCCAAGGCTGTGCTTCCTGCTCAGGTTCCTGCGTCTGAGCTGTGAAAATCTACCGGTGACAGGAGGGAAGACCCGGCCTCTGGACTGCTATGGGTTTTGTGCTAGCGCAGGGACAGGTAGGGAACGTAGGGAAGAGCGAGGGAGACCTGAGAAGCCCCTTGTCTGCCCAGCCCCGCCTCCCTCTGCCCTCTGGCTGCCCTGCACTCTCAAGGACTTCCTCAGTCCAGGTCCCCAGTGTCCTGTTTGCTGAGACAGGGAGAACCCCTTTGTGACCCTTCCCCCAGCCCCCGTCCATTGCGGGCCCCTCCTCAGGGTGTCTCGGATTCTCTGACTTGGGTTTCAGGAGGCACAATAGTCACATTCTGCAGCTCTGATTGCTGCAGGCTGGGCCTCTGGCTCTCCTTCAGATTGGGTTTCCTGTGCCCTGGACACTCCGGAATCACAGAGGAGGGGGCGAGGCAGGCAGATGAGAGGCAGCCCTAGGGAGGGCAGAAGTGGGATCTGGAATGACACCCTGCCTGCCTCTGGACCAGCAGTTTGCCGTAGTTGAGGTGTTCCTTTCTGTGGCTCTGGATGTTCCGTATTACTCCACCTGTCCTTGACACTGAGAAAGGGCTGGTGGCATCTGCAGCTGGTGAAGGAGGGTACATAACAAGTGTGCTCATCCGAGTGTACCCACATGCCTAGGTATGCTTTTGGAGTTTAGCCGAGGCTGATCTGTGCACCCCTCCTGGCCCCTGAAGAATATGTTGGGTGAAGTCCATGGAGGCAGCTGGCCAGCGAGCTAAACGCAGCTGCCCCCTTGCAGAATGCGCTTGTTTCGCGTGGGAGCCGTGGAGTGTTGGCTGTAGTGAGCAGGAATTCCTCCCTCACTTGCTAGGAGCCATAAATACATCCTTGTCTGTGGTTGGGGATATATATACACACACATACATCAGGGTTTTGGGCAATGCTGGGCTCTGGCTATGAGAGCTGTCCTCCAGAGCTCTGCTTAAGAGGCAGTCTTCTACACACACACACACACACACACACACACACACACACACTCACACACACACTCACACGTGTGCAAGCAGACAGAATCAAGGAAGAAAGGGAACTGCAAGGAAGTATAGGAATGTAGAGGGAATGATAGAGTCTTAGGGACCAAAGAAAACCCAGAGATAAGAGACAGGCAGCTTTATGGGAGGTATTTTGTTTTGTGTTTTGTTTTGTTTTGCTTTGTTTTGTTTTCTGTCCCAAAAGACATTGAGGGGCATAGGAAAAGGAAGGGCCCACGCTGGCCACTGTCAGTTGCATGCCGTCTGACACCTGTAACAGCAGGGGAATGGCCTGTGGTATAGGAGAGACTAGAGAGCACTCCTGCAAGAACCTGCAGTCAAGGCCTTTCTGTAGAAGCCACTTGAGCCCATGCCCAATCAATCCAAATGTATCATTTGCCCCTTCACAGCCCTGCCTTCCAGAAACCCTGCAGAGTAGCTAGGACAACTGGCAGGGTGGCCTCTGCCTCAGAGGCATACCTTGTATGAGCAGCCTGGGTCTTCAGAGAAAGACAAGAGCTGTACACTGGCATCTCACCAGTGGTCTGACCCATAACCACACATTAGTACTGAGAGTGAACTGTGAGCCAAACCTGGCTCAGGTAGGCTGGGCTCAAGCTACCTGCCCATGTAGGGCATCCATCAAACAAGGGTAGGGCCTATTCTTAGGCAGTTCCATTCGAAGGGCAGAAAGAGAGACACGTTGGAGCCTGGAGGAGTTTTGTTCTTCAACTCCGGGACTTAAGAGACCATTGAATTGTCTTGGGTTGGGTCCAGGGGAGGTGGTGGTGAACCCTTTGTCCTGGTTCCTTCTCTGAAGGAAGTGGTAGGAGCCCCAGGCTCTGCAGAAAGTGAGTGCAGGGAGGAGCTTTATTTCTTTTTCCCAGCCGGGGCCAGCCTGCGCTGAATGGAGACTGGAGCTGTAGCTCTTGCTTGCGTGGCAGCCAAGCTGAAGAGGCAGAAGCAAGCAAAGCCCCCAGGAAATATAGCCACAGCAAACTGAGGAGCCAGTGACAGTGACAGTGTCCAGTGTGGGCTGGGCAGAACAGGATAAGAGATGAGGCAGCACCTGCCTTGCTGTGTCTGAGCCAGTATCATCCCTGTCCCTCCGCTGTTCCACAGGCCACCAGCTGGCCCATTGTCCCCAGTGAGAAAGCAGACACTGAAGGGGGTGTGGGCAGGGGCTCACTACTGTCTGCCCATTGGCAGGGGCTCCCAGAGAAGAGTGGTGATGGACTGGGGACAAGGAGGGAGGAAAAGAAGGTGGCTGAAATGAAAAGGCAGACAAGGCGAGGCCAGAGCAGGGGAAGACCACCCTCTACCTCCAGAGTGGAGAACTCAGCCCCCACTGTACCGCCTCGGGTTCCCTCCTGTGCTTTTGGCAGTGGGCAGTGTGCAAGGCCTGTGAACAGGAGATAAAGAGTTCAGGCAGAGTATTTTTTCTCACTAACCGTGGATTTGTGTGTTTGTTCAGCTGGTGGCTCTGATAAGCCCCATTCTGCCAGATAAAAGCCAAGCAGCTATGAGGCGGGGCCAGAGGAGGGGTTGCTCTAAAGGCCTTCCTTCTCTCTGCCCTGTTATAACCTCCTCCAGGGGTCCTGGGCAGAAGAAGGGGTCCAGGTGCCCTGGGGCCCAGCTGCTGGTCCCTTGGGGTATCCAGAGCAGGCACAGACCTGGTTTTAAGGCGTCTCGGAGAGCCTAACACATGAGAAAGCTGGCCGTTGGCTCCCATCTCTGGGTGGCGGGATGTCCCTTGGCTGGCCCCAGAGCCTGACCACTGAGGACCCAGTGGCCTGTCTGATTCCCTGCCAACCCCCCTTTCTCATGTCTACTCAGGATGTGTTCCGAGCTGACAGGGTTTAACATCCCTTACTTCCAAGATCCCCTTGGCCCTGTTAGGCAGGGGTCCATTCTTGCATAACTGGTAGGTCCTTGGGTATAGACATGGTACTCGGGGCTTCAGCTGCCTTTCTGCAAAGCTACAGTGTTGCCAGGCACCGGCTTCATCCTCCCTGCCCTTTCATGGCACAGGCAGGGATATAAAAGCTGAGGTTAGTACAGACCTGAAGGACCCTGGCTGCAGCTGCCCTGGCTTTAGGGCTGGCTCCCTTGCCTGTGAGCCTAGGTCCAGACTTCCAGTGTTTCTGCCTTTTGTCCTGGAGCTGAGCTGAGCTTGTTGGGGGCTGGTGGTGACGGCATTGTGGCAATGCTGACTAGGGCCGCCAGCCATAAGATGGCTGCCAAGGTCTAAAATGGCTGCCAGCAGCGCCCAGAGCCACGCCTGGTGGCGCGTGGCATCCGGTCTCATCCTCTCCTGCCTCTCCCGCTTGCTCCTTTATATGAACTAATAGTAATAACAGCAGCACCCTTTTGGGAAGTGTCCTGGTTTAAAAGGATTTCCTGTCTGTCTCTGCCTTAGCCGCTGGCGCACCTCCTTCTCTTTGTCACGTTCCCTACTCTTTTCTGTCCCTTGGCTGGGTACATGCACACCCACGCACACATGCACGCATGCACGCACGCACAGGCGCACAGCCTCCCTCTCTACTTGGCTTTTTGCAGTGGGCCAGTTGCACCCGTATGGGGTGGACTCTCAGCTCCTTCAAACTGACCCAGGCCTAGAGGTCTTTGGGGGCTCTCCTGGTCCCAGGATGAGTGGGATCCATGGCAGGCCACAGGGCAGCAGAACATTAGCCATGTATTCTTTGACAGACTGTGCATGCCAGTCCTGAGGCTGTGTCCTCCACAGTGGGGTTCCTTCACAGCGGGGAGCTTCACAGTGGAGTTCTGAGAAGGCCCTAGCATAGGCCACCTGCCACCTAGACCCCTTGGCTTCTGCTTGGACTGATTTGGATTTGATTCAGACCCAGGGATCCAGAGAGAGAGGAAAGCCCATACTGTGTGATACCAGGGTACAGTGAGGTCTCAGGATACAGTCAGAGATTATAGGAGGAGGCCCTAGACCCTCCCCCTGTGGCAAAGAATGCCAAGCAAAGAGGCAGCCCACAGTGACATGGAAGGATGCACCTCAAATCAGAGGGGAAGTCTGTGAGCACTGTTCTCATAAGCTCCTCTTTCTTAAGACATAGCAAGATTCATTATTATTATTATTATTATTATTATTATTATGTTTTTTGAAAGCTCCACTTTCTTAAGTCATGCCAAGATTATTTGTTATTATCATTATTATTGTTTTTGTTTTTGTTTTTGTATCTTGGTGGTTCTGGACTCACTTTGTAAACTAGGCTGGCCTCGAGCTCACAGAGATCTGCCTCCTTCTGCCTTCCTGAGTACTAGGATTACAGGTGTGCTCCACCAAGCCCGGCTAAAAGATTTACTATTGTTTTTTGGAATTAAAAAATTTTTTGGAGGACCAGGGCTTAGCTCAGTGGCAGAGCTCTGGCTTTGCATGCATGAGGCCCTCAGTTCAATCCCCAGCACTGCCAAGAGAGGAAAAAGAAAATTGGAAAAAAAGAAAAGAAAAGAAAACATGAAGGAAAAGGATATCAGGGCCCCCAAAGTGACATCCTTCTACCTGGCACCATGAGGTAGTCCAGGAGCCTGGCCAGTGCTCCCAGCCACAAACGTACAGGGCCTTGGCTCCGAGAGCAGCAACCA
Source organism: Meriones unguiculatus (assembly GCF_030254825.1). Lineage (NCBI taxonomy): Eukaryota > Metazoa > Chordata > Mammalia > Rodentia > Muridae > Meriones > Meriones unguiculatus. The sequence continues at coordinate 42,884,588 of NC_083358.1, forward strand.
CCAGCCCCTCCCAGGAGCCAGCAGGCTATACACGTTTCTATGGGTGAATGGTCCAGTGACCCGGGCTGGGCCACTCCGGAGAGCTCAGCAAAGCCTTGGCCAGAGCCAGGGCACAGTGTCAAATACCACCCCTGTGGTCCTTATGAATAGCTAAGTCTTCACCGTCGCCCTACAACCTACCTCAGCACCCCCACCCTCTCACCAGCTGTCATGCCCAGGCAGGCATTATGGAGGTCCCCATCTTGCCCCTGGCACACACAAAGCTTTGGAGGACCTGGAGGGTGAGGGTAGGGTGGGGTGGGGGCTTTCTCAAGCTCGGCAAAATATTCACACACACACACACTCCACCCTGCCCCCAGCCCTCTGTGGGCTTCCACCACACAATAGGCCCTTGTCTCAGGCTCCCTCTGAGCAGCTGTGGCAATGGGGCATGAGACAACCCAGACAGGCTGGCACAGAATGGGTGGCAGCAGGGCACAGCTCCCCCTCCGGGTTGCCAGGCATTGCTTGTACGCATAAAGGTGAGATGGAGGGGGCATGAGCCCACAGGAGCAGCATTAATTAATGAGCTTAGGGGTGGGAATGGCCCTCTGGGAGAGGGAGGACTCTGAGGGTCTGCCCTGTTACGGACAGCGCCCATCACTGGTTTCTTCCCTTGATATCCTTCTGACTGCTAACTCTTGGTCAGTGCTACCTACCCATGGCAGCTCTGTCCCTCTGGGCTCGTTGCGCAGTGTGGGTTTGTCACAACAAAGCATCTAGTGGGGAGAGGCCAGCGATGCCACCGCACACTCTGCCCAGGGTGCCCCTCCCCACGCCACAGTGACCAGTCCAGCCCACAATGTTGAGAGTGAAGCCCTTGCTGTTATTCCTCTGCAGGAGTCCCCTGGGATAGCCCTGGAGAGGGGGCCCAAAGTTGGAGAGTGGCTGCTTGGCCAGTAGTTGTATGAGACTTTTCTCCTGACCCTTTCTCCCTTTTGTTTCTCCCGCAGAATCCGGACAATCAGATAGTTCAAACCAGCAAGGAGATGCGGACATCAAACCACTGCCCAACGGTCAGTGCCCACCCCATCCCCCTTCCCTTCCCAGTTCTCCAGTGACCTCCGCTGCCATCCAAGGAGGGAGGCTTCCGCTGCTGTATCCCCCTTTTGAGGGGCACCGAGGGCTAGTGGGAAATCCTGAAGGGCTGGGGTCGAGCAGGGGAGAATTCGGGGAAATGGGGGCTGGCGCCCACTCCTGCTCAGACCCCACTCACCATCCATTTTCTTTCTTCAGGGCACTTAAGTTTCCAGGACTGCTTTGTGACGTCTGGGGTCTGGAATGTGACAGAGCTGGTGAGAGTATCACAAAGTAAGTTGTCTCCTGTCAGAGACAGGACTAGGGGTACAGAGGTGTCATTCAGATCTCACAGAGCTACATTGATGACATACTGGGGACTCTCTGCCCCTTCGGCCCGGAGCTGGGAGGAGCAGTTGTCCGGAGAATCCCGTGTCTAACCTCTGTGGTGGGGGAACCCACAACCAATGCTCTTTCCCTTACAACCCCACCAGGAAACCCCACCTAGGAAAGGGTTCTTCCCAGCAGCCCAGACATCACAGTGGGTTCTTCCTGGGCTTCTGGGAAATGGCTCATGGCAACCTAACTGGCCCATGGGGTCTGAAGCAGCGGATTCCAACCTCATCAACCTCTCTGTCTTCCAGCTCCTGTTGCAACCGCATCAGGGCCCAACTTCTCACTGGCGGACCTGGAGAGCCCCAGTTACTACAACATAAACCAAGTGACCCTGGGACGGCGGTCCATCACCTCCCCTCCTTCCACCAGGTAGGCAAGGGCCCCTCCCCTTCCTAGACACCACGGATGGCTTAGGCAGCTATGCCTCCTCGGTGGGGCACTCCAGGGTGTCACCAGGCTCAGCCACTCCCTTTATGCTGTCCTGAAGCACTTGATCGTGGGACCAAACCACAAGAAGACATGGCTCTGCCTGGAAGTGAGGCTCAGAGAGGGCACCTCTTGTAGAGGTGGCATCTGTAGGGAGCTGGTAAAAAGAAGCCTCCCTCTCAGTCAGACTTGGGCATGCTGCCAGGTTGGCTCCTATGTAGGGCTTTAGAGACCAGAAGACGTTTGAACTCGTTTAGGGGAATGGGGAACACAGGAGGCCATGGTAGGATGAGTGTTCCAGGAAGCTCCCTCCAGCCACAGCATGTGTGGGCGGGGCTGAGAGCAGTGAGGCCACTGTACCAGGATGGAACATAGGAAGATCTGGATAGGAAGGGCTGTTTGCACAAGGAGAGCGATGCCTGGGAGAGTGAGCCTGAGGTCAGAGCCAGAGGTCAGCATGGGAAGGTTGAGCCTTTCCTTTTTAACTAGGACATTTTTGTTCACCATGTAGCTTTTTGTTTTTGGTTTTTCTTTTTTCTTTCTTTCTTTCTTTTTTTTTTTTTTTTTTAAGATTTATTTATTACTTATACAGCATCTGTCTGCATCTGTCTGCCTGTGCACCAGAAGAGGGCACCAGATCTCACTATGGATGGTTGTGAGCCACCATGTAGTTGCTGGGAATTGAAGTCAGGACCTTTGGATGAACAGCCAGTATTCTTAACCTCTGAGCCATCTCTCCAGCCCCATGGTTTTGGTTTTTTGTTTGTTTGTTCATTTGTTTTTTGAGACAGGGTTTCTCTGTGTAGCCTTGCCATCTGTTCTGGACTAGATTTGTAGACCAGGCTGGCCTCACACTCACAAACATCTGCCTGCCTCTGCCTCACTGAGTGGCTTTGAATTTTTTTTTTTTTTAATTTTTTGTTTATTGGTTTGAGGCAGTAGCTATTGGTTTGAGACAGTAGCTTTGGCTGTCAGAATTTGCTCTATAGACCAGACTGACCTCAAACTCAGAGATCCGTGTGCCTCTGCCTCCCGAGTGCTGGGATTAAAGCCATGTGCCATCGTGAGAGCCTGGTATGGGTATGTGCACGTGGATAGAGGCTTTGGAGCTGGGTTACAGCTCCCTGACATGAACGTTAGGGACCAAACTCAGATTTCCCATAGGAACAGTACATGCTCTTAACCTCCGAGCCGTCTCTCCAGCCTTTGGTGTTTATGGTTTTAGTCTTGCATTAATGACCCGGCGCAGCTGAGAGCTGATAGGAAACAGTGGGCCGAGCAAAGCTGACAGATGAAGGTTTTGCCCATTCTCTGATGGGTCCTCAGTGATCTCTTATAACCCAAGGTAGAGCAGGCCGGAGATGCTCTACTCAGACGCTGGCACTCACCAGCATACAATACCTGATGGCTGCCTGGAGCTTTGGCCCATTGACTCCCTTCTTCCTCAGCACCACCAAGCGCCCCAAGTCCATTGACGACAGTGAGATGGAGAGCCCGGTTGACGATGTGTTCTACCCGGGAACAGGCCGCTCCCCAGCAGCTGGCAGCAGCCAGTCCAGTGGATGGCCCAATGATGTGGATGCAGGTACGGACATGGCAGCCGCAGTTTGGCCGCCCGTATTTCCCTGTGCCCTCTTTTGTCAGGCGGCACTTACAGGCTCTTGGGCCTAAGGGTGGCAGACCACACTGAAGGAGGGGAATAGGGTGAGGAGCTTAGCTACCGAAGTTGGTAGCTGGCCTGTAGACATGGTGGGTAGAGCAGACGGCTGCCGAGCCTACAGTGCCATTTATTAAGGGCATGGCCTCTTCTTCATAGGCCCCTTGGCCCTAGAGACCTGCCTAGCCTTGCGGTTCCCTGGATTAAATGATTTTTCCCAGCTGGGCCCAGGGTTGTATTTGAGGCCTCTGGCTTTCTGAGGCAGGGGCAGCCCTTGTATTGGAAGGTGCTCACAGCATTCCAGGCTCCACCACTAGATGCCAGTAGCAAACATCTACCCCCTCCTTTAGCCGGTTGTTTTTTGTTTTGAGACAGGGCCTAGCTATGTAACAGCCAGTCTGGCCTTAAACTCTGAATGCCCTTACCTCAGTCTCCCAAGCGCTGGGATTGCAGGGTGCTCCACCACATCCGGTTGCCCTTGGATGACTATGAATGTTCGCAGACATTGCCAGATGCCCTCAGGGAGAAGGATTTGAGGTGGGCTAACCCTGGCCTTGGGGCCCAGCTTTACAAAGAGGCTCAGAACTGAGGATGGGAGGGCAGAACTGTCATGGGAAGCTAGCAAAGAGCAGAGATTCTAAAATGCCCAGAGGAAGCAGCCCAGACTTCCCAGTCCTCACTGAGCTAGCTTCCTGTTGGGCCCAGCCACAGGTTGCTCCAGTGCAGGCTGATCACGTGGGTAGCCTAGAAGCACAGAGGGAAGAATATGTGCCCACCAGAAGCTGTGGCTGTCCTTGAGGCCCTGAGACCCACAAGTGTAGACCTGCTATTGTACAGTGCATACAGAACTTGCCCGCTCTAGATAGAGCTGGGGACAGTCTGGATGGAGCTAGGGACTGGGCTTCATCGTCTAAGCTGGGGTCTCATCTGACGGCAACTTGTCTTGTGGAGATGGGGCTGAGAGGGCCAGTGCAAGCCCCTGGCTTTGGTTCCATGCAAAGACAGCAAGGCTTACTTCCTGGTCTTGGGCTGAGAGATGGACTTTGAACTTCGACCCTTGAGAGCACCAGTGGAGACTGTGCTCTGTGGAAAAGCACCCCAGCACGACTGGTGGTCCCTCTCAGGGTCTCCCTGTGGCAGACAGGGCCTGGGCCAGTGTGACCTACACACACCCCTGCGGGAGTCCCTGGAGGTGGATAGAGGGAGTTGGGAAGTCTGATGATTGCTATGTCCCAGGTCCCAGGCAGGCTTGCCCTTGGGCAGGCGACATCCTCTGTCTGCAGGGACCGCTGGCTGCCACTGACTCTCCATGTTCCCGAGAGCCTCTTCGCCAGGCTTCTGCAGCCTTCCCTCTGCCTGCTCTACCGCCTGCCATTTCTGTTGCTTCTGGCAGTCCTGCCATGCACTGCACCCCCAGGTCCCTACCCCACAACTTGTCCTTGTTTCCCTGGGCTGCGACAAATCGCCAATTAAGCAGCCCAGCTGCAGGATGGGAACAGCTGGGGAGGCGCTGTGCAGCAGCAGGGACAGCTGTGCACAGCTGGTGGGGCTCTCTCCCTCCTCACCATGCCAGCTATCAGGTGGTACACAGCTGCTGCCAGATAACACCTCCGCTGGTCGCTGGGAGCTCGCCCTTCCCCCGCCACCTCTTTCTGTGGCTCAAACTCTGGGTCTCTATTCTGTAGCTCCCCTTTCGCATCAAAACCAACTAGATTTAATCCGTCAAAGACCGCAGTTCAAAGTCTGCCTCACCACCACCTTGCCTGGTCAGTCTCAGCATGGCCTGGAAGCTCAGCCCAAGACAAGACATACCAAAAGACTGTGCCCCTGGGAGCCCCGCTTGCCAGCCTGTAACTTGGATGCTTTGCATACGAGGCAGGGATGACGTTGGCTTGCAATCTCTGGCTCTCAGAGGCAAAGCCCAAACAGGATCTTTTTGTGCCCCTGTCTCTGGCTGAATGCCACCCTCACCTTTGGCACCAGGGCAGAGAAGAACCCCGCTCTCTGAGCCCTGTGGCCAGGGCAGTCCTTGCCCTCTGGCTCTGTCCCCAGGGTTCTCCCAGCTCTCTGGCCCCCCGACTTTGGCCTTTGTTGGCTTGTTGCACCACTGGGGGAGGGAGGTCTTCTAACTATGCTTTCCCTTTTCCTTTTCTTCAGAAAAGGAGCTTTGACTTCTTCAAGCCAGAGTATTCCAGGGCTCAGGGCACCTTATCACAGCCCCCAGCCTGTGCCTTTCACCCTTGTCCCTCTGACCTCTTTCATGGCCCATCACTCCTAGTTCTCCAGCTGGCTCCTGTGGGCTCCCCATGCATCTTTTCCTAGATGCTAGCCCTGCACCTCCTTTAATTCCCCTGCCAACCGTCAGGAAGCACAATGCCTTCCTTTGCCACCCTTGCCCAGCATCCTCTTCCCCCATGTTACCAGGGGCCTCATTTTCCTCTTTGCAGAAGCAACCATAGCCAGATTGCACCCCTGAGGTCAGGCCACAGGAGGAGCAGAGCAGGGCCCGAGGCGGAGGAAGGGCTGCTGGGCACTGAGGAGAGAAGGAGCAGGCTGCTTTGCTGGCTGCCCACCCCAGCCAGCTAAACCTGCGTGTCGCTGCTTCCTCCCCCCAGGCCCTGCTTCTCTAAAGAAGTCAGGAAAGCTGGACTTCTGCAGCGCCCTCTCCTCTCAGGGCACTTCCCCACGCATGGCTTTCACCCACCACCCGCTGCCTGTGCTTGCTGGAGTCAGACCAGGTGAGAGATGGGGGCGGGGCTTGAGGGGACACTGCGGGGAGGCAGCCACAGCAAAGGGCAGCTGGCCAGGTACTATAGGAGGGCCAGGGCTCACTCCAAGTGAGGGATCTGGGCTGCCTGAGTGGGTCGTGGCACAGCAGTGGGGAGGCATGGGATGGGCAGTGTACTTCTGAGAACCAGGCTTGCCCACTCTGTTCTTTCCCCTCCCACGTGCTAACTCTGGCTGTAAGTCTATGCTGGGTGCATGTTTTGCACATGCTCACTGGGAGCTGCATGCAGCCTCCCCCTCCCCCACCAGCAAGTAGTTGAGCCAAGTTGCTCTCCTGTGGATTGGAAAGAGCACTGCTCAGCAGTCCAGGTTCTTGGTGTCTGTCCTAGGGCAAACTGTCACGTAATCTGGGCTTCCCTGCCTTTCCCAGAGATGAAGGGCTGGGCCAAAAGGACAAGTGGCTCGCCATGGAAAAGGCTGTCCTGCTACTTTGAGGGCACATCTCTCCAGGCCCTGCGAAGATGCTGGCTCTTCCTGAGGGTGGGGCCAGGCAGGACACTCGGGAACCTGGCTCTCCCTCACTGCTCCTTTCCTCCCTCAGTACCCATCTGGCAGAAAGGCCTGGCCTTTGTTTGCACGTGGCCCTGTGTCTGCCATGCTTCTCTTCTCTTCTACAGGACACAACAGGGAGGTTTACCTCCCAGCTTCCTCCTTGGGGCCTCCTGGCTTAGAGCCCAGAGGCAGCCAGCGCTGGGGCAGGGTGTGGTGGCCACAAGGTGGGGGCAGGGAGCCCAGGCCCTGCGCAGGCAGTGGGAGGGAGGCAGGCTCCACTCTGCTGCACTCCATTTTTATGAACTCCAGAGAGAAGCCAAGTTTCCTCAGCCCCCTAATGAAACTGAGAGCAAGAGTGAGCTGATTGGAAACAGACGGGAGGGGGAGAACTTGGGGAGGAGATGAGGCCTGTACAGGGGTAGGAACTGTGAGTGCACAGTGAAGGAGGCCTATGCATCCCGCTTACACATTTGAAGCTGTGTGTGTACAGGTGTCCACCCTGTGCAGGCAGGGCCTGTCTGTCCAGAGTCCCTGGAGCCATGGAATCCTGTTGTCTGTCCTTTAGGAAAACTCAAATCTAGGGCAGGGCAAGTGAGGTATTTGCCAAGGGTGCAAGAAAGAAAAGATGAAAAAAAAACAAACCCAAAAACAACCAAATCAAAAAAAAAATAAATAAAAAAGACCCTCAATCCTTCAGATAAGTAATATATTAATGTGTTATTTCTAAAAACAAAATAAAACAAAACAAAAAAAAAACAGTTGCAAAACATAGGATGAGGCCAATTCCTGAAATCCCACACAGGGGAGGCTGAGACAGAAGGATCAAGAATTTGAGGCTGTATGACTCTGTTTCAAAAAACCAAATTAAGAACAAAAGCTTACAACAAGGAAATAACATAACCATTTGCTGGGACAGTAGCTCAGTGGCAAAGCTCCACCAGCATGCATGGACCCAAGTTCAATCCCCAGTACTGCAGAAACAAAAGAAAATCAACCTACCAAAACAGACAACGTAAAAGCAGCCAGACTCAAGCCCCTAGTCCAAGCATTAGGAAGTAGACGCAAGAGGATCAGGAACTCAAGGCCATCAAGGTCAAGTTCAGCCTGGGCTACAAGAAGCCCTGTCCCAACAAACAAACAAGAAAAGCAACCTCCTGGCCAGGTGTGGTGGCGCACACCGTAGGTCCCACAGACAGAGGCAGGCGGCTCTCCATAAGTTAAGCCAACCTGGCCAACAGAGCTAGTCAGGACAGCCAGGCTGCACAGGGAAACCCTGTCTTGAAGAAAAGAAAAGCAACCTCCTAACAGTTTTAAACAGCACCCAGCCCTGCACTTGGAGCTTGCTGTTCACCTGCCTCACCTCACCCCCTGCCTGGCACCAGTCAGACACTATTTATAGACGGAAGCAGCTGGCCCTCAGGTACTACCTGCCAGTTTATTTTTTATTTATTTTTATTGCATTGAAAATTATTTTTTCAGTTTAGATGACTGAGGGGTTTTGTGCCTGGCACAGTGCTTCTGCCCCACCCCACCTCTTCCTCAGGATCCACTACTGCATCTTCTTCCCTTGTGGCTGCTCTGACACCCTTTTCTCTCCCTGCCTGTGTGCACACAGGGAGCCCCCGGGCCACAGCGTCAGCGCTGCACTTCCCTTCCACGTCCATCATCCAGCAGTCCAGCCCGTATTTCACACACCCAACCATCCGGTACCACCACCATCATGGGCAGGACTCGCTCAAGGAGTTTGTGCAGTTTGTGTGCTCTGACGGCTCGGGTCAGGCCACGGGGCAGGTGAGTCCAGAGGGCGCAGGAGGCCCTGTAACCCCATCTATGTGTCTGCCTGTCTGTCTGTCAGTCCATCTGTCTGTCTGTCTGAGGGCTCACAAGGAGAGGGCCAAGAGTCAGGAGCATACACAGAGTTGGAGCAGCAGAGAACCCGCAGAATCAACCTTGTGGTCAATTTTGGTGGGCTTGGGGCCAGGGTCTTTGCATTGTGTTAGGCCTGTCTATTAGGGTCTGGGGAGGTGGGGCAGCTTGCCTCCCATCAGGGGCTCTTGCCCTTCCTGTTAACCCTTGGTTCCCAGTAGGAAGGAGCATATAATTTGTCCAATCTAGGCCTTGGACCCTCACCTCTCCAAAAATCTCAAGAGTCAAGAATTTGACAGACTCTGGACCTGGGTTTGCCTGGCTCATCACTGTTGACATTTGGACTGTTGATTCTCCATGGTGTGAGGCTTTCCAGCACTCTGCGGGGCAGGGGATCATTCCTCCCTCCCCTCCCCTTCCCTCCCCTTCCCTCCCTCCCCCGACAGGTCCCGGGAGTACCTCCTTCTTCTGGGTTATGGCTGTCAAGTCTGTCTCCTCTGGCTTTCAGTGAGGCCCATGTGAGAAGCCTGTGTGAAGATTCCTATGCCAGGACTCTTAACTAAGGGCTCCCACATGGTTATGGTTAGAGCAAAGGCCTTCTGGCCCACAGTCCGTGGGACAATGGGGCTCCCCGTGGCTTCCTTCTTCACTAGCCAGCTCCAGGGCCTGGTCTAAACTCAAGGTACTCAGCAAAGGAATTATACAGAAAGATAATGTGCCAGAGATGCTGACAGGACGTGCTCGGTCTCTAGGGGTCATGTGAGATGGGACTTGGTAGCCCAGACTTCTGGGGAGTTCTGCAGCCCAGCAGCATGAAGACTCCCCAGCTCTTCTCTCAGAAGCCTGGCCATGAGAAGTCGGCAGGAGGATGCCAGGGGCTTGGAAAGCAGATCTGGAGAGGAGCTCTGGAAGCCCACGCCAGAAGTAGTCCAGGGGACAGCAGTGGTCCTCTGCTGCTTTGATGTGCTCTGGGAAGAATGGGTGTTTTCTGGTTCTGGAGTATGACTGGGCTGGGCTAGGGTCTGCATCCTGGCTCCCTGTCCATCCTGGGACCGGTCCTTTTTTCTGTGTCTTTGCTCCCCTCATCCCCACCCTTCTGCTGTCCTCATCTTCTTCCCTACTTTACTCCACAAGGGTTTCTCTTGCTGACTCTACAGCTGAGCACATTGGTGGCTTTCCTGACTCTCTGCCCATCTTAGGGGGATAGAGGGGTAGAACTGACTCCTGATTGCCACTTCAGAGATAGAGCAGACTCCAGAGGGATGTCTGCCTGGCCTGATCTTTCAGTTGCAGAGGCAGGCAGGTTTGGAGTCCAGATGAGCAGGATCTAGGAACTTTAGCTCAATGCAAAGAGCCATCTCTAACCACAGAGCAGGGAGATCCTCTCAGGGCTTCCTCTGTGACCAGAGGCTGAGAAAAAAAGCCTGCTGCAGGAACCCACAGGGCTTCTGAGGAGAGGCTCGAGAGGCACACTCATGATGGGGAAGAGGCTGGCTTATTGGAAAACAGAGACTATGCTGCTCTCCCTGGCCACAGTTGAGCTACAGTCCTCAGACTTAGTAGATGTGAAAAGCCACCCAGAGGCCTCTGCTCATTTCAGCAAAGGTGGAGCCCAAGTGTCCACCAAGGTCCTGTTCCCAGATTGCTGGCCAGAGCTCCCACTTTAAGAACCACTGACCTAGAGCACCTGCCTGGTCACCTCAGGAACCCCAGGTTACAGACCAGCTTTTCAGGACTATTATCCATACAGGGAAAATTACAGACTATTAGAAAAGGGGTCCCAGGCACCCTAATATTTCATTCTTCCACCCCAGTCTAGGGCACTTGTTTTGAAAGTCACATGGAAAGGCACTTATGGTGATGCAAAGGGCAGGAGGCAGGGTCCTAGCTAGCAGTGTTGCAGGATTGGTGATGATCCAATGGGGATAGTGACTCAGGGAGGCAGGAATGCCACCGTCTGTAAGAGGCAAGTGTTGTGCCAGCTTGTAGACCCCTTTCAGCCCCGACTCAGCTCCTGAGGTCACGCAGAGCCAAAGACTTTGATATTGTGATACCTGGATTTGTATCCCAGCTAGTGCTCAGATGTTCCAGGCCTGATGAAAGCTACTTCTAGAAATATGTCTGAACATGATGACTAGCCCATCAGGTGGGGCACTCTTGCAAGAGTCAGGCTCTGGAAGAGGCAGAGGCCTCTATGCTGTGTCCTAGACGCTTGGAGCCCACGGAGAAGCTGTGAGGCTGTGATCTGTGGGGCTGTTCCATTTCCTGCCTGGGGGGGAAAATGGGATGGAAGCCAGACAGGCCACAGACATGAGGGGAGAGGCTGCTGCTTGGCTCTCACTGGTACCCCTGCAGAGCTGGAGAGCGTGCCCTTTGGTCCTGATGCTGCGGAGAACCAAAGAGTCACTCTCTAGAAAGGTATCCGGCACAAAAGACTCCTGTCCAGGTCACAGGGATACCATGCAGCCACTGGCTGTCTCCTCCGGATGCTCTGAGTGCAGGGAGGGCAGAACAAAGCATGTGGGGGAATAGTGTGCCGGATCTAGCACGTCCTTAGGGATAAAGGCTGGTGGCTAGAAGAACCAGAGCCCTGGATCAGGCATGACTCAAGTGGAGCAGGAGCTGGGCGTGGCAGTGCATGCCTGTGATCCCAGCATTTGGGAGGTGGAGGCAGGAGAATCAGATGTTCAGTTAAGTGTTTGTCAGGCAAGTTTAATGACCTAAGTCTGAAAGGACAGTGCAGTCCCACTTGAGGCAGAAGCCCTGAGGCCCTGCCTCCTGCAAGCAGGACTTGAGTGCCACACGAGTCTGTGGGCATGCTGGAGCCTGGGCAGTAGCTGCTGCCGCAACTGTGCTGAAGGGCGGAGGGTGCCCAAGAAGAAGAGAGACCAAACCAGTATGATTCCAAGAACCTGGCTGGTCCCTGTGTGGTCCCTGTAGTGCTTTCAGAGCAGGCTTTGAGGGGTACAGGAAGGAGCTTCAGGCAGGGACCTCTGGGGTGAGCAGGCCTGTACTATGACCCCTCCCTCAGCCTGAGTTCTGCAAAGTCCAGGGAGCACAGAATTGGAAATGCCTGGGACAAAAGATGGGGTGTGGTCAGTGAGGGGCTTAGTGAACCTTGGGGAGAGTGTGCCGTACTTCTTAAACAGAGGGACATTTGGGAGAGAGCTGAGCTAACTTGCTCTTAGAGAAGAGGGCTCATGAACTTGCCGAAGGCTCTTGGGTCAGTCGGATAGGGCTCTGCCTCCAGGCGTGGCCAGTGTAGCAAGTGACTTTGGGTGAACCACTTTCCTGCCCAGAACCTCACTGGATTCAGCTGTAGAATGAGTAGACTAACACTTCCTTTGCATCAAAGTTTCCCAGAGACAGTGCCGTTAGCTCTGAGTGGAGGATGGACTTCCATCCCGTGAGCTATAGGATATAGATTTGAAGCCACCCACTTGATGCCAAAAGCATTTTCTAGGCCTCAAAAATGGCTCTAGGTATTGCCAGCGTCTTCACGTATGGGGAGCAGAATGGCCCCGAGGGGAGAACTGTTCTGATGTGAGTAATCAGAAGGTCAGACGCAGCATGAGTACAATACCCGGGCCAAGGCTAGACACCCAGGGCACTGAGTAGAGCCAGTCACTGTCCAAGCAGAGGTGGCCCCACTCCCTGACCCCTTCAGTCTTTTTGTTGTCAGCCAAGTGAGTGAGGACAGAATGGTGCTATCTGGAGACATCAGGTGGGGGTGCTGTTTCCTGGGATTTGTCCTCCCATAGGAGGAGCACTGGCCGGGATAGTGGTGCGCGCTAATAACACCAGCGCTCAGGATATGGAGGCAGGAGAATTGCCAGTGTAAGGGCAGCTGAGAGAAAAAGACCTCCCTAGGACTTGTGCCTGAGTGGACAGAAGTACTGAAGTTTGCTCCATAGGAAACGAAGAGCTGGGGCCAGGCCTCCCCGCGTCTGAGCTGCTGCAGGTGGGCATTGAGGGCTGTGTCCCAAGCATCAGGAGGCACGTTCCAGGTCTCTCCAGGGAAACTGCGCCTGCCAGTGGCTGGGAAGCCTGTGGTGTGTACTTTCCCTGAAGCCTTGAAGCTGACCCAGGCACGGTCAGGCGTGAGTCCTGGAGGAGAAACGCAAGTTTGAGGCCAAAGAGGGCACAAAGGACAAGGACTGGATCTTGGTGGCAGAATGTCCCTGGCTCCTGAGGGCATGCAGTATCCAGGGACTCACTCTTGGAAAACGTCACAGAAGTTGGAGCCACCAATGGCATATTTTCCTCGCTGGCTGATCTTTATAGGAAAGGCCAGTGGCCCAGTGTTCGCAGAACAGGATCTGCCGGAGATAGAACGGAGGGTGAGCGTCACAGTGCTGATGGCCGCCTGAGCCAGGCTCCCCGTGGGGTGGATATTGGCAAGCCTATGGGTCTTGGCAGGTCAGCCAACCCCAGTTAGGCCCAGAGGGAGTGTGTCTTTGGGACCTTGGAGGTGCTGGCTTTTCTTTCCTACCATGAGCATGACTGTGCTAGGTGTAGTGATGTGTTCATTTCTAGCTGGTTCATTTCTGCACCTGGAACGTGTTCTTTAAACTTGACAGATCAGCCAGGTATGGTGGTACACACCTTTAAACCCAGCCCTTGGCAGGCGGAGGCAGTGGCTCTCTGTGATTTTGAGGCCATCCTGGTCTACATGGTGAGTTTGAAGCCAGCCACAGCTACACAGTAAGATCCCATCTTAAGAAAATAAAAAAGAAAGAAAGAAAAATGAGGAATCACCCGTCGGACACTCCCCTTCTTCCCTCCCACTACTTCCTAAGAGGAAAAAAGAAAGAAAGAGGCAGAGAGAAACACCCAGGAGGCCAAATAGAGGCCTCACACCCTCCTCCACCCTGTGCCTAGAGGGAAGGGCCCTCCCTCCCAATCCTGCCTCCCCCATCGGGAGCGCCAGCTCTCAGCGGCGGCCGCGCAGGGGAGCGTGTGTCTGTGTGTGATGTGCCTTCATGCGCCACTCTATTTATGTTGTTCGCAGCCCAACGGTAGCGGCCAGGGCAAAGTCCCGGGGTCATTTTTGCTACCGCCGCCGCCTCCAGTGGCCAGACCTGTGCCCCTTCCTATGCCTGATTCCAAAACCACCAGCACGGCCCCAGACGGCGCCGCCTTGACTCCTCCATCACCTTGTAAGTGGACGATGAAACCGAAACCACAGCGCCCAGCATCCCTGGCCCATCTACACAGTCTCCACTGCAAAGAGAGGAGCGCCCCCTCCCAACAAAGCCCCTGCCCAGAGTGCCTCAGAGCCTCCCACCGGACGAGCAGGGTTGAGCCCTGGCCATGGCCTCTTGGGCCTCAGTTACACCGGCCAGCACCCCATGAGCCCTGCCCACTGCTCCCAGCCAGGCCCTGGCCCAGGCCCCCCTGGGGGGCGGGAGGGAGAGTGCAGTGGGGCACTGGGCCGGGGGTGCTGGCGCGGGTAGGGGGGCGGGAGGCACAGCCATGCCATCTTCATGCCTGATTGCTGCTTTTGTTTTTGTTTTTTGTTTTTTGATTTTTTTGGTTTTGTTTTTCAATTTTTTGTTGTTGTTGTTGTTGTTTTGTTGTTCCCTTACACACACTAAAAAAAAAAAATTAAGTGTGACCACAAGGTGATGCCACTGCCATCTCTTTTTGCCCCTTACCTCCATCTGGCCCCATTGGGTCTCTGAAGAAGCAGGAGGCTACTTCCAACCCTTCTTTCCTCAGTCTCCCGTTTGGTTTCTTCCTCCTCTTCTTCCTCTTCTTCTTTTCTTCTTTCCTTTTCTCCCCTCTTCCCATCCTCCCTTCCCTTCTTCCCCCTCAATTCCTTTCCCAGGTTGTAAGTGCCAAGGAAAAGGGAGGTTACTGGGTCCCGGCTTACTTCATCTTTTTCTTTCTCCCCCTCCCTTCCTTCCTTTTTTTCCTTTAAATCCAATGACAAATGTTGCCAAAGAGAAGAGAAGAAAACTCTTAAGTGGAGAGGTCCCAGCTAGACCCGACGTGAAGGACAGGAAAGGCGAAGGCAGAAGGCGCGCTGTCTTGGGCTGGGACGGGTGGGCAGAGGTCTGAGCTGGAACTGTGCAGCAGAGGGAGGGAGGGTGGTCCATGTCAACACTCCTGTCGTTCGAGCTGTCTCTCCTTCTCTCCCGTGGTTTGAGTTCTCCCCCCTCCCGCCCTCTCCATGTCATCTTCTCATTTGCATATGCCATTAGACCTGATCATAGTCACTGGAAGTGGGCAGAGTGGGGAAGGGAGCTAAGCTAGAGCACACTTCTGGAGAAGGGGGGACAGAAACTGGTGAGCATGTCCTAGATGTGTTTGGCACGGACAGGGGTGGGCTTCCCAGACAAACTCTGACACTCGGTTTTCCCCCGGGAGTGCTTCCCAACTGTCATGTTCAGCTGGATATCCCAGAAGAGCTCAAGGGTGTTGGGTTCATTTTGTCCCCTGGGGCACTGGACAGCTGCCCCCCCCAGGTGGCAGGGCTTTGGGGCTCTGTCTGTAGCCTCTTCCTCTGTCACCTGGCCTGGTGCACTGGCAGGAAGAGAGTAGCATGGGCCGCAGCCTTTCTACCACACCACAAGCCGGGCAGCCAGGCCACAGGTTCTTTTGTGACCACTCTTGCTGGCTCAGCCCTCCACTGGACCCCTGTGAGTTCCCGAGCCACTTGCCAGCCGGTGGGACTGCCCAAGGTGGTAAGTGGTGCAGCGCCCAGCGAGACCGTGGGGTTGGAGAGGTGGCCTGGGTGAGAGGACCGTGCTCTCACCTCACCTGCCGAGCCCCACCTCTGCACTGCCCCCCGAGAGCGGAAAAGTCAGGGACTCCACCAGTCAATCTGGTGCTAAGCATTGTCTCAGCAATGGGCAGAACTAGGCCCAAGGAACTTCAGCTGCAGGCTCAAGGGCCCTTCCTCACCCCAGCCTTGACAGGCTGAGGCAGGAGAGTGTGCGTGTGGTCAGTGAGAGGAAGGGCTTGGAGCCTGGCTCCCAAGCTCGAGCCCCTCACTCATCCTTCCTGCGCTGCAGCACATCTAACCTAGTTTCTCCCTTTCTCAGCCGCCCAGAGGGGCAGTGCCCAGGCGGGCCCCGTAGCCTGACCTGGTCTCTCCCTCTCTCCTCACTCCCCTGCTCCTCACAGCATTCACAACGACAGGCGCCTCCTCTGCCAACCGGTTTGTCAGCATCGGACCCCGGGACGGCAACTTTCTGAACATCCCGCAGCAGTCTCAGGTAGGAGATGCCCCACGCATGCAGAGGTGCGCACGGCGGGGCACACCTTGCGATGAGAAGAGAAACCCAGGTCTTGGGGAGGGCTGTTCGCGGTGAGCTGCACGCCCAGGCTTCTGCCCAACTGAGCAGCCTCCCTAGGCAGCCTCAGGCTCCCTGGCTAATCAACTAATTGGATAATTAGCTCTAACAGCCCTGGACCTGGGAGAGGCAACCCAAGGCTAGAGCCTCTGGGCCGTCCTGGTAGAGCAAAGATGAAAGTCTGAGGCGCTGACTAGGAAGAAAGCCCTATCTTCTGGATCTCTTCCTGCCCTGCCTAGCCCCTGGCCAGCCCGAGGAAGCCTTAGCTTTCCCTGTTTCCCTGGCATTAGGTGGAATAGATGAAGGTGTGGAAGGGACAAAGTAGGTCTAGTGGGCTGCATGCCCAGAGACTGGCATCGAGGGCAGGGTAGGGCTGGCTGCAGTCCTGGAGGCCTCTCCCATAAGTCCCACAAGTCCCATTAGGAGGAAAGTCAGACTGCTGGAGCCCCCAGTACCCACAGACACCACCCCCCACTCCTCAAAAAGAGACAAGCCAAACTTGCCTGCCAGCATGAGCCTCCCCCCCCCGTCCCCGCCCAGACTACCTTGCAAATGCATGTGTGCACACACGTGCTCACATGGATGTCTCTTGCGTGCCTGTATCTAGAAGGTGAGAAAAGCGGGCACAACCCAGGTCCTTAGAACACAGGGGTCACCTACTCAGGAATAGGCCAGGGGCAGCTTTAGAGGGCCAGGGCTTTCTAGAAAGAACACATAGATATTCTTTTTTTTTGTAAATTTATTTATATATATATATATATTATATATATGTATGTATATATGAAGAAAAAAAAAAAAAACAGTTCCTTGCCGGCTTCCTCAGCCCTGGGAAAGCTGCTCCTGCTCAGAGCCTCGGGGGCCACCGCTGCTGTCTCCTGCCCCGCCTCTGCTGAGGCCCCAGTCTAGAGAAAGTTGGTGGATGCAAGTTTTGTGTCTGTGGTTTGAGGGTCTTTTCTTTTTCTTTCTTTCTTTCTCTTTAATACACACACACACAACTTAGTCAAACTTCAAACTTCGGAGCTCCCTAGTGGTGAGGAGGGGAGGAGAAGGGAACTTCAACCCCCTCCAGCCTCCCACCCCCTTTCCCCAGAGTCACGTCTGACCCGTCTGGTTTCCAGGAGCAACCAGACATGATGTAACACCCAGATGAACTTGAACTTGGGGGTGTTGAGAAGAAAAACAATGGCTCCGAGCAGGGTCTGGAGCCAGCCCCCTCTGCTCTGTGCCAGGGAGGCCGAGAAAGCTCTGCTGGCAGAAGGTGGGAGGGGGTGCCAGAGGAAGGGACAGCAGGCGGGCCGCCCCTCCCAGCTCTGGGCTGGCACCGGGAGAAGGGCTCCATTGCTCCCTCCCGCTCCCCCTGCTGCCGCTCCTGCTCGGCAGTGCAGTGCGCTGCGCTTTGCTCCCCGGCTGTGAGGACCCTCCCTCTCTCTTGGCGTTTGCCTCCTTCACGTTCCCTGCTCACTTTACTTGGATGTTTTGAGGCCAAGTCAGAGTTTTAGGCCAGTTTGTCTCTCTTCCTCACTGCATTACTGTTTCAGGTAGGGAAACAACGAGCCCTAGCCTGGTCCAGGGCCCTTGACCAGGCAGGTGTGTCTGGGGGATCTTAGGGAGATGGAAGTTACTAAACACTCCCAGCGCAGGAACCCATGGGCCTAGGGGCAGGCAGGCGGCTGTAGGGGGACAATCAGGAGTGGTTTCCACAGTAACGAGTGACTTTAGCTGATCCTTGGAGCACCAGATGGAGACAGAACAATAGAATGAGGGAAGAAAAGAAAATTTTAGCAATTTTATCATTCCCTACACAGTGCTTTTTACTTAGTTTTAATCAATTTTGGGCCTGGCTTGGAAAGCAGGAAAGGAGTAAGCAGAAAAAGCTGCCTGGCCTTGACAGCAGACTGGTGCTCCTGGGGCCTGTGTGGAGGTCCTACTAAGTCCCCGTTACAGGCCTTAAAATGGAGTCTTCATCCTCCATTGAGCCCCCGACTCTTGAGCCTATAAAGCTTCATAGTACAGGAAACTCCGAGGGGCCAGCTCCGACCGTGGTGCGGGCCCCACCGTGTCCCAGGTGTCTGTTAGGGAAGCAGAGGAGAGGGTGGTTCCCGTGGCCTGGAGCAGTAGGAGCCCGGGTTAGCCACCCCCAGGGCCCCAGAGGATGCCAGAGCCGGAAGCCCAGAGTGCCACTATTGGCCTCCTCCCTTTGTGCGGAAGCTCAGCCCTGGGTTTCCACCTCAGCTTTTCAGGGCCTTAGCTGGCTTTTAATGAGTGGACAAGTGGGACGTTGAGCAGCTGCTAGAGAACCCACAGAGGGAGTCAGGCCTTCACACATCCCACAGGCACTCAGCCTCGCTGGTAGGCAGTACTCTTTCCTGTGGCAGTCCCACAATTCTGGGATGTTCGTCCTTTGCTCTCTCTCCTCCTCGTGACCACTGGCCACATGTCGTGGTGCACACTGAAATTAATTAGAGAAAAGCTTGGGGCTGGAGAGAGAGCTCTGTGGTAGAACACTCACCTGACATTCCTGAGGGCCTAGGCTCAGTCTGTGGACCTAGCTGCAGGCCACATTTCTGGAGCTCACGCTCAGAAACCATGCGGCAGAAAATTCTAGAGGGTCTTTGAAGGCCAAGCTTTATTTTTACTTATGTGTGTGTTTGCACTCGTGCACATGAGTACTTACACATGTATGAGCACATGTATGAATGCTCGTGGAGGTCAGAAGACGGTTTTGTCCAGTCACTTCTTTCTTTCCACCTTTAGGGCTGAAGTCAGGTCACAGGGCTTGCACCCTGGCACGAAAGGAGCAAGATCTGTGCTTCTCTGATGCCATCGCTAATCATTGTATTTAGCCGTCCCGTTCGCAGGGGCACCTACTGCAGTCCTATCCCAGAGCTTGAGGGTTTGGCTTTTTAGTAGAGCTGGAACCCAGAGCCTCAGGTATGCTAGGCAAGGCCACACTCCTCGCCCAATAGTGGTGAGATTTCTATTTCTGTTTTGTTTTTGAGCCAGGGTCTCACCATGTAATCTAGGTTGGCCTCAAACTTGGTGCCCTTGTGCAGCCGCCTGGGTGTGGAATTACTAGCAAGTTTCATCACACCTGGGTCCAGTGGTATTTTCTGTTTGTCTGAGTTTTGAGAACAGGGACTGACTCTGTAGCCCAGGCTGGCCTGGGACTCACTGTAAAGTCCCGATTGTCCCCAAATTCCAAACGGTCCTCTTGCCTCAGCCTCCTAAGTGCTAAGATTACAAGCATAAACCACTGATTTTGGCCTCTGATAGTGTGTTTGTTTATTTTTGAGACAGGATGTCTCAATGTAACCCTGGCAATCCTAGAACTCACTATGTAGACCAAGCTGGCCTCCAGCTCACAGCAATCTACCTACCAGGATTAAAGTCATGCATGGCCATGAATGGCTCCAGTATTTAAATATTGGAAAATTTCACATGAAATTCTGCCTGGATCATTGGCTTTTTTTTTTTTTAATTGGTCACTCGGTTGCCTGGTGCCTTCCCCCAATTTAGCAGGCTGGACTCCACCTAGGCAGAGCACAGGCATTTCTGTCCAGCCTCCTCACGATTGCCTCACGATTGCCACACGTGCAGTAGATAGGAGCACAGGCTCTTACCCACCCTCTGCATTTATCTGAGGGCTTCCACCTCAAGCAGGTCAACATTCTGTATGTACCTGGTGTCAGCATGGGCTTGGGACAAGATGGAGCGAGGCGGTATCTGGTGTGTACATATATAGTCTGTCTGGTGTGTGTGTGTGTGTGTGTGTGTGTGTGTAGTTGGCTGCCTAGTCCTAGGGACCCAAGTCTATATGACAGAGCCCACAGCTGTGACATCAGGGACCCTCATTTTGTTGTGAAGGTATTGTCAGGGACACCCAAGCAACGAACAGGTCTGGAGAAGAGTTCTCCACTCCCTCTTGGGCAGGAAACCAGAGTGGAGCCTTTGATGGAGGGGGTTGCCAAGCAGCCAGCCCCAGGGGTCCACCGTGTGTATACTGTGTGTTCACTGCCAGCAGGGCCCTATACACGGGAAGACAGCGCCCCCTGCTGGCTTCCTAGGGAAGCAGTGTCCACCACAGGGTGCCTCAGGCTCCTTCCCCAGATTGGAACCCTGAAGACCCAGGACTGTGCTGGGTGGGTGGGTGGGCTCTGGCCCCCTCCCCCAGGCCTGGCCCTGGTAGGAACTGAAGCCCTGTAGTTCCCTGCCCCCACTCTTTCAGCCTGAGGGACAGGACATTGGCTGGGATGTACAGACGTGAATTTCTGCTTTTAATCCAAAGAGACAGAAAGAAAACTCAGCAAGAACTCAAGCTGGGCCACCCCCACCCTACCTCCCCCAACCCCTGTGGGTACAAAAGCCCCAGCCTGGCATATTCCCCACCTTCCAGGTCCCACACAAAAACCTAAACAATTGCAAACATGGCCAGAACCCAGGTCTGTGCCAGTGCCAACCATGGGGGCCCCCCCGCTGGGCACAGTGCCCACGGGAAGGCCAGCTGGACTCTTGCACTGGGGTCTGGGGGGGATTCCCCCAGAGGATGGGGAGAATGAGCTGGCTTCCTCGATTGAGGTCGGCCCAGGCCCAGCACGGGCCCCTCCTCCTAAGCTCACTGTAGAGGTTGAGGATCATAGGGCCAGGTGGGGGTGAGATGGGAATTGGGACCTGGCCCAGCTGTTCTCATTGTCGCTTTTTTTTTTTTTTTTTTCTGGTCCCGTTTCAGTCCTGGTTCCTCTGATTAAGATCAACAAAGAAACAACAAAATTGGAGGAAAAAAAAAAAAAAAAAAAAAAAAAAAAGAGGTTCCTCAAAAGGGGGGAGAAGAAATTTTGAGAAATGGAAATAATTCCCCCAGCCCAGCCCCACCGAAAAGCAAAACTTAGACTTCGTCAGCCACTCAGCCCTTCCCTCCTCCAGCCCGGGTACCCCTGCGGTCCAAAGCCGCCCAGTTCTGGGAGCCCTTGGAAGGGGTCTCAGCGGAGCTGTACACCAGCAGCCAAGCAGAAAGAAGCATGCTACGCGGACTCTGCTAAGCAGAGGACAAACAGAAAGGATGCAACAGACTGCCTTCGTCCTACTCAGCCCAGCCTGCCCGGGCACGAGCCGCCAGCTCGCTGGCCGGCCGCCCCTGCGGTTGCTGGGGACCCCGCCCTCTACTGGACCTAAGTTCCCCCAGGAGCCTAGAGGAACAAGCTCGTAAAGACGGGAGTAGACGTCCGAGCTCCCCTCCGGACTGCGCCTCTCCCTCCTCTCCCTCTGGCCCTTCCCGGGAGCCTCTGCGCAGGTTTCTGTCCCCAGCTGCTCCGGACCAGGCGAGGGCGGTCCCAGGGTGGCCAGGGATGCTCCTTGGAGCTAGCTTAAGTTACCTTCGGTCCAGAATGGAGGGTGTTCTGCCACCCCACTCTGAGCCGCACGGGCAGTTCTTGGGCTGGACCCCCTCTGTACAGCACACAGGAAAGTCAGAATGCTCTGTACTGGACGCCCCGCCCGGCGGAGGCACCCTCTTCCATCCCCGCGGGCCGCGAGGGCTGCCCCCTGCCACGCCCCTGGTGAAGGGAGTTGGCCCCAGGTCGCCCCGCACCCCAGCCCTGCATGCAGGTGCCCTCGCTCCGCCCCTCTGCCCTGCCCCTGCCCTTGCCGCCTGCAGCCCTCCTGGGGCCGGCTGAGAGTGAGCAGAAAGGGCCCCGGAGCCGAGCGAGGAGGACAAGGCAGCCTCCACCTGCGCTAGGTAGGCGTCCTGCTCTCGAGACTCAGTTCCTGTGGAGGGTTGGGGGTTTCATCCTTCTAAAAGAGCGTTCTGGAGCTTTCTGGTCCCCTTCCCTTCCCACCACACCTCGCGGCCACTTCTCCCCTGATTTTAGCTGTAATGTCTTCCCTCTTTATTTAGGGGTGGGGCAGTCATTGTTTGGGTCTTTCGCTGTTGCAGTTGGGAACTCCTCCTCTGTTTGAGCAACTTGGGAACAATTTCGTAACACACCACAGGAAGCAGCTCTCCTCCCAGCCCCCTCCTCCTGCAAGGGATGGTGGAGGCTTGTCCAGAGGGTCTTGAGAAGCCCCCTGGGAGGGGAACGCGAGCACGCCAGCCCCCCTGCAGGGTGACTGGGCCCCTATGGCTTGTCTTTCTGTGCCTTAGCCCTCCCTTCCCTGCACCCCCCCTCCCAGGCCTATTCTCAAGGCCTTGCGCCTCTCTCTCCGGTATGAAATCACAAAGCACAGGTCAGGATCCTCCGAAAGTCGGTCCAATATTGCACCACGTGGGGATGGGTTGTGGGCTTTATTTATTGAGAATCTAGTTGGTGAGGCTGCGGCCCTGAGCAGGCGAGTGGCCGCTGGCAGGGGGGCTCCGGGCTGCGAAGTGGCTGTCGGGGCGCTCTGAGTCAAGTTGCGCGCAGCCCTCCCCTGCCGCGTCGAGGGCCGGGGTGGAGATCCCGCAGGGGGAGGGGGCCTCCCTGTGCGAGGGGAGGGGAGCCCCAGGGTGGGGGGCCGGGCGGGCCGGGCGTGACGCGCGGTCAAAGTGCAATGATTTTTCAGTTCGGTTGGCTAAACAGGGT
This sequence comes from Meriones unguiculatus, assembly GCF_030254825.1. NCBI lineage: Eukaryota > Metazoa > Chordata > Mammalia > Rodentia > Muridae > Meriones > Meriones unguiculatus. Next base: position 42,907,123 of record NC_083358.1, read on the forward strand.
CAGAGCTAAGAGCTATCGAAAGAGGGTCCCTGCCCGGCCCGTGCGCCTCTCCGGTCCGGCCGAGGACAGTCGGGCTGCCGGCGCTGTGGGTTTGCGGGGCACACGCCCCGGGCGAGGTCAGAAGCTGCAGGCCAGCTGGGCCGGGGCCCAAGGTGCCTGGCGAGGTACTCCTGGGAAGACGGGGTGGGGGTGGCGCTCCTTCCCAAGTGGTGGTGTGAGGGGCAGGCAGGGACGGTGAGGGCGACAGATGTGGGGACGTGTTAGGAGAGAAAACAACCCACAAAAAATATAGGGAAAATTAACCTTTTTTTTTTTTCGTTGAACCAAGTGCAATGCATCAGAGAGTTTTCCTATCTTTGTATGTTAAGAGATTAAGAAAAAAAAATCTATTTTTGTTGTAATGTCCTCGCGGCTCTGGGGACGCTAAAAGAACTGGGCCTGCCCTGCCCTTAGCGGGGATCAAAGCTGAGTGTTTTACTTTTACTTTTTTTTTTCCTTTTTTTTTTTTTTCCTTTTTGATAGTTTTATGGGTTTTTTGTTTGTTTGATTGGTTGGTTGGTTTTTTGCCGTTTTCCTGCGTTGACGAGGATAATCTGGGGTTTTAATTTGTTTCGTCGCTCGGTTTCGGTGGGAGGGCTGAAGAAAAAGTTCAGTTTATATTTTAAAAAAACGCCTCGACATTTAAAAAACCAACACAAGATCAAAAGGAAAAGGACGAGAGAAAATTATTTTTAAGATAATTAAACATAAAAACCCTGGTGCTTATTACATTATAAAGTACGTTTTTAAAAAAACCCACAAACTATTATACATACGTTTATGAATCAAATACTCCGCACTTGTTAGGAACACGCATATCCCTTCTTTGTTGAGTTTAACGGAACGGGACAGCGGCGTGCGCCCCGCGGCTGGGCTGCTCTGGCCGCGGGTCTCCCCAGGCGCCCCCTCCCCCCTTCTCGCCCCCTCCCCCTCCGGGCACTGGGGCGCGGCGGGGGTCCGGCCCCCTCCCCAGCAGAGGTCGATGCCAACAAACAAACGTCCCTTTTCCCTCCCTTCCCACTCCGAGCGCCCTTCTTTGAGCCAGACGCCAACTTGACCCTCACCAGCATTAATAAGGAGCGCGCTCAGCAAGTTGGTAGTTTCCTCCCCGACCCCTTCCACGTAACACCACTCTTCCCCCTCCCTCGGGAGGTTCGATGCTCCAGGACAGGTCTAGCCACGCTGACAGGTCGATTTGCCCAGGCCCGCGCACGCACGCACGCACGCACACACACAGCCCGGCACACATCCCCACCCCACCCCGCACACCAGCCCTGTGGACTGCCTTACACACCCGCCCCCGCGCTGGCCGGCCGACCTAGTGCCTTGTTCTCACCCCCGTGCTGGCGGGACGCCGCGCTCTGGGTCCCAGAGGGGCCGGGTGGCTCAGACGACCCACCGCTTCCCCACCCTGACCGTGCTGAACGGACCCCCCACGAGAGAAAAATAAAGGAGCAATAAAGTTATGAGAACTTTTGTCCCCCAATCGAGAGCCCTAGGGGCCCCCCAGCCCCACCTCTGCTCCCCCAACCCCGTCCACCCTCGGGGCGCCCCCCCCCCCCCGCAAGCCAGCCGGGGCCAGCCCCCGCTTTGGCCCCTCCTGGGAGATCCGTGCGCCCCACCAGCACCAGCATCGCGGACCGCAAAGGCCGCCCGTCCCGTCAAACAAGTTTCTTCTTAGGCTAAGAAACGCAGTATATACGAGTATCTATATATAGTACTAATGGATTTGGTGTGCTTCCCCTTAGCGTCCCTTCCCCTCTGCTCCTCTTTCAGCCTGGTCTCCCTTCTCTGCCCTCCACCCCCGTCTCTGCACTGAGATACATAAGAAACAAGGGTAGTTTACTGTCTGTTTTGTTTTCTGGGTTTTCAGTGTCCTAGCGGAATGCAAGTAGGCAGCCAGCCCGTCTGTCCCCTCTCCGCCCGCCCGCCCCACCCCCGTCACTGCGCTTCTGTTATACCATCTTTGCCTGACTCTCTCCGGCTTCTCCATTGAATGGCTAATGTGTATGTGAAATAAAGAAATAAAGAAAAACAAACGCAAGAGTGCCCGAGTCTTCGTCAACTTGGCTAACAGGGTGGAGGACCCGCGCACCGAGCTGGGCTCACTGGGGCAGGTCCTCCCACACGCTGGTCCAGGGGGCTTCCCGCCTCCCTCCCGCAGGGGGCGCCGCGGACACCCTGCCCCCGCGGCCGCTCCGCCTCGTGGACTGTCTGGCCTCGGCCCAGGTAAGAGGACCCTGGCAAAGCCACCTCAAGTAGCTGTGGGAATTTCTTTAAGCCTGCGGGGGGCCCCCGGCAGTCGCCATCACCCTTCCACAGCTGCCGGGCGTTTCCTCATCTGGGCGACCTCGGTCCTTTTGCAGGGAGTTCACTGAGCAGCAGGCGAGGCACCACTGCCCGAGGTCACCGCACCTCAGGACTCAGGGCGGGCTGCTCCATCTTGATGGGTCGCACCGACCCGTTGCGGTCGCCGTCGCAGTCCCCAGGAAGCACGGGCTGCGAGCAAGCAGCCTCCGCTCTCGGTCCGGCCCCGCAGCGCGCGCCGCCCTCCACGCCCCGGGGCGCAGGGGGCTTGCGGGGCCCGGGCGCGCTGGGGCCGGAGGCCAGCACAGCCGCCTGGTCTCGCAGCAGCCGCACCAGGAAGCCGATGTACTTCATGGCCAGGCGCAGCACCTCGTTCTTGCTCAGCTTCCGGTCGGGCGGGTGGGTGGGCAGCAGCTTCCTGAGCTCTGCGAAGGCGCCGTTAACGTGCTGTTGCCGCCAGCGCTCCCGGCTGTTGGTGAACACACGCCGAGCCACCTTCTGGGGTTGGTGCCCTGAGGACCCAAGGGATAGCGTCAGCGAAGAGGCCACAGGGCACCCGCTGCTTCCTCACTGAACCCAGCCAGCACCCACGTGGGGCTTGAACCCAGACTGTGCTGTGTAGACATCAGGGCTGAGCCTGATAATGCTTTGATGACAACGATGGGATCCCTTAAGAAGTTTATCCGGTGGCCTCATTCCAAGCAAGCATGTTCCTGGTTCTCAGAGGTCCTCTCCTGCCTGCTGTGGGCCTGTGGGTGGCTGGTGGCCTATCTGATGGCTGTGGTTGTGTGGGATCATGGCATGTGGTTGGTGGCTGCTGTATGTGTGGCTGGGGTTCTGAGGTTGACTGTGGTCTCACAGCTCTGTGATCCTAATCCAAGGTTGTCTCTATGACTGTGTTTTCAGGGGTTGTGGCTGCAGTGTCCTATTGTGGCATGACTCTGGCTATAATGCTTGGCTTGTTGGGGACTCAGGATGTAGCCCAGGCTGCCCTCTGAACTGGTTCTCCTGCCTCAGTCTGGATCAGGGGTGGGGTGGGGGAGTAAGCCCTCAAGCTAGGCTCAGTACTGTTAGCATTAGCTGACACTTGTGTGAGTTGTCCTGTGTGAGTTGTCCTGTGTGTTGCACCCCACAAACCACCTCTCCCTGTGGCAGAGTACAGGTTACTCAGACATGGGCTGTAGGCACCCGTGAGTACACACATAGACACACACTCACCGTCAGCCAAGTCCAGCTCACCGTGGCTTGGTCTTCGCTTCAGCCGGCTGTTAGGGAAGATGCCGAAGGGTCCTGCTGGCCCAATGTAGACACTGTAAGGGTTGTGGGTCATGAACACATTGTACACAAAGACCCTGACCCCACCCCCAGCACTGCCCTGGGTTCCAGCTCCCCGCTGACCTGTTGAGGAAGGGGTGAGGGTGGTAATGCAGGGCCAGGGCTGGTGGAGCTGTTCCCAAGGCCGCTAGCTGCAGCAAGGAGGGCCGAAGGGCACTGAGCTCTGTGGTGGCCATGGCTGCCCCTGTGGGCCTGGTGTGACCCAAATTTATAACTGGCACACCTGGAGGCAGCCAGGGGGTGCAGGTGTTTCTCTGCTCCACCTCCTCTGCAGGCAGGGGCCCAGGTGAGGCCGGCTTAGGGGGAGGAGCAGGTGCTGGGCTCTGAGAAGCAGAGGCCATCTCAGTCTTCTCGGTCATGGCGGAACCCACCTCTGCCTGGGCCTGGGGTGGGCACATGGGCCCCGAGGATGGAGCGCTAACCTGCGGGAGGGAGCAGAGTTACTGGCAAGAAAGGCCAAAGACCTCATCTCTTAGCCTCCTGTTTGACCCAACAGCTCTTCAATGTAAGAGCACCACGAGGAGAGAAAGGGGCTGGGAGTCCGGTAGTCACAGGCAGAAAGGTGGGCCTAGAAACTGCCAGGACATGAAACGAGGGCTCCTCCCCGGAGGGGCTGCCTACGAGGGGCTAGGCAGCATCGACTCCGCCTTTGTGACGGCTTCTCTCTCAGTCTTTGGGCTGTTTTCATCACCCAGAACCTCCCCTACCTGCAGCCCACCTCCCCATGGTTGCTCCAGGGGCTCTACCCTTGCTGAAACTTCCTCTTAGTAGCTCCCAACCCCGTCAGCACCAGGATTTTTGCACCCTACTTTAACATGTTTGCTGGACGCCAGGGTCTGGGTGTCCTGTCAGCATGTGGCTCCCACCCTCCCCTCCGTCTTCCCCAACTGGAGAAGCTCCCCCGCTCCTCATTTAGCGCGTCCCAGCGAATGAATGAATAAGTGAGCTAATGAACACAGAATGCAGGCGCAGGCGCTCCCTTCTAACTTTCAAAGCCTTGTTCTTACCTTGTAGCAGTTCCCTCGGCCCAGAGGGCCCCGCCGTGTGGTCAGGGCTGTCAATCCAGGTCAGGAGGCGGTTTCCACTGTCGGCTCCGGCCAGCGTGCCCCAGGTACTCCGGTTGGGACTCTCAGAGCTGGGCTGCGCCACCTCCCGGGCTCCGGAGGGCCTGAGCAGCTCAGAGTCGTGGTGGGTGCCCCAAAGAGAAAGTGAGCCGCTCCTGGACCGGCCCGCCCTAACCGCCCCCCGCCCCCCGCCAGCCTAGCTTCCTCCCTCTTACCCCCTGGCTCAGAGGCCAGAGGATGCTGGGCCGGTGTAGATAAGGCTCTGGCTGCCTGGCCACGCCTGATAAGGAGCCGTGCTGACCCGGGAGGAAACCAGCGGGCAAGGATCACGGAGTGTGCACCTCCTGGCCCACCCCGCCCTGGCCAGTCACCCCTCAGGGCTTGTTGCTCCCCTAGGCACTGGAAGACCCCAGCCCTCAGGAGACTTCAGTGCCAAACGCACGCAAAGGGGAAATGAGGCAAAGCAGCTTCTGCTGTCCTCTGTGGTTGGTCTGGCTTTGAACCCCACCCCTTGCCCAGCGTCTGTGCTGATGGGGTGGAAGGGGCCCCTTTCCGGACCTCTGAGGCCCCATGACCCATGGGCCCCAGCCTCCAGCCTGGTTCCTCTTTTTCTCAGATCCCTCGTGAGCTCACCACCACCACACACACACCCAGGAATAGGGCTCCGGAAGGAGGCCATTCTGGTAATGTGGACTTGCAGTTTCCTAACACTGCTGCTCAGGTGTCCTTAGCCCTGTGGCACTTCCCACATAGTTCCAAGCCTAGAGAGGAGAGATGAGCGTCAAAACCCTGAGACTCCCAGAAGCTGCTTCAGAGCTCCCCAAGATGCCAAGCCACCCCGGAACTGGGTAGTGGCCCTTGCTGACAGGTATTCTGGAGTGATATTCTGAATTCTGCAAACCTGGGGACTGGAGAGATGGCTCAGTGGTTAAGAGCACTTGTTGCTCTTGCAGAGGACTCAGGTTGTTACCAATATCCACATGTGGCTCACAACCATCCCGAGCTGCAGGAATCTGACACCCTCTTAACTGAGGGCACCAGACAATGCACACAGGCACATTTGTGCAGGGAAAACAGTCATATACAGAAAGAGAAATAATAGCTGGGCAGGTGGCACTAGCCTTTAATTCCAGCACGCGGTAGATCTCTGAGTTAGAGACCAGCACAATTTACAAAGCAGGTCCAGGACAGCCAGGGCTAGGTTACAGAGAAACCCTGTCTCTGAAAACCAGAGGCGGGAGAGAGGGACAGAGACACAGAGAAATAATAAATCTTTTAAAACGGTATAAAAAGGGGCTGGCAACTTAGCTCAGTGGTAAAGTGCTTGCCTAGCAAGCTCAAGGCCCTGGGGTTCAGTCCTCAGCTCTGAAAAAAAAAAAAAAAAAAAAAAAAAAAACAACTTTAAAATATCCTGGAAATCCAGCTGAGAGATCCCAAGAGGGCCAGGAATGCTGGCACATGCCTCCGATCTCCTTGTCTTTAAAAAAAAAAAAAAAACAACAAAAAGTCTTCTAAGAGAAGCCGAGCTCTAGGCAGTACGTCTGTCCCATGTCCCCATGTACTATATCTGGCTAATTGTAGGAATACTGGGCAGCGCCCTGGCCATCCAACCTCAGCTACGCACTGAAATGCAGTGTCCAGCCAAGCTTGTTACAGGGGGCCTCACTTTACAGCCTGGAGTGAAGGGACATGTGCCCGAAGATTCTGCCCCAGGACCCCCCTTCAGCATGACTAACCCTCTCCTCTAGGGGGAGGGGCCAGAGCGTCTCTTCAGCGGGTGTTGGGGCAGCCGCTGGCCCGCGTTCTCAGCGAGCATAACCCTATTGAGCAGGCAAGGCAGGAAGCACCTGGTCTGCAGCGGATGCAGAGAGTGCCTGGTTCCGGTTTGGCTTCCGCCACTATACAAACGGGAGAGAGCTGAGCCCAAGAAACCAAGCAGTAGGAATGAGACTGAGGCTGCAGGGGACTTGTTCAGTGCTGGGGAGGTGGGGGAAATGCCTGGACCGTGGAGGAGGGGAGTCTGCGGGTGATGAGCCTGTTTGCAGCTGCCGCCCTGTGGCCACCAGATGAACTGCACTCTTGAGCTGCCAGAAGAGTTTCCAGACATAAAGCTGCCACGAGGCAGGAACAACCAACCCCTCAGACAGGCAAGGTCCTCCAGGCAGACCGCCTCCCCAATCAAAATGACAACCGGCAGGTTACAGCTCTTTATTGTCTCAGTCTACTCCTGGCCCAGCAGTGGCCCCATCAGCCTCCGGTCCAGGGGAGATCTCGGTGGCACTCTCTGCGCAGTCTGTAGGGGGAGGATCGGCAGAGGCCACAGGAGCTGCTGCAGAGCTGTGTGAGTAACAGCACTGGTCCCCTCGCTGACAGGTGCCCTGGGGAGAGAAGGCAGGGTATCATGCTGCAGGCTGTGAGCAAGGGCTGGGTCTCTCTCCTCAGTCCCTAGCCCCCGCTGTGCCACTGATGCCTGTCCCTTGGCCCTGTTGCAGGGAGGATGGACAAAGAGAATCACCTCTTTGAATCGTTTGCAAGGAAATGTCTTAAGGCGCGCTGCTCGCTGGGCTGGGTCCTCGGCTGGCTCCTTCCGCTTGTTCTGTAGCAGCCTCCGCTTCTCTAGATCTTCACTTGCTGCTTTGCCCCTGTGCAGAGAGAGGGGCTGGTACCCCACTTTAACTTTGCCTAACCAGGCCCTGGAAAAGCCTCACCTACAACATTACCACTCACCCTGGCCGGGCACGGGGCCGGGGACCCCAGTTGGCTTCAGGATTGGCCTGGAAGCGCTTAAGTCCTCGCTGGCGGGAGCTGGGGTTAGCGTCTTCCCGGATGTTGAAGTTGGCCTTCAGCCTGGACAAATGGGTGGAGGCTGGAGGCAACAGCCATGTCGGGTGAACACAGCCCCAGAACCTGCCCACCCTGATGCAGCACCACAGGTCTGCCAGGCTCAGCCTAAACACCTGAACTTCCCAGTGAGTTTCTGACAAAGTGGCTTGGATCTGCCCAGGTGGAGCTGATTTTGCAGCAGCAGAGTCAGACAAGCAACAAGACAAATCAGAAATAACTAGGGCTAGGGGTATGGCCCAGGTCCAGAGCTTGCCAGCATGCATAAGGCTCTAGTTCTATCCCCAGCACTACAAAGAAATAAAAATTATAAAAGTATACTTTGTTAAGACATGCCACTCAATAACTTCTTAATAAAAAATCTAAGTTGGAATGCAACACTTGACAGGGTGGTCCAGTCCAGAAGGCTTCTCTGAGGTGAGAGGGAAGGGCTTGGGCAAAGGACCCAAGGGGGATCAGACTGTGTGCTGGGCTTAGGCAGCCACAGAGGAGAGCATAGCCATGGAGGATTCTGTGTTCTGTAAGCTGACCCAGATATCACAGGTATGGAAGAACAGACGGTACAAGAAAGAGTGGGAAGGGCAGAGTGAGGACAGAAGGTGGAAAATGTTTTCTGAATTTCCCTTGAATGGTGCCTGTCCTCTGCACATGTGCCTATGACCTGCGGGGCAGCCTGTCCCCTCCTGCATGTCTGTCTGTACCTGGGCTCCACGGCAAGGATCTGGAATGCTGGGCTGCTTTCGGACAGCCGCTCCCGTTTCACTGGACACTCTTTCTCCTGGGGACAGACATTGAGGAGATGCTAAGGCCAAGGAGCATCTAAGCCACCGCCATTCCTTGCCCTCCTGCCTAGAACCAACGGGTCACCTGCCCTCACCCAGCAACGCATGATGTCCCAGAGAGCTGCTGGGGGAGCGTCCGTCTTCACTGCATTCTTACAGGCATGGGAGAGAGAGACTCGGAAGCCAGCATGGAGGAGAGCTGACCTGGGTGCACAGAGACCACAAAAGGGAGGCTAGACCCCAAGCATAGGCAGACCCAGGTGGGCACAGGCCAAGTCACATAGAAGGAATGGCATGGCTGCTTTTTTTCACAGCAACTTATGTCAAAACCACCTCTCAGGGGCTGGAGAGATAGCTCAGTGGTTAAGACCACTCCCTGCTCTCCCTCCCTGAAGAGGACCCTGGGTTTGGAACCTAGCACCTACATCATAGCTCACGATCTTCTGTTAACTCCAGTTCTGGGAAACCTGACACCATCTTCAGGCCTCCCCAGGCACTGCCGCACATGGTGTACTTACACACGTAGACAAACACACGCACATAAAAAATTACACAACAAAGCGCCTGCTGGAGGGCTCATGACCTCGCAGCTCTGCCTTAAGCGCACACTAGACTTGACAGCTCGAGCTGCCCCAAAAGGCCCTCACCGGAGCTGCAGAAGGCGGGGCGTGTTGCAGTGAATGGTGCTGCTCAGTTGGTCCAGTGTGTAGTAGAGAGGGACATCGGGAAGTTCCTGAGAGGTAAGGATGGAGTAGCATGGGGTGCGGGCAGAAAGGTACGCACAGAAGGGCCCCCTCCCTGCGTAGGTCCAGCTCATACCTCAGTGACAACACTGAGGACACCCTGGATCCGCTTGGAGGTGTGGAAACGGCCAGGATTAGTGGTCACTGCCTCAAGAACTCGGCCCACAAAGTCCAGGTCATGGATGGGCTCTGCCCACATGGGGCCTCCAAGCTGTGGACAGCAAGTACAGATGAGCAAGGGGCGTGAATGCATGAATGCTGGGACCTGGGGCCCATTGCCTTTGACCTGGGCCCACCTGGTGTCGCTGTCCACAGTGCTCGCACTCAGGGGGCACCGGAGGACCACAGGCCACAGAGAACTTGACCCTGCAAGGAGAGGCAGTTGGAGGAGTGGGGACCTAGGCCATCCCCCCTTCCAATCCCAAACCCCCTTGCTCACCTGCCACCAGGCTCTCCCGATGCTTTGCCAAGGCGTTGCAAGTAGAAGGCTCCGCAACCCACACACTGGAACACCAGGGCCTGCTTGCTGTGGAAGTCCAGGAGAGGCTGTGAGTTCCTCATGTGGTCACTATACCTCAGCTCTTAATGTCAGACCAACTCAGTGACTTTTTGGACACCAAGACCCCTAGAACAAGTCTTTTCTTCTCCTTCAACTCATCAGGTTCCTCTCCCCTGGGCTTACCTGGCTGAGAACTTAACCTTGGCCTGGCCTGTGAAAACGCGCACAAACACCCGGACATAGAAGTCAGCGCTGATGCTGAGCAGGGGCACGATGAAGCGCTGGTAGCAGTTGGCATGCAGATCCAGGCTGTGCAGCACAATCCTCAGGGCCTGGTGGCAGGGACAGGCATTAGCACAAGGAAGAACAAGCGTGGAAATAAAACTCGGGGCTGGCCCACCCCAAGTTTCTTAGCTGTGTGACACTGGCAAGCCAGAACTTTCTGTTCCTCAGTTTCTCATCTGCAAAGCCATGGCACTCACTTTCAGGGGCCAGTGGCAGGCACTAAATGACAGCAGCCTGCACAGGTTATCTGAACCTATCCCACACACTGAGTGTGCCTTAGACATGAAAAAGGTGGTGGCACCACCCAAGCTCACAAGATTACAGCAAAGGACCTTCAGAAACAAGGACAGGATGCTACCTTTCTTTGCCCCTCCCTGCCTTACTTTCCCATGGCAACTACCCAGGGTAGTTCCATAACCACACTTCTTCCACAATGAAAAGCTAAGGCCCAGAAAGGTGAAGTCAGAACCACCAGCTAAGCCAGGATTAGAACTCAGACCTAAAAAAAACAGTCCTTTAAGAGTTCTGGTTTTTATGTGGGTATCCCAACACTTGGGAGGTGGAGGGGAGAGGATCGGGAGTTTAACTTCAGCTCCATAGCGAGTTTGAGGCCAGCCTACACTACATGCGGGCTTGTCTCAGACCCTCAACAGCGCGACTTGCTGTGCTGGGGCATGGTTTAGCGGTGAAGCGCGAGCACAACATCCGTTCTCAGGCGCAGCATGAGCGGCTGGTTTTACCCTGAGTGCTGTGCCTGAATCAGCACCTGAGGGAGAGAGGCAGGGCCCTACTTGGGACACTCACTATCCTCATTTTGGGGTGGCAAGATGGCTCAGCGGGTAAGGCACCTGCTGCCAAGACTGATATAGGACCCCAACGGGAAGAATGGACTCTAGGAAGTTGTGCCCACTTCTGTATGTTCACTATGGCACACATGCCTCCCTAAAAAGGGTATGTATGTATACATATATAGCTACATATATACACATATGTAGCCTTGGCTGTCATGAAACTCTGTGTTTAGAGCAGACTGCTCTCATAAGAGGTCCACCTGCCTCTGCCTCCCAAGTGCTGGCATGCATCACTATACCTACCAAAAATACTTTCTAAAATTAAGAGGTACTATAGAATGCTGGGGGTAGGGGAGACTGCCCACCCCTTCCTGCCCATTGAAGAAGGATTTAAAGATCAGCTTGCCAGTCACATCACAGCTTGGGATGGACCAGTTCTGGCCGCTTGAGGGCACTGAGCAGGTCAGGGTAGGAGCGTTCACACCCTGTCCCCCAACCCCAGGCTAATCTGGGGGAACGCTCACCATTTCATGGCAGGCCCGGCTCTTGAGGGCCATGGCCCCATACTTGCTGTAGCACGTCTCTGCGCTGTTCCCTGCCAATACTGCCATGTCCGTGCAGGTGACACACAGAAGTCCTGTGGAAAGGGGCTGAGCAGTGATGACCCTGCAAACACCCCGACTCTCCACCTGCTTGGGTGTTCTAGATGCTACAGGACAGCCTCACCTCCATCACTCACAGCCTGTACTGCTGCATCCAGGAAGGGGGCAGGGCTGCCATAGGGGTCCAGGTCAATGACATCGAAACGCTCAGATGCCCTCTGGTGTTGGTACATCAGCATCCTAGATGGGGAGGATCCAGGTTCTCAGGCTCTTAAACCAAGCCCCTGCCCTGTTCCCTATGGCAGTGATTTGGCCTAGATATCTGAGGTTTTCTTTGTTTTATACTTTAGCCATAGGTGCATGATAGGCAACTGTTTTAATCTGAGCTAAACTCCAGCCCTTTGGCCTTTTATTAACCGGTTTCTTATTTTACACAGGACTCAGTCTCCCTATAACCCTGGCAAATAACAGCCAATATAAGACAGTCCCTTAGCCCTGGAAGCCATAAAAAGTGAGGCTGTAGGGGCTGGTGATGTGGCTCAGAGGTTGAGAGAATGCTGCTCTCACAGAAGACCCAAGAGTGCACTTAGCACCCATGCAGAGGTGATTCAGCATGACTGACTACCTTGGACACCCTCTCTGACCTCTTCAGTTACCAGTACAGCTCACACACACGCTCATACGCATGCGCACACTCACACTCTCTCTCTCTCTCTCTCTCACACACACACACACAGACACACGATACATAATCAAAAATTTAAAGCAGGGCTGATGAGATGGCTCATCTATTATCAGTTTGATCTCCAGATCCCCTGTGACCACTACTCGACTGTTGTAATACACATATGACCACACACAGTAATTAAAAAAAAAGGTGAGTCTACTCTAGGCCTGACAGTGCAGACCTAGCTAACTATGAGGCCGAGGCAGGAAAATTACAAGTTCAAGGTCAGCTGGGGAAACTGAGACCATGCCTAATGCAAACAAACAGCAGCAGGAATTCTATTGACCAGAACCAGGTTCAGTGACAAACACCTGTAGCCTCCAGGGGAGGTGGAAAAGCCCTGAGCTGAAGGCCAGATGAACTAACAATTATCTCACATTTTAAAGAATTATTTACTGATGTGCACTGGTTTGCATGTATGTCTGTGCATCACATGCATGTCTGGGGCCCTTGGAGGACAGAAGAGGGAGCTAGCTTCCCTGGGATTGGTGTTATAAGCAGTTGGGAGCCACCTTGATGGTGCTGGGCGCAGAACCTCTGGAGAGCAGGGAGTGCTTCTAACTGCTGAGCTCTCTGTCCGGTCCTACCTGTTGGCATTGTAGCACTCTTCATTGTGTGAGTGCACTCTCCAGTGCTCTCACGACAGTTTTCAAGCCCAGCAGGGGGATGCACACCTGCACTTTTAAGTAAGTCTACAGTCATTAGTTCCTCACTGAACCCAAGGCTAACAAATGCTAGGTGAGCTCTCTACCATGAAGCTAGAGCGCGCCCATGGGGCACAGTTGTGATCCCTGCAGCTGTGAGGCTGAGGTAAGGGAGTGGCATGAGTTTGAGACTTCTGCTACATAGTAAGGACCTGCCTGGGAAAAAAAAAGAAGAAGAAGAAGGTAGAGTGGGAAGGGATGGAGAGTTGGCTCAGAAGAGACCCCCTCTCCATTCTTCCAGAGAACACAAGTTGGCTTCCCAGCATACAGGCTGGGTGGTTATGAGTAACAAACAACAAAAACCTTTTAAAAGCCAGGTGTGCTAGTACACACCTTTAACCTCAGCACTTGAGAGGTAGAGGCAGACAAATCCCTTGTCAATTCTAGGCTAGCCTGGTCTACATAGTGACTCTCAGGAGGCTAGTCAGGGCTATATAGTAAGACAAAAACAAACAAAAAATACCACCCCCACCCCCAAACACAAAGCTTATATATATATACATATATATACATATATATATATATGTATATATATGTGGCTGGAGAGATGGCTTGGTGATTATGGGCATTTGTTGTTCTTGCAGAGAATCCACATTCAGTTCCCAGCACCCACAAGCTGACTCACATGACCCATGACTCCAGTTCTATGGGATCCAATGCCCTCTCCTAATCTCCTCAGGCATTCATGTGGTGTGCATACATACATACAAAATAATCATACACATAAAATAAATGTTTAAAATTTAAAGACAAGATAAATGACAGGCACTTGTCAAAGGTGGTAGGGCAACAGAGTGGGAGCAGAACAGTTGAGTGGGTTCTAGAACGTCAGCTTGAGGTAAGAAAGGTGGACAGTATAACTACAAGATTAAGATGTTAGAAAAGAAAGTGATTTCTGGAGCCTGGTGGTATAAATTTATAGTATCAACCTACTTGGAAGACTAAAAAAACCATGAGTTCAAACTGATCAGACCATGTGTCAAAACAAAGACATTCCTCATCATTCAGCAGCAGCACTGTGTAGAGCTTGGGCTACACACTTCTGTTTAATCCAGCTATGAGCCTGTATGGCAACTCACACTTTGAATCCCAGCACTGGGAAGGCAGAGGCAACTGGACCTCTACTACTTCCAGGCCATCAAGGGCTAAAATGAGACCCTGTTTCAAAAGAAAAAAAAAAGTCTGGGAGATGTTGGGAAATGCCTTTAATCCCAGCACTCAGGAGGGAGTGGCAGGTGTATCATTCTGAGTTCAAGGCCAGCCTGGTATACAGAGCTAGTTCCAGGACAGCCAGGATAGACAAAGAAAGCCTGTCTCGGAAACAAAATAAATCAACAAACCCAAGAGTCCTGAAATTAGGCCTGAGATCCTAGCACAAAGGTGGAGCCACGGGATAAGGAGTTCCAGGTCACAAGGTCATACACTACAGTTAATGAGAGGCCAACATAAACTGTGTGAGACTGCATCTCACCAAAAAGGGATGTGCGTGCTGGGGATGTAGTTCAGTTAGCACAGCACTTACTGCCTCTAAACTCCATCTGATCCCCATTACTGAATAAACCAGGTGTGGTAACACAGGCCTGTAATCCTAGTACATGGGTAAAGACTCAAGTATCAGAATTTCCTGATCAGAGCCAGGGGTGGTGATAAGCCCAGCATTTGGGAGGCAGATCTCAGTCTCGGGCCAGCCAGAGCTACATATTTGATCCCTGGAACCCACATGTGGAAGGACAGAAATGACTCCTTTAAATTGTCCTCCGAACACACACAGACACACAAACACACATACACAATGTAATTTAAAAAGGACCAAAAAGTTGGGTCACCAGTTAAGAGCATTTGTTGATCCTGCTGAGAGCCTGAGTTTATTTTCCAGCACCCACATTGCTTACAACTAACTGCAATTCTCTTTCCAGGGTGTCTGGCACCTTCTTCTGTTCTGGAAGGGCACCAGGCACACATATGCACCTTAAACACTCCTACACATAAAACAAAGCACATCTTTTTTTAAAATGTTAAAAAATTAAAGGTCATCTTCAGTCACAAAACTAGTTCTGGACTACCCTGGGGCTACATGACACTCTCAAAAGACTATCCAGATGGTGGGGTGAGTAAAAGCACTTTCAACACCAGTCTGAGGACCTAGTGGTATTCTCTCAAACACAGACAAATAAAATAAAAATTAGAAAATTAGGGGCTAGAGAGATTCAGCCGTTAAGAGGCTGTTCTCTCAGAGGTCCCGAGTTCAGTTCCCAGCACCACATGGTGCTGCCCTCTTCTGGCCTGCAGGTATACATGCAGACAGTATCATCTACACCAATCTTTTTTTTTTTATTAGAAAAATAGAACTGCATAACCCCTATAAAAAATGACTATTCTTTCACAAACAAGGGGATTAGGAGTTCAAAGAGGCTAACCCAAGGCCACACTTGGAGGCTGACCAGGGCTAGGACTAATCAGGCCCTGGGTAGCCTTATTCCAGGTCTAAGTTGCACAGCCTGGTTAGGCCTGCCTAGGACCTGCTGGGAGCTGGAGGCCATTGCTTAGCATGCATGAAGCCTTGGGTTCCAGCTCCAGTACCACCCGACCAATGACAACAACAAGCAGTCAACCTACCGAGCATCCGCCTGGTTGGGCTGTACAAGATGTGTCACACCATTGAGCTGCACATTTTTGTGTATAAGCTCTACAGCCCGGGCAGAGGCATCGTTGGCAACCACTGACCGGAGGCCTGGAACCTCTAGGGCAAATCGGATGGAGCGCAGACCAGAAGCTGCCAGACCTTCCAGCACCTGCAGACCTTCCTGTTGGAAGTAAGCAAGGTCATATATATATATTATTTATTTATTTATTTTTAACTTTCACTTAGTATTGAGTCAGTTCTTGCCTTCACCACAGATTCTGGGGATCAAACTTAGGTCTTAAGGCTTTCATGGCATGTGCTTTACCAGGGAGCCATTTTGCTGGCTGAAGCTCCTCCATCTTTCTCTGGGCCCTCATGATCTCCCACAACCACATTCTATAGCTCCTTAGCCCCTTTCTCTCACCCAGATTCCAAATCAGCCACCTCTCACTCAGGCCCTACCTCACAGATCTCACCCACTGCAGCTGTCCGAGGCTGGTCTCCTTGGGCCAGCTTTTCATTCTCTTTCTGTTCAGCCTTTTCCTCCTCTTGTTCAGACAAGTCCGCAGTCACTTTCTGCAAGTCCTTCTCTCCTTGCACCTTGACTATAGTCACCCAGGCAAAAAACAGAGGCTGTCAATGCCCCTTTTAAGAAATTTCAGCATAACTTTCAAGTAGTCAAAATTCTGATGATTTGTGCAAGAAAGTCTTTCCCTGAAACCCAGGAGAAAGGCAGAAAGACCAGAGAGCCTAGAGCTTTAGGAGCCCAAAGAGAGCCAGAGTCAAGTGGGTCCAGCTGGGTGTGAACTTTGTGTGACACTTGCCCACCCCCAGGCCTGGCCCTCCACTCACTCTGGATTCCTTTGGCCCCAAGATGAATTCGAGCAAACTCGGTGATCACAGCACACCTGGAGGAGATGGCAGAGGGATGGTCAGCTTACAAACTCTTGTATGCTAGCTCCTTAGCTGTGGCCCAGGACTGAGGTTCCCCCTTTGACATTCTTGAAAGTGGTTGACCCTCCAGAATCCATAAAGTCCCCTCTCTATTACCCCAAATTCTAATAATGAGAACCCCCACCTCAAGGGCTAAGATGTTAAGTGCTCTATCTTTAGATCTTTTTTGTCTTGCAATTTACATTAATTATCGCAGCTAAATCTTTAGATCCTTAAACCCAGAAAACCTGAAGGTGACCTCTGCAAGGTAGCCCCTCAGCCCTCAATTCAAAGCATGTAAATTGATGTAAAATTTGACTTGCAGAAAAGTCTGTGCGAATACAACTACAGGATCCAGCTCTGGAAGGTCCAATTCCACGACCACATTGTAAAGGGAAACAGGGAGACACATACCTAAAACGCCCGAGGACCCTGAAAGTCATGTGTAGTCTTGTCCCTTACTATAAAAACCCCATGCGCATCTTCATCTTGCCAGCCTTACTCCTCTCTACCAACTCTTCTCTCCTGAATATTGTGTCCTGCATCCCGGAGACTGATAGTCCTGTAATATCCTCCACCTAACTGACCCACTCCCCTTGGCCAAGGTGACCCCTGACCCTTGCTCACGTCAGGTCCCGGTTGAACTCCTGCACCGGGTTATAGAAAACCTCGTTGGCGCTGGGGAAGGCGATCTTGGCCGCACCCTCGGTGACAGTCGCCGCCGGGGCCGCGGGTGGGCGCTCTTCGCAGGGCCGGGTGCCGTTCTCCATCGCTGGTGGAGATGGAGGACCCTGGGCCTTCCGTTCCAGGCACTGAACTCTACAGAGGCTGCGAGCCAAACGCAGATAACAGCTTAGCCACAGGGTCGCCCTCGCATGGGGCATTCGCGAGCGCCTCAACCCACCTGCGGTTTTCGAAAGAAGGGGAAGGACGTAGGGAGGTCAGCGAGGGGCATTTCGGAGCGGGGGTGGCCTGCACATCTGTAAAGTAGCAACTAAAACCCCGTGGCCTCGATAAGGTGACACCCTGCGTTCCCGAGGGCGCTGCACCCAGAAGAGCCTGTGGCTCGCGGCGCAAACTGCCCACCACACACACCCGGACACACTTCTCTCGGCTCACAGGACCCAACAAGTCTCGGTGCACGCTTCCCGCATTAGGGGTTGGGAGCCGCCATGTTGGCGAAGAGGGCGGGTCGGTCACATGACAATAGCTGACCAATTAGCGGCACTACTTACAGTGGGCCGTCAGGATCAAGATTCTTCGAGGAAAAGTGCGCGGACTGCGTTACATGGGTGGTTTTCAATAGCGCAACTCTTCTACAAACAGTTTCAGTGTAATTTAGTTCAAGGCAAAAAGCGGAAAAACTTTGGCATCTTTAGGCGTCTCTCCTGTTGTGAACCTTGCAGGTTAACTCAGGCTCTGGATTAGAATTCGCTGGCTTTGAATCTCAGTCCCAGTACTCTGGGCAAGTTATTTAAAATTTGAGGCTCTCATTCCCCTTACCTGCTAAATAAGAATCTTAGCTTCCAAGAAAGAGCAAAGATATATAACTTCCTGAATGCCTGGAAGTGTGCAAACATGCCACTGAGACCGAGTCTTCTGAGTTTTGGCCTAATGTATGGAAGCAGAAAAATGTGATGATCCGTGATGTGTGAGTTGTCTCAGCACGCCTTGCTACATTTTCGCTCTTAGTTGGGGGGAAGGGGCACTCTTAGTCCAGGTTGTCCTGGAACTGTGTAGGGGGGTGGGGGGGTGGGGGTGGGGAGGCTTCGAACTCTCGGAGATCCTTTAATCTCCCAAATGCTGAGATTTACAGGCATTAACTACCAGGCCCGATGTACTCGTTTTAAAGATTTATTTTATTCTATTTCTGGGGATATGTGCCCTTGTGTGAAAGTACCCAAAGACCAAAAGGTGATGACTCCTCTAGACCTCTGAGCCACCTGACGTGCGTGCTGCGAACTGAACTCTATTCTGCAAGGGCAGTACACACTCTTATAATCTCATTATTTACTCATGACTCCGTTGTTCCATCTGAAAAGTCAGACTTCATCGTTGGTATAAGCCAAGTTAGTGCAAAATGCTAACAGAACTTGACACTACATGGTAAGCATCCTACGTCTTAGCTCTATTGACCTCTTGAGCCTAATTTTTAAAAATTTATTTATTGGGGTTTTGAATTAGGGTTTCTCTGTTTTAGCCCAGGCTGGCCTGGAATTCACAGATAACCGTTTCCCTCTGCCTCCCGAGTGCTGGGATTAGACGTGTGCGCCACCACGACCCAGCTGGTGCCTAAATTTAAATTTTGGCATTCTTTTACCATCACTTTCCTGTGTGATCTTGAGCGAGTTTCCTCAACTCCATGAAACCTCACTTCCAAAGAGCCTAATACTGTGCCTGGAACAACAACAGTTGCTATTGTTCTCATTTTACAGGAAACTTAAAGTTCGAAAAGACAGAGCAACTTGTCCCACAGTCACGCAACTAGACGACGGTCTATAGGACTGAGACCCTGGACGAAGAAGACGGTGAGAACTAAGGCGCTCGGAGCGCAACTAAGCTTGCCTAAGGGGCGGGGCCCAGGCCGTTTCCTCCCTGCCGGCTGCGCCGTGCGCTTCCTCGGCGCTCGGCTGGAGCGGCCTGGCCCACAATGAATGGCCGCCGCGGCTACCACTGCTGCTGAGGCGGAGGCCGCGGAGGCCGCAGAGGCGGAGGCCGAGGCCGAGGCGCAGGGGGGCGCGCCCCGGGCCCAGGCCCGGCCCCAGCTGCCGCTGCGGAGCCCGCCGGGAGGCCCCGGAGCGCGGCCACAGCGCAGGTGAGATGGCCCGCCCCAGGCCCAATTCCAGCCTCCTCCCGCCGGGGCGGCCCGAGGACATTCGAGGTTCCGGCCGAGGGCCGAGAGGGGAGGCCCCGGGGCGCCCAGCTGGGAACGAGAAGCCGAGCCCGCGGCGCTGACAGCGGCGGGAGGGCGAGGGTGAGATGGCCAGGCCTCAGCTGGCGGCCTACAGTGTCCAGCCCGGGGCCCGGCCCTCAGTGCTTGAGGGCGGCCCAAGGGAGGTGCCGGCCGCGGGATCCTGGAAGTCTCAGGGCCGGAGGGGCTAATTGTGAGGAGGCGGCAGGCGAGGCCGGAGGGGGAGGGGAGACCTCAGGCTGTCCAGGGCGGGTGGGGGAGGGCTGCGCCGCCTGCGGGAAAAGGCCTGGAGGGGACTGGGAGGGCCGGAGCCTGCAGGTAGGCAGCGCTGGGGAGGGGGTGGGCGGGTCAGGTTACAGGCCTTGGGGGGCGGCGAGGAAAAGCCCGGGAAGTGGGACTTGGTGGGTGTGGGCGGAGCTTGCTCGAGTAGGGGCGGATTGGAGAGCCCTGGGTTGTTTGCAGGGGGTCACACGAGGTCAGGGATCCAGAGATATGGGGCTAAACGACCTCCGGGGGCCACCAGGTAAGATTGGGGACAACGATAAGAGTGTTTGGGAGTTTGGAGGAGGCGCAGGGCCAGGCTGATGGGGATGGGGGTCAGGAAAAACTAGCGTGACCTAAGAGACCAGGCTCCCACATCCCCATGTGTTTGCTTAGGGTCAGAACCAGGAGGTTTCCTCTTTCCCCGTGCCTCTTCTCTGAGGCCTTGGCTAACTGCTGCTAGCTGGGACCGGCCAGCGGGTGGGTGGGAGTTGGTGTGGGCCGCACCGGATACCTAGCTCAGACATCTTGTTTTCCGTATGGATGGCCCCTGCTCACCCCACCCCCCACCTCGCCCACCCTGCATGAAGGCAGCCCAGCAGACTTTACCTGAGTGTTTGAGAGTCCTGAATTCGTTCTCAGCCTTCTGGCACCGGAACGTGGATTCTCAAGCCTAGAGGATGAGACCTTGCGGCCTATCTGCGCGTCCTAGCTTCCTAGGCCAACCTGCTGCTTGAGCTTAAATTCTATGTCCCTTCCTAGAAGGAAAAATAATACTAGGATGGTTTTACCTTCAGGCAGTGCCTGAAGCTCTGTTGTTATCTTTGAGACAAAACAGGTACCTACACATCCTGACCTGTGCCTTGGGGGCTCCTGATCCCAGGGCTCTCCCTCCCTGCTTGGTGCTGTTAGGTCAGGTATGCTAAGCTAGTAGTAGCCAGTAAGCTCATTGATTGCTCACCACCGCTGGGTCTTAGGGCTTTCTCTTTTCAGAGAAAGAAGCTGAGGTTCGGGGCGGGGCTTGTTCTGGTCATATGACTAGATTGTGGCCTATGCCTAGTAAATCAAGTTCGCCCTCCTGGGGCATCGGCAGAGAAACTCCTGCTGTTCCGAATCCTTGTTGGTGGACTCTTCTTGGCCCCGTGGCCTTTCCTGGGCTCCCTAGAATGCCTCCGTCAGTCTTCTTGCAGATAGATCAAGTTTCCCTGGAGTTCCAAAGAACAGTGTGTGGGCTTTTTCAGCCGAGGCCTGCTCATACCTTCTCTTCCTTTCCACATCTGGGAGTCAGGGCACAGGGGTCATGGAAGTGTTGTTCTGCTACAGGAAGTGGTTGTAAAAGCGGGTGTAGAGGTTTGGGAGTGGGATTTTGCCTAGGCTTTGTTCTCCCCACTTTGGTTTCTTATCAGTCTGCCCCAGCTCTGGACTAATTGCAAGGTTAACAGTGTGTTCCTGGGCAGATGTGTTGTTTGTGTTGGAGGGTAAGGTTTTTGTTTTAATATTTGTTTTTGGTTGCTCTTGGGGGAGGGGCAGGGTTCCTCTAACTCAGGCTGACCTTGAACTTCCTATGTTAGTCTTGAACTATGGCCCTCTTGCCTCTGCATCCCAGTGCTGGGATTCTATAGGCCTGGGCCACCACACAGATTGTCCTTATGACTTTGATTAGACATCCTCAGCACCAGAGTCAGGAGCCACAAACTTCTGGGTGACTGGTATCAAGCAGTTTAATGATAACTTTCTTCCTGAGGCTCTTTTCCCCCACATCTCCTTGGAGTTTCCAGAACATGACCAACAACAGCTAGCCCTCTGCCCTCTCTTGGTTGTGGTGGTGGGGGGGGGCGGCACTGGGAACTAGGCCAGCAACCTATGTTAAAGAACGTGGTGCTCTCCGGTGCTGCAGCCCTCCTTAAAGTCCTATCTTTGGGAAAACCCTCCTGCCCCAGCATCTGTCTCTTGGTTAGAGTAGTATCACCTCAGAACCTTTATATAAGCATTTATTCCCCTCCCACCCCACCCCCCCATTTGCTGCTCAGTCCTGTGCTTTGGCTGTTGATGTACAGATGTAATGTCTGCTTTTGGACCAAGGGAAGCTGCTGGACCTAGACTGGCTGCTCCCAGGCCTCGGCTGGGTGGAGTATTGAGGACAGATGGTGTCAGCTCAGCTATTCACAGCTGGAATGCAGAACTGGTAGGAGTTGGCCCTGAAGTATAGCAGCAGAAATGCTCAGGTGGCACCTCCACCTGAAACTAGAACGGAATGTGCACTGGTCATATCTGCTTTTCAGTGAGAACCTGAGGCAAGTACAACAAGCCTGCTGGCTAAAGTGGACAGTTTGATTTCAGTGCTCTGTGCCCATTCCCTTGCTGGGAACTGAAGAAGTAGCTCTGAGGAGCACATTCAGCAGGAGTTAGCTCTTTACAATTTCTGTTCAGATGGTCACCAAACCTAGACAAGGAAACGGTCCCCAGAGTACAGAGAAATTAGACTGCTCTGTTAACGAAGAGGATATAGCAAGGAAAGGAGATGGTCAGTGATGTGGGGGTAGGGAGGTTTCCATTGGGTAGTCAGAAGCCATGATCTGAATAATAAGTTAGGTTGGGGGCGGGTGTTCTGGCTGAGGTCAACACATTCAAGAGCTTTTATTGAGTGTGTGCCAGGCTCCTGCTGAGTTACCAAAACATTTTGTCTCTGAGAGAAGAGTGAGGGATGACTGGTATGGGGCAGAGATCCTTCATGCTGTCCACAAGAAATAAGAACCCAGTCAGAGGATCTCCCCAGCACCCTCTGGCAAAGTTCACATCCCTTGACTTAACATCCAGAGTTTCTTTTTGGTTTATTTCAAGACAGGGTTTGTCTGTCTAGTCCTGGATGTCCTGGAACTCACTTTGTGGAACAGAATGGCCTTGAACTTACAGAGATTCTGCCTCCCAAGTGCTGGGATTAAAAATGTACACCACTGCCGACCAGCTCAGAGTCTCTTAAAAATCTTTCCTACCACCCACCTCAGAACTGGGCTTTCTAAAAATGTGTGTTTGAGCTGTGCAGGGCCCATCAGAAGGCTGGCCAATGAGCTCTGGCCCAGCTGCACACTTGAGCTGAGCTTAAGGCAGTACTTGGGCAGTGTGTCCTCTTCCTGGGTGTTTCTTTCTTTTCTCTACATACTCATACCCCTGGGTTAGTTTGAGCATTTTTCTGTGTTTGATCTCATTCAATCCCATGACGAGCCAGCCCTGTGGGTTGTCATCACCATCTGACACATGATAAAACTGAAGCAGTCCTTCAGTACTACCCTCTTCTCTGAAGCCCACAGTAGTACCAATTTTCTAGTGGTATCTTCCTTCACGTACATTGGCCCTGTTTGTGAGTGGTTGGGGTTGGGTGAGAAAATCTGGCAGGTTAAAAGTAGCATGTCACAGGTTGTGCTCCAAAAGTGCTTATTCTGTTTGTTCTCTATGCTGCGTCAGCGTAGGTCTAAAAGCTAGAACTTGTGGGACCTCAGTGTCTGATGTGTTCTGAGTGGAGCAGAAGAGATGAGGATGAGTGAATGTTATGATAGGGCAGAATCAAGTGCCACTGCTAGGCACCCTATTTAGCCCCTGAGACTGTGGCTAAAAGTCTTAATTCTCAGTTTGCCTATCTGATAAGGACACAGACATGCCTGACCTGTTTGGGTTGTTGCTGATGGGAGAAGAGGCACTCCTGGCTTCTAGGAGACCAGGTTGCTCCTTAGCTCAAGACAGTTGTCTAGGACAGCTCCTCACCACCAAGAATTGAGCTGGTGGCCAGGCATGGTGATGGACACCTTTAATCCCAGTACTAGGTGGCAGAGGCAGGTGGATCCAGGTCAGCCAGGGCAACATAGTGAGACCCTGTCAACAACAAAAGAAGGACTTGGTGTAAATGACAGTGATAATGGTGCTCCAGTAACACCTGGTGTCTGGTATTGGAAGGATTATTGGAGGTTGCTGCTGGCTCTGAGATGAAACGGTGCTGTAAAAGGCATAAGATGACACAGCTTATAGACAGGAAGGTGTGGAAGAGACAGTACTGACAACAGCTGGTGCTGCTGGATGTCAGCTCAGAACTAAGGTTGATGTGTTGTTAGCCCTTTTTTCAAATTGTTTGTTTATTTGTTGGGGGGGTCGCAGTAACTTGTGGGAATCAATTCTTTCCACCTTGTGCATTGTGAAGATCAAACCCAGGTTGCCAGGCTTAGCAGAAAGTGTCTTTACCCACTAAGCCATGTCGCCAGGCCATATGTTAATCCATTTTATAGACTGATGTCCAGCCAGTAGTACTCTGCAAAATCTATTTCTAAGGCAACTGTAAAGTGGGACTTTGGCAGGCACAGTGACACACACCTATTTTCTTGGCAAGTGGAGTCAAAAGGTAAGAAGTTTGAAGCCTGACTGGGCCAAAGAGGCTATGTTTCAAAAGGGTTGGGTGGGGAGAATAGGCCTTTGGGAGTAATTAATTCATGAAGGTTCCACTTTAATGAGATACCCAAGGAACCATGTTCATCCCTCCCACCACTGCCTTCTAAGGCCCTCAGCAGACATTGAAGACCCTCAGTGTCTTCACCTGGAACTTCCAGCCTCCAGAGTGGGAGCAGTACATTTCTGCTGGGGTAGCCCAGCGGCAAAGTCTCTGGCTCCCGTTGGCAGTACAACAGGGACATACATGTTTCCATTCGGACAGTACAAGGAAAGTAAACATCCTGATAGTGAAAAGTGATTAACTTATATGGACCCTGTGATTTGGCTTTTTGCTGTTATTTTTGGGACAGGGTCTCCAGCTGCCTAGGCTGTTGTCTAACTTAAATAAAGATGTAGCAGTGGGTGATACTGCATTTATGCCCTAGCCTCCCAAGATACCAGTCAGCTGGCATCTATTTCTTTGGTCTTTTGTTTTCAAGACAGGCTCTCACTATGTAGTTTCAGCTGGCTTGGAGCTTCCTATGCAAGCCAGGCTGGCCTTGAACTCACCAAGATCTGCCTGCCTCTGCCTCCCAAGTCCCAGGGCTTTTTTTTTTTCCCACACACACTGAATTTATTTTCCCTGAAAGGCTGTCATTAAAT